>NC_135894.1:103558174-103918174 GCF_964194155.1 Cetorhinus maximus | reverse complement strand
ACCCCGTGCTGTACCTGTCCTGGGAGTGTTTGATGGGGACAGTGTAGAGGGAGCTTTACTCTGTATCTAACCCCATGCTGTACCTGTCCTGGGAGTGTTTGATGGGGACAGTGTAGAGGAAGAGTTATTCAGTATCTAAGCCTGTGCTGTACCTGTCCTGGGAGTGTTTGATGGGGACAGTGTAGAGGAAGATTTATTCAGTATCTAAGCCTGTGCTGTACCAGCCCTGGGAGTGTTTGATGGGGACAGTGTAGAGGGAGCTTTACTCTGTATCTAACCCCGTGCTGTACCTGCCCTGGGAGTGTTTGATGGGGACAGTGTAGAGGGAGCTTTACTCTGTATCTAACCCCGTGCTTTACCTGTCCTGGGAGTGTTTGATGGGGACAGTGTAGAGGAAGATTTATTCAGTATTTAACCCTGTGCTGTACCTGTCCTGGGAGTGTTTGATGAGGACAGTGTAGAGGGAGCTTTACTCTGTTTCTAACCCTGTGCTGTACCTGTCCTGGGAGTGTTTGATGGGGACCGTGTAGAGGAAGCTTTACTCTGTATCTAACCCCGTACTGTACCTGTCCTGGGAGTGTTTGATGGGGACAGTGTAGAGGAAGATTTATTCAGTATCTAAGCCTGTGCTGTACCTGTCCTGGGAGTGTTTGATGGGGACAGTGTAGAGGAAGATTTATTCAGTATCTAACCCCGTGCTGTACCTGTCCTGGGAGTGTTTGATGAGGACAGTGTAGAGGGAGCTTTACTCTGTATCTAACCCCGTGCTGTACCTGTCCTGGGAGTGTTTGATGGGGACAGTGTAGAGGAAGATTTATTCAGTATCTAACCCTGTGCTGTACCAGACCATGCAAGGAAAGTTCTCCATTCTCCAACAGAAATTACCCTCACCTGGAGCATAATTGAAGAACTAATGGTTTTGGTGTGGTTGCATAGTGAATGTGAGTGAGCAGAATAAAAGCGACTGTGAAGCCAGCAATCAAAATGCTGAAAGCCTTCTTGATGAAAGGATTAAACAATAAGCTTGGAACAAAGGTAGTGAGGAAATTTCAAGGATTGTTCAGGATTCTGCATGCATATATAAAAATTAAAAAAAATTGAGATGAATCTTTAACAGCTCCTTCCTCAGAGTAATGGGTGATGAGCAATTTAAAGTGTTCAAGGTTTAGTCTTTATTTGATGATCATTGTAGGAGGCAGATTGAGCCATCACTTAAATCGTACATCTTCAGCTCCTCTGCAAGATTGACAAGATTCTCCTTTTAAAAGTACACATTTCTATGCAAACTGCAGCATTAACAATTTTCCTTTGGTATGGGGATATTTTTCATGTTGAAACATTTCCACCTGTATTGTTGTTCTGTTGCCTGGGGATGAGGGAGCACAGCTGTGTGTCTCATCACCGACTGTTGGCCTTATTCTAATGGGGTACAGTATTTGAAACTGAAGCTCAGCACTGAGCCCAGCTCCTGAGGGTAGTGACCTGACTACAAGCCACTGTAATATTCTCTGCTGCCTTGATATCAGGTGGCCCAATTAGCTCTGTATTATAAGCAATCTCCAACTGTAGGATTTCAACCAATGGGAACTGGTTTGACATGGCTCAAATTGATTTTCAGTAGGCACTGAGGAAGCTGTGTCCAATCTTTCTGAAATGGCTTTTGAAGGTGGGCCCTGGAGGTGAGAGGAGAGCTCGACCCAGCTACATCACACAGTAACTGTAACTGATTGAGGCGCTCACATTATGAACTGTCAGACCTTGAAGGCAGAGCCCTGTAACAATAACTGTCTCCTCATCCTCAGCACAGAGAGGCAGCGCTGGAGCGAAGAATGTTTGTCTCGAGATCTCAGGCGACACAGCAAGTTTCCCTCCCCTATACATACTAACTCCATGTTCACTGGCTGCGGTCCTGTATACCTGTGCTTGCTTTAACACAATGAGGCGGCAGTGTAAGGGAGAATTCCAGGACTTGGCCAGTGACAGAGGGAATGGGCTCTGGGGAGATTTGGAAAGGATCATCTCAGAAGGGCCCTTGTGGAGATTGAGTCAGTAAAGAGTGCTTTCAGATACATCAAGGCAGGCACACATGGGGTTAGGGGTAAAGAGATCATGGGTATTTCTCTACACAGAGCAGATGAACAGCTTGAATGGAAAGAACTGGGGAGGAGGGGGTGATGGTGAGATTAGGACACTGGGATCAGTTCACATACTTTGGCACTGTCATGGGGATAGAGTTAGGGTCATTCAAATGATCAATAAAGCTTTCTTCATCTGGGTCCAATTTTCAATGTTCCTCTAACTCTGGCCTCTTGCACATCTCACCCGATGTCCACAACTACATCATTGGCGACTGTGCCCTCAGGTGCCAGCTGCCTGGGCCCTAAACCTCTCCACCTCTCTCTCCTCTGTAAGATGTTCTTTAAAATCTATCTCTTTGACCAAGCTTTTGGTCACCAGCCCTCATATCCCTTTATATAGCTCAGTGTCAAATTTTGATTATCAATCACTCACTTCTCATGTTCCAGAACCACTTCAGGGTCACAGAAAGTCAGAGCCTATCCCAACAGGCAATGGGCACCAGGTGGAGTACACCCAGGATGGGACACCAGTCCATCACAGGACACACCCTCACACTCGGGGGCAATTTACCATCGCCAATCTGCCTAACCAACACATCCTTGGACAGTGGGAGGAAATCAGAAACCCACATAGACACAGGGAGAATGTGCAAACTCCACACAGACACACACCCAAGGTCAGGATTGAACCCAGGTCCCTGGAGCTGTAAGGCAACAGCACTAACCATGCACCACCATGCCACCCTTGATTAATAACCACTTCTGTGAAATGCAATGGGGTGTTTTACCATGTTAAAGATGCTATATGAACGCAAGCTGTTGTTGTTCTCCTGTGAGATCGAGCACTGAGTGTCGGTAAACTGCTTAAACTTTGGGGAGTGGGGGAGAGGGCAAGGAGTCTGTTTCACACATTCCAACCAGGAGTTGATGGTGATCAGGATTGGAAACCTTGGATGATGCCTTCCCCCTCACTGGCCTGGGATGCTGAGGCCAGGCAGAAACCTCACTGTCTCCGCTGCTGAGGTTGGCTCACTCAATATATGAGCATCACCACTTGAACCGTGATGGAGGCTGATAGCCTAACTGTGGAGCCTTGTCTGGGGTAAAGATAATGTCAGCTCTCCAGAAATTGTGATGCGGGGACTTGCTGCTTGTGAATAAAGAGAGTAATTAACTCCCTGCTTCCTCTTAATTCTGAGCCTAACGATTAAGCTAATTTGCACAAGTAAATTGCAGCTCTTTATGATACCTAAGATCCCAAGATTGAGGAATAAAACACTGATAATAATTAGAATTCCTCTTTTCAGGTCTCCTGAGCTTCCGGGTGATTGTTAAGACAAGGCCCTGCCGAAGTGAAGCTGAAGCCTCTGTTTGCCCAGTTTGTTGCCAGGCGCCAAACAAAGGGCTAGTGGGAGGACCTGCAGAGAGCTTGGCTTACTCCGCAACCCGTGTCGCAGCAGCACGGGTTACTCCCTGACCACTCGGGCTAATGAACATTGGGCTCCGGCTCCGGCTGTGGGGTTGTGTTAATACGCCTGCAAGGAATTCCGGACCACAAACGGAGGCATTTAGATTGGGGAGGTGATCAGCCGAGAAAGATTTGCGAGTGAGTTCATAGCAGGAGGCATATGCTGAGTGCAGTTATCCCACAGCTGCTAGTCACAGCAACAACAGCTGGCATTTATGTAGCCCAAGAGAGGCCATCTTGTTGAAGTAGCTAAACCAATCCTCAGCCTGCCTATCAACTAGCTGCTTGGGCTCAGATCCAATACTGCTAGCTACTGATTTACCCATTGCTTCAGTTTCAGTTTTTGAAACCATTTTATTTAGTCATACAATGGTATAGTGCAGAAGGAAGCCATTCAGCCTATTGTGCCTGTACTGGCTCTTTGATAGAGCTGACGAATTAATCCCACTCCCTGCTCTTTCTCTATAACCTGACAATTTCCTCCTTTTGAAGTATTTATATCCAATTCCCCATTTGAAAGTTACAATTGAATTCTGCTTCCACTGCCCTTTCAGACAGCGCCTTCCAGATCACAACAACTCGCTGTGTGAAAAAATTCTCCTCATCTCCCCCTTTGATTCCTTTACCAATTATCTTCAATCTGTGTTCCCTGGTTACCGACCCTCCTGCTACTAGAAACACTTTCTCCCTCTCTACTCTACCCAAACCCTTCAGAATTTTCAACATCTCGATTAAATCTCCCCTTAACCTTCTCTGCTCTAAGGAGAACAATCCCAGCTTCTCCAGTCTCTCCACATAACTGAAATTCCCCATCCCTGGTCCCATTCTGGGAAATCTCCTCCACACTTTCTCCAAGGTCTTGACATCCCTCCAAAAGAGGGGTGCTCAAGAATTAGCCTCAATACTCCAGCTGGAGCCTAACCAGAATTTATAAACGTTTTTTTTTATTTACTCAATGGGCCTCACTGGCCCATCCCTATACAACTGAGTGGCTTGCTAGGTCATTTCAGAGGGCAGTTAAGAGTCAACCACATTGCTGTGGGTCTGGAGTCATATATAGGCCAGACCAGTTAATGGAATGTTACAGAGCTTCTGGGATAGAGAAGAGAAAGTCAGCCAGGGTTCCTGCTGCTGATCAGTGCACAGTGACCCTTTCTGGATAATGTGTGTGAGTATCTTGTGGGAACAGGAGTAAAGCCTGCGATATTACACAGAGTATAACAAACAGGCCATTTGATCCAATTGGCCCATACCAGTGTTTATGCTCCACATGAGCCTTCTTTCATTTATTTCATCGAACTATATCAATATGACCTGTATTTCTTTCTAGCTCGTGTACTTATCCAGCTTCCCCTTAACTATATATATATATATATATATATAATATATATATAATTTCCCTCATCTATTCCTTGTGGTAGTGAGTTCCACATTCTCACCATTCACTGGCATTCCCTGTTGGATTTATTCGTCACTATCTTATATTGACGGTCCTTCTAGTCTCCCTACAAGTGGAAACATCTTCTCCACATTAACTCTATTAAACCACTTCATAATTTTAAAGACCTCTATCAGGTCTAGATTGGTCATAGAGTCACAGAGGTCTACAGCACAGAAAAAGGCCCTTCAGCCCATTGAGTCTGCGCTGGTCAAACAAGTACCTAACTATTTTCCATTTTCCAGCACTAGGCCCATTGCCCTGTGTGCCACGGCATCACAAGGGTTTCTGCCTCTTCCACCCTTTCAGGCAGTGAGTTCCAGATTCCCACCACCCTCTGGGTGAAAAAATTCTTCATTCAAAATTCTTGGAGGAGCTTGATAGGGTAAACACTGAGAGATTGTTCCCACTGGTTGGGGAATCTAAAACACAGGGATAAAGTCTTGCGATAAAGGGACGATCATTTAGGACTGAGATGAGGAGATATTCCTTCACTCAGAGCATTGTGAATCTTTGGAATTCTCTACCCCAGAGGGTTGTGGATGCTCCATCATTGAATATATGTAAGGCCGGGATAGACAGATTTTTGGTGTCTCAGGGAATTAAGGGAATGGGGAGCGGGTGGGAAAATAGAGTTGAAGCCTGAGGTCAGTCATGATCGTATTAAATGGCGGAGCAGGATTGACAGGCCGTGCGGTCTACTCCTGCTCCTATTTCTTGTGTTCTCGTGTCACCCCTCAACCCTCTCTTTTCCAGGGAAAAAGAGTCCCAGGCTGTTCAAATTTTCCTGGTAGTTATAACCTTTCAGTTCCAGTATCATCCTGTTAAAAATATTTTGCACCTTGTCTTTTTTATATCCCATTTATAACATGGAGAACGGAGCCAGACACTGTACTCCATGTGTGCATGGTTTAACCAAGGCTTGATGCATTTCTCAACGATGCCCTCAAACCTATAAAATTCGAACAGGACTAGACAGGGTAGATGCAGGAAGGATGTTCCCGATGGTGGGGGAGTCCAGAATCAGGGGTCACAGTCTGAGGATACGGGGTAGATCATTTAGGACTGAGATGAGGAGAAATTTCTTCACCCAGAGAGTGGTGAGCCTGTGGAATTCGCTACCACAGAAAGTAGTTGAGACCAAAACATTGTATGTTTTCAAGAAGGAGTTAGATATAGCTCTTGGGTCAAAAGGGGTCAAAGGATATGGGGAGAAAGCGGGAGCAGGCTATTGAGTTGGATGATCAGCCATGATCATAATGAATGGCGGAGCAGGCTCGAAGGGCCGAATGGCCTACTCCTGCTCCAAGTTTCTATGTTTCTATGTGGAATAGCTGATTGGCACTCATTGACGTACAACTGTCATTTGGTGAGGGACTGGGGAGGATCTATCGAACCTGTAGCACACAGAGGAGAGGACATGAGGTGCAAAGATTTTGGTGGAAGGACTAAAATAGCCGGACAGAAGGGAAGTGAGGGATTAAAAGTCTGGATTGCAGCCAGCCTGTGAGCTCTGGTTCACTTTTCAAAGTAACCACATTCTGCAACAACAGCTCATTAAACCTCACGTTCGCTGAAACACCATCATTTCTTAAATGCCCTTCCATCAGGAGCTCTTTCATACTGCAGCTCCAAACACAATGCAGAGTTCCTCTGGCATGAAAGAAACATATCCAATTCCTTCAGTACATGATCCAGGTTAATGGCAGGAATCTTCCTGACAACTTAATGTTTTCAAACATCGCCTTTAGGGTTTGAAACCATCAAAAAAAACCCTGCAAATTATTCATATTTAAAAATCAGAACCAGGAGATACAAAGCGGAATGGAAAGCAGCCGTCGTCAGCAGCCCAAAGCCTGACCCGCATCACTTTCTGCTGGTTTGATTTTAGGCTAAATCAAAAACCGGGAGGGGGAAAGGTTCTCAAATGTTAAGGCAGCACGAGCGACTGAGGGTGAAGTTGGTCTTTTGTCATGAATACAGAATGAGAAATGCTTCAGCTGTGACTCACAGGCAGCAATTCCACATCTGAGTCAGGTCATGGGGTCAAGTCCAACTCCAAAACCTGAGTTCAAATTCAGATTGACACTCGACTGAGGTACCGAGGGAGCACTGCACGGTCGGCGTGTCAGTACTGAGGGAGTGCTGCGCTGTCAAAGGTTCAATACTGAGGGAGTGCTGCACTGTCAGAGGGTCAGTGATGAGTGAGTGCCGCACTGTCAGAGGGTCAGTACTGAGGGAGTGCTGCACTGTCAGAGGGTCAGTACTGAGGGAGTGCTGCACTGTCAGAGGGTCAGTGATGAGGGAGTGCTGCACTGTCAGAGGGTCAGTACTGAGGGAGTGCTGCACTGTCAGAGGGTCAGTACTGAGGGAGTGCTGCACTGTCAGAGGGTCAGTACTGAGGGAGTGCTGCACTGTCAGAGGGTCAGTACTGAGGGAGTGCTGCACTGTCAGAGGGTCAGTGATGAGGGAGTGCCGCACTGTCAGAGGGTCAGTACTGAGGGAGTGCTGCACTGTCTGATGGTCAGTACTGAGGGAGTGCTGCACTGTCAGAGGGTCAGTACTGAGGGAGTGCTGCACTGTCAGAGGGTCAGTACTGAGGGAGTGCTGCACTGTCAGAGGGTCAGTACTGAGGGAGTGCTGCACTGTCAGAGGGTCAGTACTGAGGGAGTGCTGCACTGTCAGAGGGTCAGTACTGAGAGAATGCTGCACTGTCAGAGGGTCAGTACTGAGCGAGTGCTGCACTGTCAGAGGGTCAGTACTGAGGGAGTGCTGCACTGTCAGAGGGTCAGTACTGAGGGAGTGCTGCACTGTCAGAGGGTCAGTACTGAGAGAATGCTGCACTGTCAGAGGGTCAGTACTGAGCGAGTGCTGCACTGTCAGAGGGTCAGTACTGAGGGAGTGCTGCACTGTCAGAGGGTCAATGATGAGGGAGTGCTGCACTGTCAGAGGGTCAGTACTGAGGGAGTGCTGCACTGTCAGAGGGTCAGTACTGAGAGAGTGCTGCACTGTCAGAGGGTCAGTACTGAGCGAGTGCTGCACTGTCAGAGGGTCAGTACTGAGCGAGTGCTGCACTGTCAGAGGGTCAGTACTGAGATAGTGCTGCACTGTCAGAGGGTCAGTACTGAGAGAGTGCTGCACTGTCAGATGGTCAATGATGAGGGAGTGCTGCACTGTCTGATGGTCAGTACTGAGGGAGTGCTGCACTGTCTGATGGTCAGTACTGAGGGAGTGCTGCACTGTCAGAGGGTCAGTACTGAGGGAGTGCTGCACTGTCAGAGGGTCAGTACTGAGGGAGTGCTGCACTGTCAGAGGGTCAATGCTGAGGGAGTGCTGCACTGTCAGAGGGTCAGTGATGAGGGAGTGCTGCAATGTCAGAGGGTCAATGCTGAGGGAGTGCTGCACTGTCTGATGGTCAGTACTGAGGGAGTGCTGCACTGTCAGAGGGTCAGTACTGAGGGAGTGCTGCACTGTCAGAGGGTCAGTACTGAGGGAGTGCTGCACTGTCAGAGGGTCAATGCTGAGGGAGTGCTGCACTGTCTGATGGTCAGTATTGAGGGAGTGCGACACTGTTGCAGGGTCAGTAATGAACGAGCACTGCATCATCAGAGGGTCAGTAATGAACAAGCGCTACATCGTCAGAGGGTCAGTACTGGGGGAGTGCTGCATTTTCAGAGGGTCAATACTGAGGGGCTGCTGCACTTTGAGGGTCAGTACTGAGGGAGTGCTGCACTGTCGGAGTGTCACTACTGAGGGAGTGCTGTACCGTCAGAGGGTCAGTAGTGAGCAAATGCTGCATTGTAAGAGCTTCTGTGCCGAGGGACTGCTGCACTGCCGGAGATTCCAAACTGAGGGAGTGCTGCATTGTCAGAGGGTCAGTACTCATGGGGCAGAATTTTCCCCCGTCGGGAGGTAATCACAGAATCACACAGTGCAGGTAAGGCCCTTCGGCCCATCGAGTCTGCACTGACACCTGAGAAATACTTGACCTACCGACCGAATCCCATTTACCGGCACTTGGCCCATAGCCTTGAATGTTATGACGTGCCAAGTGCTCATCCAGGTACATTTTAAAGGACGTGAGGCAACCCGCCTCCACCACCCTCCCAGGCAGCTCTTTCCAGACCGTCACCACCCTCTGGGTAAAAAAGTTATTCCTCACATCCCCCCTAAACCTCCTGCCCCTCACCTTGAACTTATGTCCCCTTGTGACTGACCTGTCAACTAAGGGGAACAGCTGCTCCCTATCCACCCTGTCCATGCCCCTCATAATCTTGTACACCTCGATCAGGTCGCCCCTCAGTCTTCTCTGCTCCAACGAAAACAACCCAAGTCTATCCAACCTCTCTTCATAACTTAAATGTTTCATCCCAGGCAACATCCTGGTGAATCTCCTCTGCACCCCCTCCAGTGCAATCACATCCTTCCTATAATGTGGCGACCAGAACTGCACACAGTACTCCAGCTGTGGCCTCACTAAGGTTCTATACAACTCCAACATGACCTCCCTACTTTTGTAATCTATGCCTCGATTGATAAAGGCAAGTGTCCCATATGCCTTTTTCACCACCCCACTAACATGCCCCTCCGCCTTCAGAGATCTATGGACACACACGCCAAGGTCCCTTTGTTCCTCAGAACTTCTTCGTGTCATGCCGTTCATTGAATACTTCCTTGTCAAATTACTCCTTCCAAAGTGTATCACCTCACACTTTTCACGGTTAAATTCCATCTGCCACTTATCTGCCCATTTGACCATCCCGTCTATATCTTCCTGTAGCCCAAGATACTCAACCTCACTGTTAACCACCCGGCCAATCTTTGTGTCGTCCGCAAACTTACTAATCCTACCCCCACATAGTCATCTATGTCGTTTATATAAATTATGAATAATAGGGAACCCAGCACAGATCCCTGTGGTACGCCACTGGACACTCGCTTCCAGTCACTAAAGCATCCTTCTGTCATCACCCTCTGCCTCCTACAACTAAGCCAATTTTGAATCCACCTTATCAAATTTCTGTGTATTCCAAGTGTATTTGCCTTCTTTATAAGTCTCCCATGTGCCAAACGCTTGGTCCTTTTTGCTCCTTCCTTTCCTCAACCCTCCAGCAATTCACTTGCAGACCCCTGACAGCCTCAGGGTCACCGCCTGGATTTGCATGGAGCTCTGGCTTTGTGTCGGGATTGGCTCGGAGACTCTGTGCAACTGAGAGGATCACTCCTCCTGCCGGCCACCATTAAGCAAAGTGGCAGCAATTCCCCCAGGCAGCTGTCTGACCGGCACTGCCGTACCTGGGTTGGTTTTTTGTGAATTTCTCAAGAAACACCCTGTTCTCTGACGCGATAGCATAGTGGTATTGTTGCTGGATTAGTATTCCAGAGACCCAGGATAATGCTCTGGGGGCCTGGGTTCAAATCCCACCACGTGGTGGAATTTGAATTCAATAAAAATCTGGAATTAAAAGTCTGATGATGACCATGAAACCATTGTTGATTGTTATAAAAATCCATCTGGTTCACTCATATCCTTCAGGAAAGGAAATCTGCCATCTTTACCTGGTCTGGCCTACATGTGACTCCAGACCCCACAGCAATGTGGTTGACTATTAAATGCCCTCTGAACAAGGGCAATTAGGGATGGGCAATAAATGCTGGCCTAGCCAGCGATATCCACATCCAATGAATAAAAAAAAAAGTCCCACTTTCCCATGATGCCCTTTTCCCTGCCGTCCCAGGATCAGCTGTGATTGGCAGTTTCCTACCCATCAGTTCCCCATCCCCTCTCCAGCCCCCTGATGCCACACTCGCAGCCTGCAGCTGTCCCTACCCCACCTCCTTTCTTCAACCCCCTGCCAAAAATATCCCACAGCGCTTCAGGGTTGAAGAATCTTTGAAATTCTCTGCCCCAGGGGGTTATGGATGCTCCATTATTGAATATATTTAAGGCTGGGAAAGACAGATTTGAGGGAATTAAGGGATATAGGGAGTGGGTTGGAAAATGGAATTGAGGCTGAGGATCAGCCATTATCATATTGAATGGTGGAGCAGGTTTGATGGGCTGAGTGGTCTAACCCTGCTCCTATCTCTTCTGCTCTTACGTTCACAGGAGAATTGATAAACAAAATTTTGACACCAAGCCAGATATAGACAGGTGACTGAAAAGCTTGGTAAAAGAGGTAGGTTTTAAGAAGCACCTTCATGGAGGAGATAAAAACATAGAACATAGAAATATAGAAAGTAGGAGTAGGAGTAGGCCATTCGGCCCTTCGAGCCTGCTCCGTCATTCAATATGATCATGGCTGATCCTCTATCTCAACGCCATATTCCCCTTTCTCTCCATACTCCTTGATGCCCCTAATATCCAAAAAATTATCAATTTCTTTCTTGAATATACTCAGTGACCCGGCCTCCACAGCTTCTGTGGTAGAGAATTCCACAGGTTGACCACCCTCTGAGTGAAGACATTTTTCCTCATCTCAGTCCTAAATGGCCTGCCCCGTATCCCTAGTCTGTGGCCCCTGGTTCTAGACTCCCCAACCAGGGGAAACATCCTCCCTGCATCTAGTCTGTCTTGCCCTGTTAGAATTTTATGTTTCAATCAGATCCCCTCTCATTCTTCTAAACTCTAATGAATACAGGACCAATTGAACCAATCTCTTCCTATACAACAGTCCTGCCATCCCCGGTATCAGCCTAGTGAACCTTTGCTGCACAGATAGAGACAGATGTGATGTGGTTCAAGGGAATTCCCGATATTAGGGTATTTGAAACTGAAGTCACGGCCACCGGCTCTGGCAAAGAGACCCGAATTAGAGAAGCACAGAGATCTCTCGAGAGTTGTAGGCTCTGGAGGAGATTACTGAGATAGGGAAGGGTTGTGTAGAAAAGACTGAATTTCTGGAATACAGATTTATTACTGGGGAGAGTGATGAGCTGCCTCAGCAGCTGTCTGTGTATGAGAGTATGTTGTGAAGAGCTGGTATTTGCTGGAAAGTTCAGACAGTGAAAATTAATTGTCTGTGTATAACAATCTTTTGCAACATGATAGTCTCAGGGCTCCAATTAAATAGTTTATTGTTTGTAACACAATGTTCTCAGCTCTTCAATTAAATGTTTCTCACTGTTTCAGAAATTTCTATTAACGGTTAGAAAGATCTATTGCCTACGAGTCCAGTTTTGTACCAGAAATGCCATTTGACAGCCCCATCATTCCTCCTCATCACATTCCCCCACACTCTGCTGCAATGAGAAGGGGCGGGTTGACTTCAGAAGCCTCTCACATGCCAAGGTTCTGTCCATGCTTCATACTGGGTCCTACAACTGGTCTCCATTAGTTTTAGCCATGGCTCAGTCACTAAGGCTCATCTTTTTAGTCAGAAGGTTGTAGGTTCAAGTCCCACTCTGGAGACTGGAGCACGAAATCACAGCTCACATTCCCAGTGCAGTACATGTAAAGGGTTAACTCTAACACTAATAATAGCTACTGAGCATGCGTGTGAAGAGCTATGTTATAATGATGTCACGCAGAGAGAGACGAGTGAGAAAAACCCAAGAGAGGAGCAGTAGCTCTGTCCTGATATTCTGTAATCGTGTATATATTAGTTATGTAAATAAAAGTACCTTTAAGGAAAGAACTTTGCCTCCAGCCAGATCCTTTACTGGAGTAAGACACCAACTGTCTTCTGAGACAACTCAACAACAACACAGTACTGAGGGTGTGCTGCACTGTTAAAGATGTGCCATCTTCTGGATGACCATTAAGCCAAGGCCTGGCCTTCCTTTGCAGGTACATGTGAGAGATAGCATGGCACTGTTTCAACAAAGAGCGGGAGAGTTCTCCTCAGTGCCCTGGGCCTATATTCAGCTCTCAGCCTACATCATTAAACCTGCTCATTATCTCAATGCAGAAAGCTGCTGCATTTTTCACCTCAAGGTACTGACCATACTTCAAAAAGTGATCATCCCACTAAGCTGCTTTGGGACATCCCAGAGGTGGTGAAAGGTGCTATATAAATGCAAGGAGGTTAACTAGTGCTGGGGGTCCGGAGTGGGGTACCAGGATGAAGCATTTGTGTGGAAATAAAAGGTGCACAGAGACGAGAAGAGACAAACAGCATTGGAGTGAAGAGTAGTTCAGAAATAAGAGGGAGCTGGCAGAGTGGGGGTGTGTAGGTTTAGAGTGCATGTGTTCAAATGCCCAGAACAAGGGTAACTGCAGGCACAAGGAGCCAGATCAGATTGTGATATAGTGACAATAATGGAAACCTTGTTCAAACAGGGAAAACTAGGCAGCAAATATTCCTGGTTACAACAAATTCAGGAAAGACTGGGAAGGAGAAAGAGCAGTGGCAGTGTGTCTGGCAGTAATGCTCCAAATATAATGTTTCAGCATTAGAAAAGGATGATGGCGTTGAGGGTTCAAAGAAGCTATTTGGTTAGAATTAAGAAACACTGGAGGAGTAATTATGTCATTGGGTGTAAATGATAGACCTGCAAATAGTGGAAAGGAGATTTGCAGTCAAATTACAGAAGGGGGCAATTATTTTTGAGTAGTGATAATGCAAGACTTCAATTATCTTAATATAGACTGTGATAATAACAGTGTGAAGAACAAAGAGGAGGAGAAATCCCTGAAGTTTGTACAAGAGGAAGGAAGGAATGCTGAATCCAATACTGGGGAATGAAGTGGGACAAGTAGAGTATGTTTCAGTGGGGGAATATTTTGGAAACAGTGATCATAATATCATCAGTTATTCAAAAGGTCAAGGAAAAAATAAAAGAGAAAATCAAGAGAGTTATGCTAAATCTTACTAAAACACTGGTTAGGCTTCAACTTGAGTGTTGTGTTTAATTCTGGGCCCTACACTGTAGGAAGAATGTCAAGGTCTTAGAGAAGGTGCAGAGGAGATTTACTCAAATGGTCCCAAGGAAGAGGGACTTCAGTTAGGCTGAGAGACTGGAGAAGCTCGGATTGTTCTCCTTCGAGCAGAGGAGGTGAAGGGGAGATTTGATAAAGGAGTTCACAATTTGGAAAGGTTTTGATTAAGTGTGGAGAAACAGTTTTTACTGGCAAAGGGGTCAGTAACTAGAGGACATGTATTTGAGATAATTAACGAAAGAGCCAGAGGACGAGATGAGGGAAAATAAATGATTTAGCATGTTGTTACAACCTGGAATGTGCCTGAAAGGGCAGTGGAAGCAGATTCAATGGTAACTTTCAAAAGAGAATTGGAAAAATACTTGAAAAGGAGAAATATTCAGAACTCTGAAGAAAGAGACTAATTGGTTAGCCCTTACAAAGAACTGGCAAGGGCACGATGGGCCAAATGGTCTCCTTCTGTGCTGTTGTAAGCCCTTTTGTTTTAAATCTTTAAACAAGAACCTGAGCTCCCAAGCGGGTGAAGATGCTAAATCTGGGATGGCATTGAGAATGATCAAATCGACTTCAGCACAGGAAGGTGGAAAATCAGTCAGGATTCTCAGCCTGGCCACTGCCTACACATCTGGAAAGTTTAAAAATTTCAGGACGGCAAAATCAGGTTTGGTTATGTAACCAGGAGCATGTGCTGCTCCAGTGGCTTGTATAGGCCGTTAAAAATGAGCCTTGTTTCTATCAGGCTGTGTCTAAACAGGTTCAGGTCCAAGAAAGCACTGGAGTCATCGCAGGTTAACTCCTTAGAAAGAAAATGAGACTGAACAGGTTTCCTGCCTAGCTCCGGACTGGTTCTCTCTCTCTCTCTCTCTCTCTCTCCTGATTTGAAACTGCCTCCTCTCAGAATGGGGGAGCCTGTGAGGGACCAAATGGGGCAGTTGGGGGTCAGAGGAATCAGGTCCTGCCAATGAATTATTTTGAAGTTGGCCAATGTAGTTTTCAGGGAACCGTCTCTATTCCCCTCCTGGTATCAGCCTGTAGGTCCCGAGGTTCCAGTGCTGCTTTCTGATTGGCAGGCTGCCTGCCTCCCACTTATCCCTTCCTATTGAGTATGAGGAACAGCTACCCCCAACTCCCTGCACCCCTGTCAGTCAGATCCTGCTCCATCTCAGCTCCCACAAATCACCCTCAGGCTCTAACTGGAATTCAGTTCATTCAGGAATGTGCAATGGGAGACTTCAGCATCTGTTTGAAGTTTGTCACCCACAGTTACCCATAATGTAGCTAGAAGCTGAACAAGCATTAAAGCAACGAGTCAAAACACACTGAGAGAAGAAACACTTTACACCTTCCACCACTTCAAACTCCGAGAGTACCTCCCAACCAATAAAGTACTTTTGAACTACTGCTGTAATATAAGAAACGCTGTAGCCTATTTGTGTACAGCAAGACCCCACTAACAGCAATGAGATAATGACCAAATAATAGGCTTTAGTTAATGCTGGCTGTGGGATAAATATTGGCCAGGACACCAGAGAGAACTCCCCTGATCTTTGAAATAGTTGCTGTGGGATTCTTTACCTCCACCTGAGAGGGTAGGCAGAGCTTCAGTTTAATGTCCCTCAGTACTGATCCTCCGGCAGTGCAGCACTCCCTCAGCACTGACCCTCTGACAGTGCGGCACTCCCTCAGTACTGACCCTCTGACAGTGCAGCACTCCCTCAGTACTGACCCTTCGACAGTGCAGCATTCCCTCAGTACTGACCCTCTGACAGTGCAGCACTCCCTCAGTACTGACCCTCTGACAGTGCAGCACTCCCTCAGTACTGATCCTCCGGCAGTGCAGCACTCCCTCAGCACTGACCCTCTGACAGTGCGGCACTCCCTCAGTACTGACCCTCTGACAGTGCAGCACTCCCTCAGTACTGACCCTCTGACAGTGCAGCATTCCCTCAGTACTGACCCTCTGACAGTGCAGCACTCCCTCAGTACTGACTCTCCGACAGTGCAGTGCTCTCTCAGTGTTGACCCTCTGACAGTGCACGGCTCCCTCACTGTTGAACCTTCAAAAGCGTAGCACTCCCTCAGGCCTACCTCTCTGACAGTGCAGTGCTTCCTCAGTACTGATCCTCTGACAGTGTAGCTCTCCCTCAGGACTGATCATCTGACAAAGCAGCACTCACTCAGTACTGACCCTCTGACAGTGCAGTGCTCCCTCAGTAGTGACCCTTCAACAGTGCAGCACTCCCTCAATCCTGACCCTCCGACAGTGTGGCACTCCCTCAGGACTGCGCTAAGTGTCAGCCTGGAATTTGTGGTCAATTCTCCCGAGTGAGGCTTGAATGTTGCAATCTTCTGAGTTAGCAGTGACAGAATGTTCTAGCGCCAACCAACACTTGTAGTTTGACATTAATGAGCTTTGGGCAGGCACCTATTCTAAGCAGGGAATAACAAGGAGCTGGGCAGGAAATAGTGTGAATGCTAAAAGTGGGAAAGGTCCAGTATACATGCTTCGGAATCCAGGATGTCTCGCAGCAGTACAATGGAGCTGGAGAATCTTTTATCCTCTGTCTTGTTCCTGGGAAGGATGAATGATAGTCCCCAGGGATTTCGGTGAGGAAAATCTCCTTAATGATATGCAGTGGTTGTGCTAAGCTTTATATTGTGCTGGTCAGAGCTCATTTGGAATACATTCTGCAATTCTGATCATCACACTCCTGAGGGGATGCACAGGGTTTGGGAAGGATACAGGGAAGGACAAGAAGGATAATCCTTAACGTAAAGGGAGTGGTTTACTAGTAGATTACTGAACATTTCTGGAAGGTGTCAAGGCCTTGGAATGTGTACAGAAATGATTTACTAGAATGGTACCAGGGTCAAGGGAATTTAATTCTATGTAAAGACTGGAGAAGCTGATGGTGTTCTCCTTCGAGCAGAGAAGGTAAAGGGGGGTTTTCTAAATCATGAGAGATTTGGATAGAATTGATAGACAGAAACAGATGGACACCCACAGGCAGGAGGATCAGGGCTCAGATATCACAATTTAAGTTAATTGGCAAAAGAACCAATGGGGTTATGGGGATATTTTTTCACAGCAAGTTGTTATGCTCTGAATGGATGGTGCAAGTGGATTTCATTGTAACTTTAATTGGATAAATACTTGAGAAAAAAATTGCAGGGCAATGGGTCTAATTGAACAGCTCTTTCAGAGGCAGCACATACACAATGGGCTGAATGGCCTCATGTGCTGTATCATTCTATAATTCTTAGCTCCACAGTCTAGGGAGAATGTCACATTGCGAGTGCTCTGCCTGAAGGTATGCTCAATTGGCTCATTGCCTGCAAATGCTTCATCCCAAACTGGTCTCTAGGCACTTTCCTTCCTGTCTGAATATTGAGTTCAACAGTTTTAGATCATGAACTCTCTCCTCCATCCCCACCCCCTTTCCGATCCCCCTTTTTTCCAATAATTTATATAGATTTTTCTTTTCCCACCTATTTCCATTATTTTTAAATGTATTTCCATCCATTGTTTTATCTCCACCTTTTAGCCTATTTTGATTCCTTCACCCCACCCCCACTAGGGCTATCTGTACCTTGCTTGTCCTGCTTTCTACCCTTAATTAGCACATTCCTTAGATAATATCATCACCTTCAACACCTCTTTGTCCTTTTGTCTATGACATCTTTTGGCTATCTCCACCTATCACTGGCCCTCTATCCAGCTCTACCTGTCCCACCTCCCCTTAAACCAGCTTATATTTCACCTCTCTTCTATTTTTCCTTAGTTCTGTTGAAGAGTCATACGGACTCGAAACGTTAACTGTGTTCCTCTCCACAGATGCTGCCAGACCTGCTGAGTTTTTCCAGGTATTTTTATTTTTGTTTTGGTCTCTTGGCTGTTTTTTGTTTGGTCAGTAGTGGTTTTGCCATTGATTTCCACTCTCAGGGAGCAGGGTGAGGAGACAGGTCACAAAGTCTACCTCAACTGGAATGGGAATCGAACCTGTCCGACTAATCTTATTCTGAATCGCATGCTAGCCTTCTGACCAACTGAGCTAACCGATCCCCCATTCTAAAGAGAATAATGATGTGATTTGTTGGGGGTATAAAGCACAAGAAATGACAGATAAAATTGTCCCAGGATCTCCCTATAATTTAATTGAGAGCAATAAAACCAGATAAGTCAGAGAGTGAAAGGAAATAAATCTACCAACCAGGGGAAGATCCCAGTCCCTCCATGTGTCCTGTGGTGTTACAAACTGGACACTCCATGATGCTGACATTATACCCCCGTTCCACCCCTCGCCTCTACCACCAGCCAACCCCTCCACACCACCTGGGTCTGTGCAACCTCCGGCCAGAGCTAAAATCCCAGGTTTAAAAACCCAAGAGACAATATCAGCAAATTCCTCCTGGAAATACCAGGGAAATAAATTTTAAATACAGAAGAATGATTGTCAAAACCTGTTAAGTTGTCACAAACATTACAAGGATTCACAACAGAGTTGGTTGCCAGGCTAGGTGAAGCTAGGCATACAAGTTTTGAGAGACCAAATGGACACTTCTTTGATTTTATTGGTGTTCCTTTTATTTAATAATCATACTTTTGATCACTGCTTACATTTCAGGGAACTCTGGGTGTTCTGCCCACTTCAGTACTGTCTCAGAGAGGTTCGAGTTACTGACAACAAATTAATACTGGCCTTGCCAGTGATGCTCACATCCCATGAAAGATTTAGACAATGATTCAGGCTTGGGGGTGTCCTGCCAGACTTACTGTACACAGAATCACAGAATCACACAGTGCAGAAGAGGCCCTTTGGCCCATCGAGTCTGTGCCGACAAGTGAGAAACACCTGACCTACCTACCTAATCCCATTTACCAGCACTTGGCCCATAGCCTTGAATGTTATGACGTGCCAAGTGCTCATCCAGGTACTTTTTAAAGGATGTGAGGTAACCCGCCTCCACCACCCTCCCAGGCAGCGCATTGCAGACTGTCACCACCCTCTGGGTAAAAAAGTTTTCCCTCACATCCCCCCTCAACCTCCTGCCCCTCACCTTGAACTTGTGTCCCCTTGTGACTGACCCGTCAACTAAGGGGAACAGCTGCTCCCTATCCACCCTGTCCATGCCGCTCATAATTTTGTACACCTCGATCAGGTCGCCCCTTAGTCTTCTCTGCTCCAATGAAAACAACCCAAATCTACCCAACCTCTCTTCATAACTTAAGTGTTTCATCCCAGGCAACATCCTGGTGAATCTCCTCTGCACCCCCTCCAGTGCAATCACATCCTTCCTATAATGTGGCGACCAGAACTGCACACAGTACTCCAGCTGTGGCTTCACCAAGGTTCTATACAACTCCAACATGATCTCCCTACTTTTGTAATCTATGCCTTAATTGATAAAGGCAAGTATCCCATATGCCTTTTTCACCACCCCATCAACATGCCACCTTCAGGGATCTGTGGACACACACGCCAAGGTCTCTTTGTTCCTCAGAACTTCTTCGTGTCATGCCGTTCATTGAATACTTCCTTGTCAAATTACTCCTTCCAAAGTGTATCACCTCACACTTTTCAGGGTTAAATTTCATCTGTCACTTGAGGACACTGCAGGGCACCAGTGCACTGAGTCTTCTCACTTGGAGCAGTGTTATTACAGTGATCTACAGTCTCTAAAACACCCAACCCACACACACACACACACACGCACACGCACACGCACACGCACACACGTACACTGTGATTTTCCACCCCGCCCAGCAGTGGGATCTTCCAGTGGCGAGCTGCCTTCCTGAAAAGTCCATTGGCTGGCTCGCCAAATCCAAGGGAAAGCTCTCTGTTGGTTGAAGTCATACCTAGCACAAAGGAAGATGGTTGTGGTTGTTGGAGAATCAGTCAACTCAGCTCCTGGACATCACTGCAGGAGTTCCTCAGGGTAGTGTCCTCGGCCCAACCATCTTCAGCTGATTCATCAATGACCTTCCTTCCATCATAAGGTCAGAAGTGGGGATGATTGCTGATGATTGCACAATGTTCAGCACCATTCACGACTCCTCAGATACTGAAGCAGTCCATGTCCAAATGCAGCAAGACCTGGACAATATCCAGGCTTGGGCTGACAAGTGGCAAGTAACATTCATGCCACACAAAAGGTCAAAGCCAGTAGATAGATGGGTGCACCACCACCTGGAAGTTTCCCTCCAAGCCACTCACCATCCTGACTTGGAAATATATCGCCGTTCCTTCACTGTCGCTGGGGCAAAATCCTGGAACTCCCTCCCTAACTGCACTGTGGGTGTACCTACACCACGTGGACTGCAGCGGTTCAAGGAAGCAGCTCACCACCACCTTCTCAAGGGCAATTAGGGATGGGCAATAAATGCTGGCCCAGCCAGTGACACCCACACGTGGTGCAAGAATAATTTAAAAAAACACTAAAATCTGGAATTAAATGTCTAACGGTGACCATGAAGCCATTGCCTATTGTTGCAAAAACCCATCTGGAACACTGATGTCCTTTAGGGAAGGAAATCTGCCGTCCTTACCTGGTCTGGCCTTCATGTGCTTCCAGACCCACAGCAATGTGGTTGGCTCTTCAATGCCCTCTAAACTAGGGCAATTATGGATGGGCATTAAGTGCTGGCCCAGCCAGCGACACCCACATCTCATGAACAAATAAAATAAAAAATTCAATGATAGGGTCACCCCAAAAACACACAGATTCAGTGTACTTTCTCCAGTCAGTAAGAGGGTTTTCATCTGTTCTGGCCTAAGGGCAGGAATTAGCTTGAGGCAAACCTGATGGGAATCAAACAAAAAACTACTGCGGATGCTGGAAATCCAAAACAAAAACAGAATTACCTGGAAAAACTCAGCAGGTCTGGCAGCATCGGCGGAGAAGAAAAGAGTTGACGTTTCGAGTCCTCATGACCCTTCACAGAACTGAGTAATATTAGGAGCACAGAACTGAGTAATATTAGGAGAGGGGTGAAATATAAGCTGGTTTAAGGTGGGGGGGGTGGGGGGAGAGAAGTTGGGGGTGGGGGGTGGTTGTAGGGACAAGCAAGCAGTGATAGAAGCAGATAATCAAAAGATGTCACAGACAAAGGAACAAAGAGGTGTTGAAGGTGGTGATATTATCTAAACGAATGTGCTAATTAAGAATGGATGGCAGGACACTCAAGGTACAGCTCTAGTGGGGGTGGGGTGGAAAGACTGACTGAATATTGAATTCAACAACTTTAGATCTTGAACTCCCTCCTCCATCCCCACCCCCCTTCCGTTTCTTCCCCCTCCCTTTTGTTTTTTCCAATAATTTATATAGATTTTTCTTTTCCCACCTATTTCCATTATTTTTAAATCTATACCTTTAATGCCCTGTCAGTCTTTCCACCCCACCCCCACTAGAGCTGTACCTTGAGTGTCCTGCCATCCATTCTTAATTAGCACATTCGTTTAGATAATATCACCACCTTCAACACCTCTTTGTTCTTTTGTCTGTGACATCTTTTGATCATCTGCTCCTATCACTGCTTGCTTGTCCCTACAACCACACCCCCCCAACTTCTCTCCCTCCACGCCTCCCCCCCCCCACCTTAAACCAGCTTATATTTCACCCCTCTCCTAATATTACTCAATTCTATTGAAGGGTCATGAGGACTCGAAACGTCAACTCTTTTCTTCTCCGCCGATGCTGCCAGACCTGCTGAGTTTTTCCAGGTAATTCTGGTGGGAATCAATATGAGCAGAGGCGGAGGTGAGAGAACATGCTCAAAATGACTTTTAGTTTTGAAAGAACATCAATCAATTTGTCGATAGGTGGTGAGATTGCATTTTCAGAAACTTTTTCTCAGAAAAAACAAGGGGACATCAGGGCAATGTAGAAAATAGAGGTGCGTTCAAAAGAAAGAAATTCCTTCTGTCACACTGAGGTGAAGATTTGTCATTCAGCAGTCTTGGTTAGAAAATGAATCTTTCATGAAGAATACTCCCTGCTAGGGCATGAATGATATTTGGCCACCATTCTCCTCACTTTTAATTAAATGAAGTGCAGCTTATCCCAGACTCAAAACAATGATGCAAAATGCTGTGAAAATGAGAGAATTCTCCCCATTAGATTCGCTCTAGGGAGAGACTGAGTGAGCACAGGAGAGACAGTCCAACACAGTGCGGGAGAGACAGTCTGAGTCAGCGTGGGAGAGACAGTCTGAGTCACCGTGGGAGAGACAGTCTGAGTCAGTGTGGGAGAGATTGTCTGAGTCAGCGTGGGAGAGACAGTCTGAGTCAGCGTGGGAGAGACAGTCTGAGTCAGTGTGGGAGAGATTGTCTGAGTCAGCGTGGGAGAGACAGTCTGAGTCAGCGTGGGAGAGACAGTCTGAGTCAGCGTGGGAGAGACAGTCTGAGTCAGTGTGGGAGAGATTGTCTGACTTAGTGTGGGACAGAGTGTCTGAGTCAGTGTGGAAGAGACTGTCTAAGTCAGTGTGGGAGAGACTGTCTGAGTCAGTGTGGGAGAGACTGTCTGACTCAGTGTGGGAGAGGCTGTCTGACACAGTGTGGGAGAGACTGTCTGACTCAGTGTGGGAGAGACTGTCTGGGTCAGTGTGGAGAGACAGTCTAACTCAGTGCGGGAGAGACAGTCTGAGTCAGCGTGGGAGAAACTGTCTGAGTCAGTGTGGGAGAGACTGTCTGAGTCAGTGTGGGAGAGAGTGTCTGAGTCAGTGTGGGAGAAACTGTCTGGGTCAGTGTGGGAGAGACTGTCTGGGTCAGTGTGGGAGAGACTGTCTGAGTCAGTGTGGGAGAGACTGTCTGAGTCAGTGTGGGAGAGACTGTCTGACTCAGTGTGGGAGAGACTGTCTGACTCAGTGTGGGAGAGACTGTCGGACTCAGTGTGGGAGAGACTGTCTGACTCAGTGTGGGAAAGACTGTCTGGGTCAGTGTGGGAGAGACAGTCCAACTCAGTGTGGGAGAGACAGTCTGAGTCAGTGTGGTAGAGAGTGTCTGAGTCAGTGTGGGAGAGACTGTCTGAGTCAGTGTGGTAGAGAGTGTCTGAGTCAGTGTGGGAGAGACTGTCTGACTCAGTGTGGGAGAGAGTGTCTGAGTCAGTGTGGGAGAGACTTTCTGAGTCAGTGTGGGAGAGACTGTCTGACTCAGTGTGGGAGAGACTGTCTGGGTCAGTGTGGAGAGACAGTCTAACTCAGTGCGGGAGAGACATTCTGAGTCAGCGTGGGAGAAACTGTCTGAGTCAGTGTGGGAGAGACTGTCTGGGTCAGTGTGGAGAGACAGTCTAACTCAGTGCGGGAGAGACATTCTGAGTCAGCGTGGGAGAAACTGTCTGAGTCAGTGTGGGAGAGACTGTCTGACTCAGTATAGGAGGGACTGTCTGAGTCAGTGTGGGAGAGACTGTCTGAGTCAGTGTGGGAGAGACTGTCTGAGTCAGTGTGGGAGAGACTGTCTGAGTCAGTGTGGGAGAGACTGTCTGAGTCAGTGTAGGAGAGACTGTCTGGGTCAGTGTGGGAGAGACTGTCTGACTCAGTGTGGGAGAGACTGTCTGGGTCAGTGTGGGAGAGACTGTCTGGGTCAGTGTGGGAGAGACTGTCTGGGTCAGCGTGGGAGAGACTGTCTGGGTCAGTGTGGGAGAGACTGTCTGAGTCAGTGTGGGAGAGACTGTCTGAGTCAGTGTGGGAGAGACTGTCTGAGTCAGTGTGGGAGAGACTGTCTGAGTCAGTGTGGGAGAGACTGTCTGACTCAGTGTGGGAGAGACTGTCTGGGTCAGTGTGGGAGAGACTGTCTGACTCAGTGTGGAAGAGACAGTCTGAGTCAGTGTGGGAGATACTGTCTGACTCGGTGTGGGAGAGACTGTCTGGGTCAGTGTGGGAGAGACTGTCTGACTCAGTGTGGAAGAGACAGTCTGAGTCAGTGTGGGAGAGACTGTCTGAGTCAGTGTGGGAGAGACTGTCTGAGTCAGTGTGGGATAGACTGTCTGACTCATTGTGGGAGAGACTGAGTCAGTGTGGGAGAGACTGTCTGACTCAGTGTGGGAGAGACTGTCTGAGTCAGCGTGGGAGAGACTGTCTGGGTCAGTGTGGGAGAGACTGTCTGAGTCAGTGTGGGAGAGACTGTCTGAGTCAGTGTGGGAGAGACTGTCTGAGTCAGTGTGGGAGAGACTGTCTGACTCAGTGTGGGAGAGACTGTCTGAGTCAGTGTGGGAGAGACTGTCTGAGTCAGTGTGGGAGAGACTGTCTGAGTCAGTTGAGAGAGACTGTCTGACTCAGTGTGGAAGAGACAGTCTGAGTCAGTGTGGGAGAGACTGTCTGACTCAGTGTGGGAGAGACTGTCTGACTCAGTGTGGGAGAGAGTGTCTGAGTCAGTGTGGGAGAGACAGTCTGAGTCAGTGTGGGATAGACTGTCTGACATTGTGGGAGAGATTGTCTGAGTCAGTGTGGGATAGACTGACTCATTGTGGGAGAGACTGTCTGAGTCAGTGTGGGATAGACTGTCTGCCTCATTGTGGGAGAGACTGTCTGACTCAGTGTGGGAGAGACTGTCTGGGTCAGTGTGGGAGAGACTGTCTGACTCAGTGTGGGAGAGACTGTCTGGGTCAGTGTGGGAGAGACTGTCTGGGTCAGTGTGGGAGAGACTGTCTGGGTCAGTGTGGGAGAGACTGTCTGGGTCAGTGTGGGAGAGACTGCCTGACTCAGTGTGGGAGAGACTGTCTGGGTCAGTGTGGGAGAGACTGTCTGGGTCAGTGTGGGAGAGACTGTCTGAGTCAGTGTGGGAGAGACTGTCTGGGTCAGTGTGGGAGAGACTGTCTGGGTCAGTGTGGGAGAGACTGTCTGGGTCAGTGTGGGAGAGCCTGTCTGGGTCAGTGTGGGGAGACTGTCTGGGTCAGTGTGGGAGAGACTGTCTGGGTCAGTGTGGGAGAGACTGTCTGGGTCAGTGTGGGAGAGACTGTCTGGGTCAGTGTGGGAGAGCCTGTCTGGGTCAGTGTGGGGAGACTGTCTGGGTCAATGTGGGAGAGACCAGTATGTGTTAGAGGAGACTCAACATTATTGCCCCACATTTAAAGGGACAGTTGTATGATCAAAACATGGGTAGCTCCAATTTGCAGACCAGCAGCTCAGCTCCTGAAGAGGTTTCGACAGACTTGTATTTCTTTCAAAGGCAACAGTCACGCTTAAGAAGTGATGCAATTTTTCTGATATATCTGCACTTCAAAATTTTTCCAATGCTCCACAATTTTACATTGTGGGAAGAGAGAGCTTGTCTCTCTTGTGTGCGGGGATTTGAGAATAGGGAGAATATGAAAGTGAAACTCAACTGCATCATTCAGATAAGGAGTTGGAATATCCTGGTTATAATATCCTCCAAGCAACCATGTCTCCAGAGGATTACCATCATACTGGTTAATTGTGGGGATTATGTATCATGATAAATTCTCTGCTGCCTAATGGCTATCATATTCAGTCTCCTTTCGACAGCATTACAGACTCGGAGAGACTTGCAATGTCATGTAGCTTATTGAGGGCCATATGCTGATGCCTGTCATATAATATGACAATATAAAACAAAGGTACAACTCCAAAGGGTGTGCAGGAGCAGAGGGACCTCTGTGTATATGTGCACAAATCATTGAAGGTGGCAGGACAGGTTGAGAAAATGATTGAAAAACCATACAGGATCCTCAGCTTTATTAACAGGGGCATAGGGTTCAAAAGCAAGGAAGTTATGTTTAACCTGTATAAAACACTGGTCCGCCTAAGTTAGAGTATTGCGTCCAGTTCTGGGCACCGCACTTCAGGCAGGATATGAAGGCACTGGGGACAGAAAAGATTCACGAGAATGGTTCCAGGGATGAGGAACTTCAGTTACTTGGAAAAACTGGAGCTGTTCTCCTTAGAGGAAAGAAGGTTGAGAGGAGATTTGACAGAGGTATTCAAAATCATGAGGGTCTGGGCAGGGAGAAAGTGTTCCCATTGGTTGAAGGACCAAGAACCAGAGGACACAAATTTAAGGTATTTGGCAAAAGAATCAAAGGTGACAATGAGGAAAAACTTATTCACACAGCAATGGTTAGGATCTGAAATGCACTGCCTGAGAATTTGGTGGAAGAAGGTTCAACCGAGGCTTTCAAAATGGAATTGGATAAACATCTGAAGGGAAAACATTTGCAGGGCTATGGAGGAAGCAGGTGGAATGGAGCTGGCCAAGTTGTTCTGGCAGAGAGTTGGGTGGACATGATGGACAGAATTGCTTCTTTCTGTGTTGTAACCTCCTATGATTCTAAGCGTGCTCAATATGCCACCCTGCCATGTAGAGCTTGTTGTCACGGCAACATGTTGCACAAGGCTGGGTGCAGGGATTCATCATGATTTAATTTGCAATTTGTAACAACACTGGTGCAATAGCAGACAACTGAAGTACAACAACATTGTGCAGAATGCTCCAAATCTAACTAGATAATCCATTCTTTACTGAGTTCTGATAATCCTTGAAGCTCTTGATGCCTATGGGTTGGCTTAGACTGTTCTGTTAATGTGAGGTGAGAAAAGACTTCTTCACACAATGAGTGGTTCGGGTCTGGAATGCACTGCCTGGAAGTGTGGTGGAGGCAGGCTCAATCAAGGCATTCAAGAGGGCATTAGATGATTATTTAAATAGAAACAATGTGCAGGGTTACAGGGAGAAGGAAGGAGATTGGCACCAAGTTAAAATGCTCAGAGAGCCGGTGCAGGCAAGATGGGCCAAATGGCCTCCTTCTGCCCTGTAGCAATTCTATGATTCTATGGATATGGGTACATGACTCACCAGGAATCCAGCACTAATTGTCAGTTATACGGCTCCCAGGAATTGGTGTTTTTAAGCCAATCAGTGGGTTCCCTGCAAGCTATCAGCATTTGGGTTGGACACAACCTCCCTCCTTGTCTTGGTATTTCAGAGTCTCAAGGTGTACCTGTCCCTCTGTCACCAGGCCTTTTGTGTACAGGGTATAGCCTCCCAATGCATTCTGCCCATCTTTAGAACACTTGTTCCTTCAACATATTTTACCATCATTCAATCAACAAATGACTTGCCTGGCTGTTGGCCATTCCTGGGCTAGATCACTGTCAATGGATCCACCTTAACCTTTAGTCTAGCATAGGTACCTTTGAGGGACCTCAAGCTTCACTCCAGAGACTTGTGCACATAACCCATGCTGATATTTTTATTTATTATTACATGGGATGTGGGCATCGTTGGCAAAGCCAGCCTTTGTTGCCCATCCCCAATTGTCTTTGGACTGAATATTTCAGACGACAGTTAAGAGTCAGCCATATTGCTGTGGGTCTGAAGTCACTTGTGGCCAAACCAGACCAGGTAAGGGCAGCAGATTTCCTCCCCTTAAGGGCATTAGTGAACCAGTCGATTTTTACAACAATCGATGATAGTTTCATGGTCCCTAGAACATGAGTCTGGGCCTCTGGATTACTTGTTCAGTGATTTTAAAAAAATCCATTCACAGAATTCAGCCTTCGCTGGCTGGGCCAGCATTTATTGCCCATCCCTAGTTGCCCTTGAGAAGGTGGTGGTGAGCTGCCTTCTTGAACCGCTGCAGTCCCTGTGGTGTAGGTACACCCACAGTGCTGTTAGGGAGGGAGTTCCAGGATTTTGACCCAGCGACAGTGAAGGAACGGTGATATATTTCCAAGTCAGGATGGTGAGTGACTTGGAGGGGAACTTGCAGGTGGTGGTGTTCCCATTTATCTGCTGCTCTTGTCCTTCTAGATGGTAGTGGTCGTGCATTTGGAGGGTACCGTCTAAGGAGCCTTGGTGAGTTCCTGCAGTGCATCTTGTAGATGGTACACACTGCTGCTACTGTGCATCAGTGGTGGAGGGAATGAATGTTTGTGGATGTGGTGCCAATAAAGTGGGCTGCTTTTTTCTTCATGGTTTCAAGCTTCTTGAGTGTTGTGGGACTTGCACTCATCCAGGCAAGTGGGGAGTATTCCATCAAGCCCTTTACTTATGCCTTGTAGAAGGTGGACAGGCTTTGGGGAGTCAAGAGGTGAGTTACTCATCACACGATTCCTCGCCTCTTACCTGCTTTTGTAGCCACCGTATTTATATGGCTAGTCCAGTTCAGTTTCTGGTCAATGGTAACCCCCAGGATGTTGATAGTGGGGGATTCAGCGATGGTAATGCCATTGAATATGAAGGGGAAATGGTTAGATTCTCTCTTTTGGAGATGGTCATTGCCTGGCACTTGTGTAGCACGAATGTTACTTGCCACTTCTCATCCCAAGCCTGGATATTGTCCAGGTCTTGCTGCATTTGGACATGGACTGCTTCAGTATCTGAGGAGTTGTGAATGGTGCTGAACATTGTGCAATCATCAGTGAACATCCCCACTTCTAACCTTATGATGGAAGGAAGGTCATTGATGAAACAGCTAAAGATGGTTGGGCTGAGGACACTACCCTGAGGGACTCCTGGCAGAGGACCAGAGCAGAAAATGTTGGGAGTTTGGGAGTGAATTAGAAGGGTGTAGAGTATTGTTACTGAAAGGATAGTGATATTGGGGAAAGTAAGGGGATGTGAGTGAGAAGTGACCTGAATGACCTGGAGCTGAGATGATTAACCTCCTGATTTCAGTCTCACATTTGAGACTCTGACAAGTTTCTTGAAGGACAGAAGTGGTTGGGCCATTACTGGAAGGATGGTGCACCAGCGGACACTGATTTAAGCTGATTGGCAAAAAAAAAAGTCAGAAGCAACATGAGAAAACATTTTCACACAACGAGTGGTTAGGATCTGGAATACCCTGCCTGAAAGTATGGTAGAGGCAGGATCAATCGAGGTAATTAATTGAGGGAATTGAATAATTAGCTGAAGAGAAAAGATTTTCAGGGCCATGGGAAAAAGGCAGGCGAGTGGTGCCAGCTGGAATTCCTCTCACAGAGAGCTGGCACGAAAATAACGGGCCAAATGGCCTCCTTCTGTACTATAACCATTCTATGATTCCATGGTGTTGAGGATGAGGAACATAACAATTGCAAAAGAAAACCGTTAGTGAAAGAGCAAAGTGGCTTCAAGTCTCACATTCCCTGAAGCCACATTCACCTCCACATTCACCTCGTTAAAATGTGTCAGCTTCAGGAAAATGAACCGTCTAAAGTTCCTTTTTGCTTTTGCTGTTGGAGCAGGATTTAGTTCTTCTGAAGTTCTTGCTGTTCCTGTTCAAATTCCCCATGAGGCACTCAGCAGATGGACAATGACTGACTTGCTAATATTATACATTGCTTGGAGATTGTGAATTCTATACCTTTTAACTCTGGCCGGTAACTGGAGGCTATCTCTTGGGTCAGGATTTAATGCCAAATCAATAAGGTGTCACAGTGTTGACCTTGAAATGAAAACTCTCTTCTTACTAACTTTTACAATGCGAATTATTAATTTATAACAAGGTTACCTTCCAGCTTACAGTAACCATGACAACCAGCACTCTACAATTCACAGATTTCAAAGACTATAAGACAACATTTCTATATAATTATATTTTATTTTCAAGGCCAGCTAGAGGGAATGACAATTCCAGATCGACCGAGAGTGTAAGCAAGACTCTTTCCAGTTTTAAACTCTTAATTAACTCTCTGTCCCTACTAAGCTATTCCTGGTGCAAAAGCAGAAAATACTGGAAAAACTCAGCAGGTCTGACAGCATCTGTGGAGAGAGAAAAACAAAGTTAATATTTCAAGTCTGTATGACCCTCCTTTAGAGCTCGAAAAGTTAATTTTGTTTTTCTCTCTCCACAGACGCTGTCAGGCCTGCTGAGTTTTTCCAGCATCTTCAGTTTTTGTTTCAGATTTCCAGCATCCGCAGTAACTTTTAAGCTTTTAAGCTATTCCTGGTGATGGCTTTCATTAAAATGGATAAGCAAGGTGGATTGAGTTTGACTTACTGGAGTCAAAATGGTGGATTGAGTCCCTAAATCAAACAGGGTTCCTGCTCCAGATGGTTGTGCAGTGCCTCCTTGTGGACAGGGAATGCCTATGGACCACAGTGAAACCATTTCTTCCCCCATCGTCCCCAAGTCTGAATGGAACTGGACAAACAACACACACTGTCTCAACTCAAGCAGAGATCCATCACTGTACAGTGCAGGAGTCAGTCAATCAGCCCAAGTGGTCATCTCATTGTTTCCTTCTATTCCTTTCCTTTCATGTGTTTACCCAACTTCTCCTTTAATGTATCAATGTAATTCACCTCAACTAATCCCTGTGCTAGCGAGTTCCACATTCTCACCACTCTGGGCAAAGAATCACAGAATTGTTACAGTGCAGAAGGAGGCCATTCGGCCCATCGTGTCTGCACTGGCTCTCCAAATGAGCATTATGACTTAGTGCCATTGCCCTGCCTTCCCCTGCACATTGTTTCTATTCAAATAATCATCTAATACCCTCTTAAATGCCTCAATTGAACCTGCCTCCACCACACTTCCAGGCAGTGCATTCCAGACCTGAACCATTCGTTGTGTGAAAAAGTTTTTTCTCACATCACATTTGCTTCTTTTGTAAATCACCTTAAATCTGTGCCCTCTCATTCTCGACACTTTTACAAGTGGGAGCAGTCTCTCCCTATCTACTCTATCCAGCTCCCTCATGATTTTGAACACCTCTATCAAATCTTTTAGCCTTCTCCTCTCCAAGGAGAACAGTCCCAACCTCTCCAATCTATCTTCATAGCTGAAGTTTCTCATTCCTGGAACCATTCTTGTAAACCCTTTCAGCACTCCCTCCAATGGATCCTTCCTATAGGGTGGCGCTCAGAACTGTACACAATGTCTTATATAAACTCAGCATAACCTCCTTGCTCTTGTACTCTATGCCCCTATTAATAAAGCCCAGGATACTGTATGTTTTATTAACTGCTCTCTCCATCTGTCCTGCCACCTTCAAAGATCTATGCATATATACACCCAGGATCCTCTGCTTCTGCACACCCTTAAGAATTGTACCCCTTATTTTATATTGTCTGTCCATGTTCTTCCTACCAAAATGCATCACCTCACACTTCTCCACATTGAACTTCATCTGCCACCTATCTGCTCACTCCACCAACTTGTCTATGTCCCCTTGAAGTTCTACACTGTCCTCACAGTTTACAATGCTTCCAGGTTTTGTATTACCCACAAACTTTGAAATTGTCCCCTGCACACCAAGATCTAGATCATTAATATATAATCAGGAAAAGCAAGGGTCCCAATATCGATCCCCGGGGAACTCCACTACAAACCTTCCTCTAGCCTGAAAATATCCAAATTTCTCCTGAATTCCAATTGGATTTATTTTATTTTGCATATTGATAGCCCCTAGTTCTGGTGTTTCAAATGGAAACATATGTGCATCCAGATTTCAAATGGCCTTGAATGAGACACCAGAGGGCTGTTCATATCCATTGGATTGCACCCCAAGGAGTGTATAGGGAATAACAATAACTTCTGTATATACAGAACCTTCAACGTGGAAAATAATCCCAAGACACGGCACATGGAACAAAGGAGGAGATATAAGGAGGGGTAAGCAAAAGCTTGGTCAAAGAGGTGGGGTTTAAGGAGGGTTTTAAAAAAGGAAAGCGAGGTAAAGAGGTGGAGAGAGTGAGGGAGTGTTTATTCCAGCTGGAGTTAGGATCCTTCCAATATTGGGGTGCAGAAAGTGGTGTGGGGCAGAGTCAGAAGTACACTGAGTTCTGGGAGGCAGGATTGGGGGTGTTGGAGGATGAGGGTTAGTGTTGCAAGTCAGGAGGAGATTGGGTAGAAGAGGATGAGCATTTTAAATTGGAGGCATTGCCTATCCGGCGTCAATGGGGGCAGAACTTGGAGCAGTTCACCTTGATTTTGCCCTCTTTAGATTAACGATTTTCTAATTGTGAAATATATTAGAGTTAGAATACATCATTTTTAACATCCACAATCAGAATTTCTTCAGGGGGGCCCTGGATTCTATTAGGACCAATTCTTTGGGGAGGAGTTTCCCCTTGTGGGCCGGCCCAGGAACGGCTGCGCAATAGGCTGCAGCCCACGATCGGGCCTGACTGCGATCTCACACTGACTGGCCAATTAACAGCCAGTATGAATCGCGCGCTGAAATGCTCAGCACTGCCTAGGTGGGAGGGGGAAGTCAGCCCGGGTGCCCAGGTACGCTCACAGAAAACTCCCTGAAGGCACAGAGCTCAGGGAGCTGGAGCTTTTCCACATGAAAAATAAAGTTTTCAAAAATAAGGAAAACATGTCCCCTCATGCAACATGAGCAGGGACACGTTGCAAACAAGTGCTGCAAGCTTTTATTTTATTTTTGATTAACATCGGAAACCTCATCCTGCCTGTGGACGAGGTTTCCACAAAAGTCAAAAGGCTGCTTGGCCTATTCACCCGCCCGCCTACTGTAAGGTTGGGCAGGCAGGGAATAATTCTATTTAATTAATCGATTAATGGGCTTAACAGCCCTCTGAACTGCCAGTGGGTCAGCGCTGACAACTCCCATGCTCACCTGCCGACCGAAATATTGCACGAGTGCGTGATAACGTTGGGACGCTCGCCTGATGTCATCACATGCTATTTCATGCTCGTGCGTGTCGGGCGTGTACCCACACGCTGAGCTGAAAACTCAGCCCTTTGAATTCAACCCTTGAATTTCTCTTTGGCCTTTTATAGTCTTCTCCTCCCAAGCAAATACATGAGTGTTGGTTTGACCACTTCCTAAGGGTAGAAGTCATGCTTCAGCTACATAAAGCCCTAGACCACACCCGGAGTTACTGGGGACAGTTCTGGGCACCACACCTTGGGAGGGAAAGATTGGATTTGGAGGCAATGCAGTGTAGATTTCACAGAATGAAACCTGGGGCGGGATTTTCTAGCCCTGTCTGCCAATGGGATCTTCCGGTCCCGCCGAAGTCAATGGACCTTTGGCTGACTCGTGGCATCTTCCACAGCAGGAACCATCACACTGGGACCAGAAAATTCCAGCCCTGGACTCAAAGGGCTAAATTACTAGGGGAGATTATATAAAGTAGGATTGTAGTCCCTGGAATTCAGAAGATCAGGAGGCAATTTGATCAAAGTTTTCAAGATATTAAGTGGAACAGATGGAGTAGACAGAGAAAAGCTATTTCCATTGGTTGGGGAGTCTAAAACTACAGGATCTAACCTAAAAATTAGAGACAGACATTTCAGGAGTAAAATTAGGAAACACTTATATATACAAAGGTTGGTGGAAGTTTGGAATTCTCTTCTGCAAACGGCAATTGATGCTAAATCTATTGTTGATTTTAAATCTGAGAGATTGGTGGGTTTTCTTTTAACAATGGTATTAGGGATATGGGGCAAAGGCAGGTATATCCAGAGGAGAGTGCGAGAGGAGGACTCTGGGACAGGCAGTCAGCAGCAACTAGAGGAGCCGGGAGATGAAGAGAAGCGGGGGAGGAGTCAGGAGTTGAAGAGAAGATGGGAGAGCAGGGGTGACTGAGGGAGTTCGGTGAGGAGGGAACAAGGTGATCCTTTGAGTACCATGAGTACAGCCGGGAAAGCACTTACCACTTTTATTGCTCATAATTTTTAAGGTCTTATTTTGTGGTTCATCGTTTGTAGTGGCTATATTCTGTAACAATGAGGAGCAGGGAAGAAGGGCCTGAGAGTAATTGATATTAAGTATCTTCCAAAAGGTTTAATTTAATTCAAAGGGGTAAGTCATGGCAGGAGAGCTCAAAGCCGTGGTGTGCTCCGCCTGCTCTATGTGGGAAGCCAGGCACATTTCCAGTGCCTGGGGCCAGCAAATGTGTGGGGAGTGTCTCCAGCTGCAACTCCTGGAAGCCCGGGTTTTGGAGTTGGAGTGGCGGCTGGGGACACTGTGGCGCACCCGCGAGGTGGAGACTATCGTGGATAGCATGTATAGAGAGGTGGTCACACTGCAGGCTAAGAGTCCACAGGCAGGAAGGGAATGGGTGACCACCAGGCAAAGCAAGAGGACTAGACAGGCAGTGCAGGAATCTCCTGTGACTATTCCCCTGCAAAACAGGTATACCGCTTTGGATACTGTTGAGGGGAATGGCCTCTCAGGGGAAAGCAGCAACAGCCAAATTCTTTACACCGTGGTTGGCTCTGCTGCACAGGGGAGGAGTAAAAAGTGTGGGAATGTAATAGTTATAGGGGATTCAATTGTAAGAGGAATAGATAGGCATTTCTGTGGCCGCAAACGAGACTCCAGGATGGTATGTTGCCTCCCTGGTGCTAGGGTCAAGGATATCTCAGACCGGCTACAGGACATTCTGAAGGGGGAGGGTGAACATCCAGTGCTCGTGGTACACATTGGTACAAACGACAAAGGTGAAAAAACGGATGAGGTCCTAAAAGCAGAATATAGGGGGTTAGGAAGTAAGTTGAAAAGTAGGACCTCAAAGGTAGTGATCTCAGGATTACTACCAGTGCCATGTGCTAGTCAGAGTAGAAATAGCAGGATATATCGGATGAATACATGGCTGAAGAGATGGTGTGAAGGGGAGGGTTTCAGATTCCTGGGGCATTGGGACCGGTTCTGGGGGAGGTGGGACCAGTACAAACTGGACAGGTTACACCTGGGCAGGACCGGGACTGATGTCCTAGGGGGAACATTTGTTAGTCTGGTTGGGGAGGGTTTAAACTAAAATGGCAGGGGGATGGGAACCTATGCAAGGAGTCAGAGGAGGGGGCATCAAGGACAAGAACAAAAGACAGAAAGGGTAATAAGAAAACTGATAGGCAGAGAAATCAAGGGCAAGAATCAAACAGGGTTTCAGTGAAAAATAGTGGGAACGGGACAAGTAATGTTAAAAAGACAAGCCTTAAGGCTTTGTGCCTTAACACGAGGAGCATTCGCAATAAAGTGGATGAATTAACTGCGCAAATAGATGTAAACAGGTATGATATAGTCGGGATTACGGAGACATGGCTACAGGGTGACCAGGGATGGGAACTGAACATCCAGGGGTATTCAGTATTTAGGAAGGACAGACAAAAAGGAAAAGGTGGTGGAGTTATTGCTGGTTAAAGAGGAAATTAACGCAATAGTGAGGAAAGATATTAGCTCCGACGATGTGGAATCTGTATGGGTAGAGCTGAGAAACACTAAGGGGCAAAAAACATTACTGGGGGTTATATATAGACCCCCAAACTGTAGTGGTGATGTTGGGAATGGCATTAAACAGGAAATTAGAGACGCATGTCATAAAGGAACATCTGTAATTATGGGTGTCTTTAATATGCATATAGATTAGGCAAATCAAATTAGTAACAATACCGTAGAGGAGGAATTCCTGGAGTGAATACGGGATGGTTTTCTGGACCAATACATTGAGGAACCAACGAGAGAACAGGCCATCCTAGACTGGGTATTGTGTAATGAGAAAAGAATAATTGGCAGTCTGGTTGTGCGAGGTCCCTTGGGGATGAACGACCATAATGTGATAGAATTCTTCATCAAGATGGAGAGTGATGTAGTTGATTCTGAGACTTGGGTCCTGAATCTTAATAAAGGAAACTACGATGGTATGAGGCACGAGTTGGCTATGATGGATTGGGAAACGTTACCTAAAGGGATGATGGTGGATAGGCAATGGCAAACATTCAAAGAGTGCATGGATGAACTGCAACAATTGTTTATTCCTGTCTGGCGCAAAAGTAAAACTGGAAAGGTGGCCAAACCATGGCTTACAAGGGAAATTAGAGATAGTATTAGATCCAAGGAAGAGGCATACAAATTGGCCAGAAAAAACAACAGACCTGAGGATTGGGAGCAGTTTAGAATTCAGCAAAGGAGGACAAAGTGATTGATTAAGAAGGGGAAAATAGAGTACGAGAGTAAGCTTGCAGGGAACATAAAAGCTGACTGTAAAAGTTTCTATAGGAATGTGAAGAAAAAAATATTGGTGAAGATAAATGTAGGTCCCTTACAGTCAGAAACAGGCGAATTTATAATGGGAAACAAAGAAATGGCTGACCAACTAAATACAAACTTTGTTCTGGCTTCGCAAAGGAGAACACAAATAACATACCAGAAATGTTGGGGAATATTGGGCAAAATCACACGAGATGACGTTGGGGGTTCCCCCCAATGCCATCCCACCCCATTTAAATTTTCAGGAAGGCGGGGGCGCAGCAAAATCAGCTGTGGGCCTACCGACCTGTCAATAGCCAATTGAGGCCATTGATAGGATCATTAAAACAACTAAAGGACCTGCCCGTCCAACCTTAAGGTTGGCGGGCAGGCCGGGAGCCCCGGCGGGGGAATAGAAAAAACATGAAACCTCATCCACCAGCTTAAAATGGCGGCAGGGCCCACTTCTCCGGTGGGGATTGGCTCCCCGCCCGCCGGAGATTGAGTCGGGCCCGCCCGCCCGGTAGGTAGAAAATTCTGCCCAGGGTTTAGTGAGAGGGAGGAACTGACTGAAATCAGTATTAGTAGGGAAATGGTGTTGGGGAAATTGATGGGATTGAAGGCTGATAAATCCCCAGGGCCTGATAATATACATCCCAGAGTAAGGAAATGGCCCTAGAAATAGTGGATGCATTGGTGGTCATCTTCCGAGATTCTATAGACTCTGGAACAGTTCCTACAGATTGGAGGGTAGCTAATGTAACCCCACTATTTAAAAAGGGAGGTAGAGAGAAAACAGGGAATTATAGACCAGTCAGCCTGATGTTGGGAGTGGGGAAAATCCTAGAGTCCATTATAAAAGATTTAATAGCTGAGCACTTTGAAAACAGTGGCAGATTCGGACAGAGTCAGCATGGATTTATGAAAGGGAAATCATGCTTGACAAATCTACTGGAATTTTTCGAGAATGTAACTAATAGAGTTGATGAGGGGGAGCCAGTGGATGTGGTTTATTTGGACTTTCAGAAGGCTTTCGACAAAGTCCCACATAAGAGATTAGTGTGTAAAATTAAAGCGCATGGGATTGGGAGTAGTGTATTGAGATGGATAAAAAACTGGTTGGCAGACAGGAAACAAAGAGTAGGAATAAACGGGTCTTTTTCCGAATGGCAGGCAGTGACTAGTGGGGTACCGCAGGGATTGGTGCTGGGACCCCAGTTATTCGCAATATATATTAATGATTTAGATGAGGGAATTAAATGTAATATCTCCAAATTTGCAGATGACACAAAGCTGGGTGGGAGGGTGAGATGTGAGAAGGATGCAGAGATGCTTCAGTGTGATTTGGACAAGCTGAGTGAGTGGGCAAATGCATGGCAGATGCAGTATAATGTGGATAAATGTGAGGCTATCCATTTTGGTAGCAAAAACAGGAAGGCAGATTATTATCTGAATGGCTATAAATTGAGAGAGGGGAATGTGCAACGAGACCTGGGTGTCCTCGTACACCAGTCGCTGAAGGTAAGCATGCAGGTGCAGCAGGCGGTAAAGAAGGCAAATGGCCTTCATAGCCAGAGGATTCGAGTACAGGAGGAGGGATGTCTTGCTGCAATTGTACAGGGCCTTGGTGAGACCACACTTGGAATATTGTGTGCAGTTTTGGTCTCCTTACCTGAGGAAGGATGTACTTGCTATCGAGGGAGCACAGCGAAGGTTTACCTGACTGATTCCTGGGATGGCGGGACTGACATATGAGGAGAGATTGAGTCGATTAGGATTATTTTCGCTTGAGTTCAGAAGAATGAGGGGGGATCTCATAGAAACCTATAAAATTCTAACAGGACTAGACAGGGTAGATGCAGGAAGGATGTTCCCGATGATGGGGGAGTCCAGAACCCGGGGTCACAGTCTGAGGATATGGGGTAGACCATTTAGGACTGAGATGAGGAGAAATTTCTTCACCCAGAGAGTGGTGAGCCTGTGGAATTCCTTACCACAGAAAGTAGTTGAGACCAAAACATTGTATGTTTTCAAGAAGGAGTTAGATATAGCTCTTGGGGCAAAAGGGATCAAAGGATTATGGGGGGAAAGTGGGAGCAGGCTATTGAGTTGGATGATCAGCCATGATCATAATGAATGGCGGAGCAGGCTCGAAGGGCCGAATGGTCTACTCCTGCTCCTAGTTTCTATGTTTCTATGTTTCTAGGTCACAAATCAAGCAGGACCTCATTGAATAGCAGAATGACCTCCTCCTCTCCATATTGGACAATGCCCTAGAACTACCAATCTTCGCATATCAGAGCCATTCCAGAGATGTCAGCCCTTTGAAGCTGTGCTTTTGATATGGTCTATTTGGTTAGGTCTCCATTCTCCTCATTCTCTTCCCTTGGAGAATCGTGTGAAATATTGGAAGGATTCGCAGGCTGATTAACAATCTGACAAAACCTGAACATCAGCACATTGTAAATCCAATTGATTGGGTGCGGTTTGCCCTCCAGACCAGGATGGTTTAATGGACTCCAACAACCCAGCATCATCTCTATCCTATAGACGCAAAGATCCTCCCGGATGTTGACCAGAATTCTGGCTCAAAACTCTGGTTTGCACCCGCTGAGATTACCTGGAATGGGACTCCAACTCTTCACTTTTCAGTCAGAAGTGGGAGTGTTTGCACAAAGGCAAAGGCTCTCTCCGCTCACGTGGTTAGTTTACCATTTCCTTACATTGCTGTGCTGTGTCTGCTTACCTACCATTCTCTTATGTTGCCGTGCTGTGTCTAGTTATTTAAAGTTCCCTCACATTGTTTCTCCGGTGTTATTCTTGCTTCAATATTTTGGTCACTCAATCAAAGGAAGCTAAGCTTTAATTTCTAACAATCTAGACAATCTTAACTGCTATCTTGGCATGATGACATCAATATCCTTCTAGGCTTCAGCCTCCGTCTGGGCCTAATGACTGCTAATCAGCTTCATCTTGATCACAGTGTAAATCCAATTAGAATCCTAATTACTGAAAAAACATCAACACCGGCTACAAGAGCTACACAAAAGGGACTTTCACCCTTAATATTGATTTTGAATTTGTAACACAAGCTATATTTTTAGTATTTCTGTAGATAAAACAATCTTGCATCTCACATGGCCCAGTGTATAAAGGCGCTGTATGGTCTGTAGATGAGCTGTAAAGACCAGTGTTCATTCCCAGTGTGTGTGCTGTGTGAGTGAATCAGAACTTGGGGGATAGCAAATGGTTTCAGAGCTTCTGGGCTAGTGAATAGAAGGGTGAATCTATTCCAGTTAGGGTTTAGGTCCCTCAATGCCACACAAACGTTGCTGGAAGAAGTACACCTGTAGATTTCAGGTGAGGACAGAATGAGATTGGTCATGCTACGATTTGAGGTCAGCTCACTGGGGGTGATATTGATCATGGGGGATTGGTGTGATTGGTTTAGCTGCTGCTTATACATCTCTCCTCATTGACTTCAATAAAAATGGAGAGAGATTAACAAATCAATCTCACCGGTTTTACACTCTTTTCCAAAGTCAGAATTACTCCCATTGCCTCGGCTCAGACCATCTGCATATGCAATCCTGGACAGTAATGTCATTCAATCATACAGAGAGGCCCAGTGTATGATTTCCATCAGGAATCACTGGGTAGTGATCAGGTTATCTGGTTTATTCCCCCTCCAGCACAGGGGCACTGAGATGAATTATAACTGTAATTCTGCCAGCATGGCTATACGATAACAAGGGATCAACCTGGACGCTGGCAACTCAGACGGAACATCAATCCCCTGAGCCACTGAAAGAGCTAACACTGCCCTGAATTAAAGGAATATGACAAGGAGATACTCTACCGAAGTCTCACCCTCTCTCCAGACCTTTCCCGAGTGCAGGAATTTCCTTACAGGCCCTCCCTGGTATATTGGAATCTGTTCTCATGCTCTCGAGTGAGTGGACACTGCACTCTCCTCCCAACCAACTAGACAGAGAGGTTGCATGCTTTTATGCCAATCACAGGCCAATCGGAAGCTCACAGCTCAGTCATCACGTTGAATATTATAGCAAAAAAAAAGGATGATATATATATAAACTGTCATCTTTAGCAGAACAAACTATCCTCTAGATAGGTTTTGATGATGGAAGACCTCTATTTAAAATAAACCAATTTTGGAAAGGATCAGTGGAACTCGATTTAAACCAGGAAATCTTTATTCCCAGTTGTATTTTTCCAATTAAGGGGAGGCGGTGGCATAGTGGTAATGTCACTGGAATAATAATCCAGAGGCCCAGGCTAATGCTCTGATGACATGGGTTCAAATCCATCTATGGCAGCTGGTGGAGTTTCAATTCAATTAATAAATCTGGAATTAAAAGCTAATCTAATGGTGAACACGAAGCCATTGTCGACTGCAGGAAAATTGCCCTTTAGGGAAGGAAATGTGCCGTCCTTAACTGACTCCAGACCCAGAGCAATGTGGTGACTCTTAAATGCCCCCTGAAATGACCCAGCAAGTCACTCAGTCGTATCAAACTGCCAGAAAGTCTATAAGGAATTAAACCAGACGGACCACCCAGCATCAACCTAGGCTGGAAACGACAATGGCAAACTCAGCCCTGTTGACCCTGCAAAGTCCCCTTTACTAACATCTGGGGGCTTGTGCCAAAATTGGGATTGCTGTCTCACAGACTAGTTAAGCAACAGCCTGACATAGTCATCCTCACGGAATCATACCTTACAGATAATGTCCCAGACACCACCGTCACTGTCACTATCCCCGGGTATGTCCTGCCCATCAGAGGTGGTGACACAGCGGTTTACGGTCTGGAGGGAGTTGCCCTGGACCCCATGAAGCCTCACGGCATCAGGTCAAACATGGGCAAGGAAACCTCCTGATTCGCACCTCAGCTGATGAATAAGTACTCATCCAATTTGAAAACCACTTGGAGGAAGCACTGAGGGTGGCAAGGGCGCAGAATGTACTCTGAGTGGGGGACTTCAATGTCCATCACCAAGAGTGGCTCGGTAGCACCACTACTGACCGAGCTGGCTGAGTCCGAAAGGACATAGCTGCTAGACTGGGTCTGCGGCAGGTGGTGAGGGAACCAGCAAGAGGGAAAAACATACTTGACCTCATCCTCACCAACCTGCCTGCCGCAGATGCATCTGTCCATGACAGTATTGATGAAGTCCCGTATTCACATTGAGGATGCCCTCCATCATGTTGTGTGACATTAAACCTTGCTAGATGGGATAGATTTTGAACATATCTAGCAACTCAAAACTAGGATCCATGAGGCGCTGTGGGCCATCAGCAGAAGCAGAATTGTACTCGAACACAATCTGTAACCTCTTGGCCCTGCATATCCCCTACTCTACCATTACCATCAAACCAGGGGATCAACCCCGGTTCAATGAAGAGTGCAGGAGGTCATGCCAGGAGCAGCAGCCGGCATACCTAAAAATGAGGTGTCAATATGACACAGGACTACTTGCATGTCAAACAGCATAAGCAGCAAGCGATAGACAGAGCTAAGCGATCCCAAAGCCAATGGATCAGATCTAAGCTCTGCAGTCCTGCCACATCCAGTCATGAATGGTGGTGGACAACTAAACAACTCACTGGAGGAGGAGGCTCCACAAATATCCCCATCCTCAATGATGGAGGAACCCAGCATATCAGTGCAAAAGATAAGGCTGAAGCATTTGGAGACATCTTCACCCAGAACAACCGAGTGGATGATCCATCTCGGCCTCCTGCAGAGGCCCCCAGCATCACGGATGCCAGTCTTCAGTCAATTCGATTCACTCCAAATGATATCAAGAAATAGCTGAAGGCACTGGATACTGCAAAGGTTTGGGCCCTGACAATATTGCAACAATAGTGCTGAAGATTTGTGCTTGAGAACTTCCTGTGCCCCTAGCCAAGCTGTTCCAGTACAGCTACAACACTGGCACCTACCAAGGCATTATGGAAAACTGCCCAAGTATGTCCTGTACACAAAAAGCCAACCCGGCCAATTACCGCCCCATCGGTCTACTCTCCATCATCAGTAAAATGATGGAAGGGGTCATCAACAGTGCTATCAAACAGCTCTTGCTTAGCAATAACCTGCTCGACCTGGGCTACCCCAAGGCTACTCAGCTCCTGACCTCATTACAGCCTTGGTCCAAACATGGACAAAAGAGCTGAACTCAAGGGGTGAGGTGAGAGTGACTGCCTTTGACATCAAGGCACCATTTGACTGAGTGTGGCATCAAGGAGCCCTAGCAAAACTGGAATTAATGAGAATCGGGGGAAAGCTCTCCACTGGTTGGAGTCATGCCTAGTACAAAGGAAGATGGTTGTGGTTGTTGGAGTTCAATTATCTTAGCTCCAGTACATCACTACAGGAGTTCCTCAGGATAGTGTCCTAGGCCCAAACATCTTCAGTTGCTTCATCAATGACCTTCCTTCCCTCATAAGGTCAGAAGTGGGGATGTTCGCTGATGGTTGCACAATGTTCAGCACCATTCATGACTCCTCAGACACTGAAGCAGTCCATGTCCAAATGCAGCAAGACCTGGACAATATCCAGGATTGGGCTGACAAGTGACAAGTAACATTCGCGCCAGGCAAGTGCCAGGCAATGACCATATCCAACAAGAGAGAATCTCACCATCTCCCCATGACATTCAATGGCATTACCATCACTGAATCCACCACCAACTAACAAATCCTGCTTCAGACACCATGAATTAGGCTCGTAGTCTTTAGCATATTAACAGCAAGTCTTTATTAATAACTCATAACTATGCACATATAGACAGGAGATCTGGCTCTACCCTAGGTCTTTACACATCTCTGTGCATCTCTAGACTGAGCCCGGCTCTGGGTCATCTGCCTTCTTACATCACTGTGTAGGCGGTAATGTACTCAGTCCCACATTAGCCCTGTATGTACCAGACCCTACTATTACACTATCAACTTCTTGGTGGTTACCATTGACCAGAAACTGAACTGGACTAGCCATATAAATACTGTGGCTACAAGAACAGGTCAGAGGCTAGGAATCCTGCAGTGTGTAACTCACCGCCTGATTCTCCAAAGCCTGTCCACCATCTACAAGGCACAAGTCAGGAGTGTGATGGAATACTCCCCACTTGCCTGGGTGAGTGCAGCTCCCATAACACTCAAGAAGCTTGACACCATCCAAGACAAAGCAACTCATTTGATTGACACCCCATCCACAAACATTCACTCCCTCCACCATCGACGTACAGGGGAGCAGTGTGTACCATCTACAAGATGCACTACAGAAACTCACCAAGGCTCCATAGACAGCACCTTCCAAACCCTCAACTACTATCATCTCGAAGGACAAGGGCAGCAGACAGATGGGAACACCACCACCTGGAAGGTCCCCTCCAAGCCACTCACCATCCTGACTTGGAAATATATCACTATTCCTTCACCGTTGCTGGGTGAAAATCCTGGAACTCCCTCCCTAACAGCACTGTGGGTGTACCTACACCACATGGACTCCAGTGGTTCAAGAAGGCATCTCACCAACACCTTCTCAAGGGTAACTAGGGATGGGCAATAAATGCTGGCCCAGCCAGCGACACCCACATCCCATGAATGTTTAAAAAAATTAAGTCCAACAGCAAGAGCTGTAAATTGCATCGAGTACACAGGTGTTCTTGGTATCAAGACAGGTGTTCTTAGAACATATCACAAGAATATACTTTATGTTAATACTTGTCACAATTCATCATTCTTAAAAGAAACAGCAGCCGGGCAATTTAAGGGACCACAGTATTTAAGTGTGAAGTGATGAATTTTGGCAGTAAGATTGAGGAGAGGCAATAAAAAGAAAATGGTACAAATTTAAAGTGGGTGCCTGAAGAGAGAGATGTGAATACACACGGTCTTTGAAGGTGGCAGAATAAGTAAAGAAGGATGTTAAAAAACTTTACAGGATCCTTGGTTTTACAAACAGTGATTTGGAGTACAAAAGCAAAGAAGGTATACTAAATACTTAGCTAGAGTATTGGGTCCCATTCTGGGTCCCACCCTCTTCAGGAAGAAGATCAAAATCTTGGAAAGGGTGCAGCGAAGGTTTAATGGAGCGGTGCCAGGGTTAAAAGACTTCAGTTACATGGAGTGACCAGAGATACTGGTGTCGTACTACTTAGGGCAGAGAATGTTAAGGGGAGATTGAATAGGGATGCTCAAAATCATGAAACTGATTCTAAATTATGATCACATTGAACGCCCTGAATTGAGCAGGGTTCCTGCTCCTGGTTATTATCCAGGGACACACTGATGAAAAGTGAAGGTGCATTGTGGTGCAGGTAGGGTGAGGAATGTTCAGAATTGTTCAAATCGCCAACTAGAACTCATTTGTAAAAATCGTTCATGGGATGTGGGCGTCACTGCCCAGGGCAGCATTTATTGTCCATCCCTAATTAAGGGTCAACCACAATGCTGTGGGTCTGGAGCCACATGTAGGCCAGACCAGGTAAGGACGGCAGATTTCCTTCCCTAAAGGACATTAGTAAACCAGATGGGTTTTTGCGACAATCGGCACTGGTTTCATGGTCATCGTTAGCCTTTTAATTCCAGATTTTAAAGATTGGCCGCTCGAGAAAGACAAAGAGAAAAAATGTTCTTTTTGAACTCCAAAGATTCAGATTCAGGGCCACTCAGCTCCTGATCTCATTATAGCCTTGGTTCAAACATGGACAAAACAGCTGAACTCCCGAGGTGAGGTGAGAGTGACTGCCCTTAACATCAAGGCAGCATTTGACCGAGTGTGGCATCAAGAACCCCGAGGAAAACTGGAGTCAATGGGAATCAGGGGGAAAACTCTCCACTGGTTGGAGTCATACCGAGCACAAAGGAAGATGGTTGTGGTTGTTGGAGGTCAGTCGCCTCAGCTCCAGGACATCACTGCAGGAGTTCCTCAGGGTAGTGTCCTCAGCCCAACCATCTTCAGCTGCTTCATCAATGACTTTCCTTCCATCATAAGGTCAGAAGTGGGGATGTTCGCTGATGATTGCACAATGTTCAGCGCCATTTGTGACTCCTCAGATACTGAAGAAATGCAGCAAGACCTGGACAATATCCAGGCTTGGGCTGACAAGAGGCAAGGAACAATCGTGCCACACAAATGTCAAGCAATGACCATCTCCAACAGGAGAGAATCCAACCATCACCCCTTGATGTTCAATGGCATTACCATCACTGAATCCCCCATTATCAACATCCTGGGGATTACCATTGACCAGAAACTGAACTGGACTAACCATATAAATACTGTGGCTACAAGAGCGGGTCAGAGGCTAGGAATCCTGTGACAAGTAATTCACCTCCTGACTCCCCAAAGCCTGTCCACCATCTACAAGGCACAAGTCAGGAGTGTGATGGAATACTCCCCACTTGCCTGGATGAGTGCAGCTCCCACAACACTGAGGAAGCTTGATGCCATCCAGCCTGATTGATTGGCACCACATCCACAAACATTCACTCCCTCCACCACTGATGCACAGTAGCAGCAGCGTGTACCATCTACAAGATGCACTGCAAGAATTCACCAAGGCTCCTTAGATAGCACCTTCCAAACCCATGACCTCTACCACCTAGAAGGATAAGAGCAGCAGATAGACGGGAACACCACCACCTGGAAGTTCCCCTCCAAGTTGCTCACCATCCTGACTTGGAAATATATCACTTCACTGTCGCTGGGTCAAAATCCTGGAACTCCCTCCCTAACAGCACTGTGGATGTACCTACTCCACATGGACTGCAGCGGCTCAAGAAGGCAGCTCACCACCACCTTCTCAAGGGCAATAGGGATGGGCAATAATGCTGGCCCAGCCAGCGAAGCCCACATCCTGTGAATGAATTTTTTAAAAAATCAGCTGCAAAGTTCTAATATTTAAGGCACTTTCCAGGGCTAAGGGATTTCACACAGGCCAGTGATAATACCTTTAGGTGCTCCTCAGAGTACAAATGTGCTTCGTCACTAACAAATGCAGCATTTCCTGCATCCTAGAATCCTGTGTCTTGTCAGATCAAAGCATACAGACAACTAAACAAAGGTCAGAAATGGAATGAAGCCCAAACAAGCAATGAATCATCTCCCCTCTGCTGTCCAGCATGTCTGAGGTTAGATTACAGCTGATTGGGAATCTAGTCCTCTCAGTGAAGCAGTGCTTGTAAGTCTTTTCTTCGCCTTCTCTCGTGCTTCAGTAGATGTTTTATAATGTGGTGATCAGAACTGAATACAGTGCAGTCTAACCAAGGTACAATCCAAGTTTAACTTCTCTGCTTATCAATGTTATCCCTCTAGACAGGAACGCCCATGTTTTGCTTGCTGCACCCACAACAATGTGCTCAATGACCCCAGCCCCTGGTTGCTGGCCTTAGGGCCGGGTGACTGGCCTGAATTGGTGCTGCCAGCAAAATGCGACCCCGGGCTCTGCCACCCGCCAAATAGGGGTGGCCCCCTACTTTCAGCCCTGGAGGCAGTCTCTCTGCTGCCCCTGCATACCCCAGCCAATGAATCACTTCACAATGCTCAGCAATAAAGTTAATTTGCCTTGTGTCTGCCCATTGCATCCATCTGTCTTTGTACAGTTGAAGTCTATTACTGTTGTTTAATGTATTTGCAAACTTCATTACATCTGAATCCAAAGAGGCACCTTCCCATGACCTTGTATGGTAAACTTGTTACTAATAGGACAGTATTTCACCCAAATATGATGCCCATTGGGTCACTGGTGCAAAACTCTACATAATGGTTGTTCACATCACAGAACTAGAGCTTGTAATGGGGTCTGAATTTGTACCAAGCAAACCCCAGTGTAGTCTACCCAACGATGGGTCTCTTTGAGCCAATCCAGAGCTTGTCATTGGTCTCTTTTCTTCCTGTGACTCTTTTCCTCATTAAGTTGAATGGAGAATGAAGGGGATGGTCAAGTATAATGAGGGTCCCTTAAAAATTGAGAATAGTTAATATTAAAAATGAAAATAAGTGAATAGTCGACACATTAAATAATGACCTTCTCAATATCCCAGGTACCCCAGCAATAGCTTGTATTTATATAGTGCCTTTAACATAAAACGTCCCGGGGCATTTCACAGGAACATTATAAAACAAAGTGTGACACCAAGCTACAGAAGGAGATATTAGTCAGGCAACAAAAAGCCTAGTCAAAGAGATTGGTTTTAGGGAGTGTCTTAAAGGAGGAAAGCCATGTAGAGAGGTGGAGAGGTACGGAGAGAATTCCAGATCTTCGTAACTGAAGGCACAGCCACCAATAGTGCAGCGATTATGATTGGGAATGCACAAGAGAGCAGAATTAGAGCATAGATATCTGGAAGGGTTGCGTGGCTGGAGGAGATTATAGGGAGGGGCAAGGCCATGAAGGGGTTCGAAAGCGAGGATGAGAATTTTAAAATCAAGATATGCTCGATCAGAAGCCAATGTAGGTGAGCGAGCTCAGGGGTGATAGGGGAATGGGACTCGCTGCAAGTTAAGACACAGGCAGCAGAGTTTTAGATGAGCTCAAGTTTACAGAGGATAGAAAGTGGGAGACTAGCCAGGAGTGTGTCGGAATCGTCCAATATACAGATAACGAAGGCATGAATAAGGGTTTGAGCAGCAGATGAGCTGAGACAGGAGTGAAGTTGAGCAATGTTACAGAAATGAAAAATAGCAGTCTTAGTGATGGCCCAAAATGAGGTCAGAAGCTCATCTCAGGATCAAATGTGACACAAAAGTTGGGAACAGAATGGCTTAACCCCAGACTATTGCTGGGGAGAGGGATAGAGTCGGTACCTAGGGAATGGAGTTTGGAGCGGGGGCCAAAAGCAATGGTTTCAGTCTTCCCATTATTTAATTGGAGGAAATTTCTGCCCAATCTATACTGAATGTCGGATAAACAATCTGATAATTTAGCAACATGGAAGGGTCGAGAAAGGCGGTGATGAGGTAGAACTGGGTGTCCTCAGTGTACACGTGAAAACTAATAAGACGATAAGACTATAAGACGTAGGAGCAGAAGCAGGCCATTCGGCCCATCAAGTCTGCTCTGCCATTCCATAAGATCATGGCTGATCTGATAATCCTTAACTCCATTTTCCTGCCTTGTCCCCATAACCCTTGATTCCTTTACTGATTAAAAATCTGTCCATCTCAGTCTTGAATATACTTAACGACCCAGCCTCTATAGCCCTCTGCGGTAAAGAATTCCACAGATTTACTACCCTCTGAGAGAAGAAATTCCTCCTCATCTCTGTTTTAAATGGGTGACCCCTTACACTGAGATTATGCCCTCTGGTCCTAGACTCTCCCACAAGGGGAAACAATCTCTCAGCATCTACCTGTCAAGCCCCCTAAGAATCTTACATGTTTCAATAAGGTCACCTCTCATTCTTCTAAACTCCAATGAGTATAAGCCCAGCCGACTCTACCTCTCCTTAAAAAAAAATCCCTCCATATCTGGAATCAACCTTGTGATCCTTCTCTGGACTGCCTCCAATGCCAGTATATTTTTCCTTAGATAAGGGGACCAAAATTGTTCACAGTATTCTAGGTGTGGTCTAACCAGTGTCTTGTATAGTTTTAGCCAGACTTCCCTATTTTTATAAAACAAAAACAGAATTACCTGGAAAAACTCAGCAGGTCTTGCAGCATCGGCGGAGAAGAAAAGAGTTGACGGTTCGAGTCCCCATGACCTGTTGAACAGAGTTCTGTTGAAGGGTCATGAGGACTTGAAACGTCAACTCTTTTCTTCTCCGCCGATGCTGCCAGACCTGCTGAGTTTTTCCAGGTAATTCTGTTTTTGTTTTGGATTTCCAGCATCCGCAGTAGTTTTTTGTTTTTTTTCCCTATTTTTATACTCCATTCACTTTGAAATAAAGGCCAACATTCCATTTGCCTTCCCTATTACCTGTTGAACTTGTATGTTAGCTTTTTGGGATTCATGCACAAGGACTCCCAAATCCCTCTGTGCTGCAGCTTTCTGCAGCCTTTCTCCATTTAAAAAATATTCAGCTCCTCTATTCTTCCTGCCAAAGTGCAAAACCTCACATTTTCCCACATTATATTCCATCTGCCACTTTTTTGCCATTCACTTAACCTCTCTATATCCCTCTATAGACTCCTTATGTCATCCTCACCACTTGCCTTCCCACCTATTTTTGTGTCATTGTGTCATACGCAAACTTGGCTATAGTACATTCACTTCCCTCATCTAAGTCATTAATATATATTGTAAATAATTGAGGCCCCAGCACTGATCCCTGTGGCACTCCACTAGTTACAGGTTGCCATCCTGAAACTGCCCCCCTTATCCCAACTCTCTGTCTTCTATGAGTTCGCCAATCCTTTATCCATGTTTAAATACCACCCCAACACCATGAGCTCTTATCTTATTAAGTACCTTATTGAACATCTTTTGGAAATCCAAATATATTACATATACTGGTTCCCCTTTATCTATCCTGCTAGTTACCTCCTATTCTAATAAATTTGTCAGGCATAATTTCCACTTCATGAAGCCATGCTGACTCTGCTTGATCAGGTTATGTAATTCTAAATGTTCTGCTATTACATCCTTTATAATAGACTCTAAAATTTTCCCAATGACAGATGTTAAGCTAACTGGCTTATAGTTACCTGCTTTTGTCTCCCTCCCTTTTTGAATAAGGGTGTTAAATTGGCAGTTTTCCAATCCTCTGGTACTTTTCCAGTATCTAAGGATTCTTGGAAGATTACTAGCTGTGCCTCTTTGCTCTGCCTCTGGATGATGTTACTGAGAAACATCATACAGATCAGAAATAGGGGGAGCAGGTAGAGAAGGCATTTGATAAAGTCCCTCAACAGAGACTGTGAGCTAAAGTTGATGTTGATGGAATTGAAGGGAAATGATTGACCTGGTTAGGAGATTGGCCGACTGGCAGGAGACAGCAAGTAGGGATAATGGGCAGGTACTCTCATTGGCAAAGTGCGGTAGACTAGTGGTGTTCCGCAAGGATCTGTGTTGGGCTTCAACTATTCAAATATTTATCATTGATTTAGATGAGGATATCCAAATTTCCTGATGCCACGTCGACAGGCAGCATTGTAGGCAGTACAGATGGAAGCATTAATTACAAAGAGATATTCATAGATTAAGTGAATGGAAAATCTTTGGCAAATTAATTTCAGCATAGGAAAATGTGAGGTCACCCATGCTGAACCCAAAAAATGGATATAACAGGGGATCTTCTAAATTGTGAAAAGCTTGAAACAGTGGAGGTCCAAAGAGATTTTGGGTCTATGTACTTAGGTCATTAAAATGTCCTGGACAGGTACAGAACATAATCAGAAAGGCAAATGAAATGCTGGCCTTTAAGGTTGAAGTCATGTTTCAGTTATACAAAGCCCTGGTCAGACCCAAGTACTCTGAGCTGCTTTGGAAGGATATATTGGTCTTGGAGAGAGTGCAGTGGACATAATGATACCTGGATTCCAAGGTTTAATTGGTGGGCAAAGATGACATGGATTTGGGTTATATTCCCTGGAATTTAGAAAATTAAGGGATGATTTGATTGAAATTTTCAAGATATTCATAGGAGCAGATAGGTGGACAGAGAAATTATTTCCACTGGTTGGGGAGCCGAGGACAAGGGGTTATCATCGAAGAATTAGTCCCAGTGAAGGTAAGAAACATGTCTACACACAAAAGTCAGTAGAAGGTTGGAACTCTCTTCCGCAAATGGCAATTGACACTAGATTGGTAGATTTTTGTTATTGAGGAGTATGTAGCAAAGGCAGGGCTATGGAATTAAGCCATGATCTCATAAGCGCGAAGGATGAAATGGCCTCCTCTTGTTCCTATAATCCTGAGATGGTTTATCATAAGAAGCAGACTTGTCAATGAAACTTCAACCCTCCCATCCAGCAACTAGTGCAAAAACTCACGAAAGCAGGAAATCTGATCCCAGAGCCCGACACGCAGCTAATATTTCTATCGGGGAAACTCAACTAATCTTTAAAAACAAGCTGCAAAGTACAGATGCAGGGCAGGATTTATGAGAAAATGAGAAGAGGCAGCAAGAGATTTAGGAACGACTAAAGCTCATCCATCCACAACCCATTCTGACTAACTTTATCATTCATTACAGGAAGATGCTATCACATGGATCAGAATCAGAACCAGTGATCTGTCATCCTGATGATATCCATTACAGTGAGGAATAGGAGTGAAGTATGATGCCTTTTGTTCTCTTCAGCAGAACGGCCTGAAACCTGTCCTTGGAAACATGGGAGATGAACTTCTGCCTTGGTCCAGTGCATTTTGACCTCTTTGTTCCTGGCAATTATCCCCCATGTTGTGTAGTGTGCCTGCATGCCATTGAAATGTAAGGGTGCTCAGCAGAGCAAGGGTTAACATGGGACTGGGAGAATAGCACTGCCCATGGTATTTTTTTATTCATTTACGAGATGTGGGTGTTGCTGGACAGCATTTATTGCCCATCCCTAGTTGCCCTTAAGCAGGTGGTGGTAAGCTGCCTTCTTGAACCGCTGCAGTCCATGTGGTGTAGGTACACCCACAGTGCTGTTAGGAAGGGAGTTCCAGGATTTGATCCAGTGACAGTGAAGGAATGGTGATGTATTTCCAAGTCAGGATGGTGTGTGGCTTAGAGGGCAACTTCCAGGTGGTGGTGTTCCCATCTATCTGCTGCCCTTGTCCTTCTAGATGGTAGCGGTCATGGGTTTGGGAGGTGCTGTCTAAGGAGCCCTGATGAGTTTCTGCAGTGCATCTTTTGCATTGAATGCTGCCTTGATGTCAAGGGCAGTCACTCTCGCCTTACCTCGGGAGTTCAGCTCTTTTGTCCATGTTTGAACCAAGGCTGTAATGAGGTCAGGAGCTGAGTGACCCTGACGGACCCAAACTGGGCATCAGTGAGCAGGTTATTGCTCAGTAAGTGCTGCTTGATAGCACTGTTGATGACCCCTTCCTTTACTTTACTGATGATGGAGAGTAGACCAATTGGGCAGTAATTGGCCAGGTTGGATTTGTCCTGCTTTTTACGTACAGGACATACCTGGGCAATTTTCCACATAGCCTAGTAGATACCAGTGTTGTAGCTGTACTGGAATAGCTTGGCAAGGGGTGCAGCAAGTTCTGGAGTACAAGTCTTCAGTACTATTGCTGAATATTGTCAGGGCCCATAGAACAATAGAAACGTTACGGTGCTGAAAGAGGCCATTCAACCTATCATGCCTGCGCCAGCCAAAAGGAGAAAAAAAATGAGCCACTCATTTAAGTCCCACTTTCCAGCCCCTGGTCTGTGGCCTTGCAGGTTACAGCGCTTCAGATGCAGATCCAGGTACCTTTTAAATGAGTTGAGAGTTTCAGCCTCAACCACCAATTTAGACAGTGAATTCCAGATGCCCACCACCCTCTGGGTGAAAATGATTTTCCTCATGTCCCCTCTAATCCTTCTACCTATCACCTTAAATCTATGCCCCCTGGTGATTGACCCCTCAGCTAGGGGAAACAAGTCTCTCCTATCTATCCTATCTTGGCCCCTCATAATTTTGTACACCTCAATTAGGTCACCCCTCAGCATCCCCTGTTTTAAAGAAAACAACCCGAGCCTATCCAATCTCTCCTCATAGCTGCAATTTTCAAGTCCTGGCAACATTCTTGTAAATCTTCTCTGTATTCTCTCCAGAGCAATTATGTCCTTCCTGTAATGTGGTGACCAGAACTGTACACTAAATTCTAGCTGTGGCCTAACTAGTGTTTTATACAGTTCCATCATTACATCCCTGCTTTTGTATTCAAAAGCCCGTCCAATAAAGGAAAACATTCCATATGCTTTCTTGACCATCTTGTCCACCTGTCCTGCCACCTTCAGGGACCTGTGGACATGCACTCCAAGGTCTCTCACTTCCTTAACCCTTCTCAACAATTTCCCATTTATTGAGTACTCCCTTGCTTTGTTTGTCTTCCCTGAATGCATTACCTCATACTTTTCCAGACTGAATTCCATTTGCCACTTCTCCGCCCAATCAACCAAACCATTGATATCAGTCTAGAGTCGACAGCTATTCTCTTCATTGTCTACTACATGGCCAATTTTTGTGTTATCTGCAAATTTCCCAATCAGGCCTCCCACATTTAAGTCAAAATCATTAATATATACAACAAACAGCAAAGGCACCAACACTGAGCCCTGTGGAACACCACTGGAAACCATTTTCCTTTCGTGAAAACATCCATTACCATTATCCTTTGTTTCCTGTCATTGAGCCAATTTTGGATCCAATCTGCCACCTTCCTCTGTATCCCATGAGATCTCACTTTCCTGACCAGTCTGCCATGTGGAACCTTAACAAATGCCCTATTGAAATCCATGTGGAAAATATCCACTGCACTACCCTCATCAATCCTCCTTGTTACTTTCTCAAAAAATTCTATTAAGTTAGTAAGACACGATCTTCCCCTGACAAAACCACGCTGACCATCCCTGATCAACCCATGACTTTCTAAGTGACAGTTTATCCTCTCTCAGAATTGTTTCCAATAATTTGTCCATCACTGAATTCAGATGACCAGCCTATAATTTTCTGGCCTATCCCTCACACCCTTTTTAAAAAATGGTAAACGTTTGCAGACCTCCAATCTTCTGGGACCTTGCCTGTGTCTAGTGAGAATTAGAAAATGATCCTCAGGGCAACCTCTATTTCCTCCCTGGCTTCCTTCAGCAGCCTGGGATACAATCCATCCGGCCCTGGTGATTTATCCACCTTCAAGGATGCCAGTCCCTCTAGTACTTCCTCTCTCTCTATGCTTATTGTATCTAATATTTCACACTGCTCCTCATTAACTAGAATATCTGCATCATCCCTCTCCTTGGTGAAGACAGAGACAAAGTAGTCATTGAGAACCCTGCCCACATCTTCAGCATCAACGCATAAATTACCATGACATCTCTGATAGGTCATACCTTTCCCTTAGTTATTCTCTTGCTCTTAACACACTGGGAAAGCATCTTAGGATTTTCTTTGATTTTACCTGCCAATTTTTTTGTATACGCTCTGCTTTCCTAATTTCCATTTTTACTTCACCCCTGTACTTTCTATACTCCTCAAGGCTTTCTACAGTATTAAGTCTTTTGTGACTGTCACAAGCTTTCTTTTTCTGCTTTATCTTGGCCTGTATGCTTCTAGATTATCAGGGGGCTCTAGATTTGCCAGTACCACCCTTTTTCTTTGTGGGGACATGTCTGCACTATGCTCATAGAATCTTGCCTTTGAATGCCTTCCACTGATTTGACATAGCTTTTCCTTCTAATAGCTGTATCCAGTCCACTCTCACCAGCTCACCTCTCAGCTTTGTAAAATCTGTCTTCTCCCAATTTAGAACTTTTCCTCCTATTCTACCTTTGCCCTTCTCCATGATGATGCTAAATCTAACTATATTGTGGTCACTATCTCCAAAATGGTCCCCCAAGGCGACTTCAACCACTTGCCCAGCTTCATTTCCTAAGGCTAAATCTAGAATTGCATCCCCACCTCACTGGGCTTGTTGCGTGCTGGCTAAAAAAGTTCTCTTGAATGCAGTTCAAGAATTTTGCACCCTCTGTGTCCTTCACACTGTGCATATCCCAATTGATATTAGGGTAGTTGAAATCCCCAACGATTGCTGCCCTATTGTTTTTGCACTCAGAAATCTGTCTACATATTTACTCTTCCAACTCTCTTCCACTATTTGGAGGTCATACACTCCTAGCAGTGTGGCTGCCCCTTTTTATTTCTGAGCTCAACCCATATGGCCTCATTTGATGCTCAGGCTTAGTACATCATCCCTCCTCACAGCTGTAATTGATTCTTTAACCAATAATGCTACACCCCCACCTTTTTATCCCCCTCCCTAACCTACCTGAAAACTCTATATTCAGGGATGTTGAGCTGCCATTTTTGCACCTTCTGAAGCCAAGTTTCCATTATAGTGATGCTATTATGCTGCCATGTGTCTATCTGTGCCCTCAGCTCATCGGCTTTATTTACTATGCTCCTTGCATTTATATGTAAACCTTTTAACACTGCCAAATTCCTGTGCTGTACACTTTTTAACTGATGCTGCTTCTGTCTTTCAGAGTCACTCATTAATTCTCCACCTCCCATTCCCTGCTCTGAATTTTCCCTCAGGTTCCCACCCCACTGCCAATCTAGTTTAAATCCACCCCCCCAACAGCATTAGCAAATCTCCCCACGAGGATATTCATCCCAATCCTGTTCAGGTGCAGAACATCCAGCTGGTACAGATCCCACCTTCCCCAGAACTGGTCCCTATGCCTCAGAAATCGGATGCTTTCTCTCCCAAACCAGTTTTCCATGTTTATTCGCTCAGTTCTCCTATTTCTATACTCGCTTGCACGTGGGACTGAGAGTAATCCTGAGATTACTGCTTTAGAGGTCACACTTTTCAATCTCCTTCCTAGCTCCCTAAAGTCTGCTTTCAGGACCTCATCCCTTTTCCGACATAAATGATTGGTACCAATGCAGACCACATCCTCTGGCTGCTCACCCTCCCTCAGAAGAATGTCCTGCAGCCATTCAGTGACATCCTTGACCCTGGCACCAGGGAGGCAACATACCATCCTGGAGTCACGTCTACAGCCGCAGAAATGCCTGTCTGTTCCCCTTACTAACGAGTCTCTTATTACTACTGCTCTTCCCTTCTTCTTCTTCCTCCCCTGTACAGCAGAGTTGCCTGTGGTACCACAAACTTGTCTCTGACTGCAATCCTCCGAGGAACCAACACCCTCACCGGTATCCAAAAAGGAAAACTGAATGGTGAGCAGGACCCCAGGGGACTCCTGCACTACCTGCCTAATTGTCTTGGTCTGCCTGGCGGTCACCCATTCCCTTTCTGACTCCAGGCTCCTAATCTGTGATAGGACCACCTCTCTGCACGTGCTATCCACATAGGGCTCAGCCTCGTGGATGTGCCACAATGACTCCAGCTCTAACTCCGAAACCCAGAGCTCAAGGTTCTGATGGTGATGCTTGTGATGCTTCCTGCACATGTCGTTTTCTCGGACACCAGTAGCATCCACAACTTCCCACATATTACAAGGCACGCATTCTACATGACCGATCTGCCCTGTCATGGCTTCAATTTACATCCCTTGCGTTAACTTTATTTTACTTTGGTTTGGTTATGCAACTTTATTTTACCTGGCCTCGACAACTTTATTTCCCTATTGCTTGTGTTTCTTACTGAATTGTAAGTAGTCCCCTCTTTTAAAAAGAATGTGCTTTTCTAATTCTCAGCTACTTGTTGACACTCCCTAACAGCAGGTTTTCACTAACCGATGAACTTATGTTTCTCCTGCGATGTTTGGTGATAGGTGCTGCTGACTGCCTGTCCCAGGGTCCTCCTCTCGCACTCTACCCTAGGTGCTGCTGACTGCCTGTCCCAGGGTCCTCCTCTCGCACTCTACCCTAGGTGCTGCTGACTGCCTGTCCCAGGGTCCTCCTCTCGCACTCTACCCTAGGTGCTGCTGACTGCCTGTCCCAGGGTCCTCCTCTCGCACTTTCCCCTAGGTGCTGCTGACTGCCTGTCCCAGGGTCCTTCTCTCGCACTCTCCCCTAGGTGCTGCTGACTGCCTGTCCCAGGGTCCTCCTCTCGCACTCTCCTCTAGGTGCTGCTGACTGCCTGTCCCAGGGTCCTCCTCTCGCACTCTCCCCTAGGTGCTGCTGACTGCCTACCATTATTGCGAATGCTTCAGCCTTATTTTTTGCACTGATGTGCTCGGCTCCTCCATCATTGAGGATGGGGATATTTGTGGAGCCTCCTCCTTCAGTGAGTTGTTTAATTATCCACCACCATTCATGACTGGATATGGCAGGACTGCAGAGCTTAAATATGATCCATTGGTTGCAGAATCACTTAGTCCTGTCTATCATTTGCTGCTTATGCTGTTTGGCATGCAAGTAGTCCTGTGTTATAGCTTCACCAGGCTGACCCCTCATTTTTAGGTAGGCCTGGTGCTGCTCCTGGCATGCCCTCCTGCACTCTTCATTGAACCAGTGTTAATCCCTTAGCTTGGCGGTAATGGTAGAGTGGGGGATATGCTGGGCCATGAGGTTACAGGTTGCCGTTGAGTATAATCCTGCTGCTGCTGACAGCCCACAGCACCTCATAGTTGCCCAGTCTTGAGTTGCTAGATCTGTTCAAAATCTATCCCATTTAGCACGGTGGTAGTGCCACACAACATGATGGAGGGTATCCTCAATCTGAAGGCGGGACTTCATCTCCACAATGACTGTGCGGTGGTCACTCCTACTGATACTGTCATGGACAGATGCATCTGCGGAAGGCAGGTTAGTGAGGATGAGGTCAAGTGTGTTTTTCCCACTTGTTGGTTCCCTCACCACCTGCCGCAGACCCAGTCTAGCAGCTATGTCATTTAGGACTCGGCCAGTAGTGGTGCTACCAAGCCACACTTGCTGATGGACATTGAATTACATTCTGCACCCTTGCCACCCTCAGTGCTTCCTCCAAGTGATGTTCAACATGGAGGAGCACTGATTCATCAGCTGAGGGAGGGTAGTATGTGGTAATGAGCAGGAGGTTTCTTTGCCCATGTTTGACCTGATGCCATGAGACTTCATGGGGTCCACAGTCGATGTTGAGGATTCCCAGGGCAACTCCCTCCCAACTGTATACCACTGTGCCACCACCTCTGCTGGGTCTGTCAGTGGGACAGGACATACCCAGGGATGGTGATGGTGGAGTCTGGGACATTATCTGTAAGGTATGATTCCGTGAGGATGACTATGTCAGGCTGTTTCTTGACTAGTCTGTGAAACAGCTCATCCAATTCTGGCACCAGCCCCCAGATGTTAATAAAGAGGACTTTGCAGGGCTGAGATTGCCATTGTCATTCCCAGGGCCTAGGTCGATGCCGGGTGGTCCATCATTCCTTTTTATTGACTTTGTAGTGGTTTGAGACAACTAAGTGGCTTGCTCGGCCATTTCAAGAGTCAGCCACATTGCTGTGTGTCTGGAGTCACATGTAGGCCAGAACCAGGTAAGGATGACATCAGTGAAGCAGATGGGTTTTTGCGACAATGGTTTCATGGTCATCATTAGAGTTTTAATTCCAGGTTGTTATTGAATTCAAATTGCACCATCTACCGTGGGGGGATTTGAACCTGGGAGAGTGTTACCCTGGCTCTCTGGATTACCAGCCCAGTGACAATACCACTACGCCACTAGAGTCACATGCATGGAGTCACATGGTAATAGACAGGGAGAACAGCCTAGAAATAACACTCTGGAACCAGCCTGCATGGAGATAACAGCACCATGCATGACAGTAACCTGGGATCTGTAAATAGTTGAATGTTAACAGTAAAGGGTTCATGTTGAAACATACAAGTCTCAAGGTCTCATCATACAACACCCCACCCAGTGGGTAAATAAGGGGGTATTTACACCATCTGCCAAGGGTACATTCCCAGTGGGTTATAGTTTGAACCACAGGGAACAACGTGCATAATCAACTTTGCCAATTTTATCCATAATATTGAAGTATTGAGTTAGGTGGCAGCATGAAAGTTTAAAACTGGTGGGGATTTGCAGCATGCAGCAGAATGCTCTCCTGAGATGGTTACATTTCACTGAATATAACTATCCTTGTCTCTGCTGCTGCCACACTGCTTCACACTCTCCTCCCATCCAATAGAAATGCAAGTTGTTTCTTTTCTTTATTCCTCTTCAGCAGCTTTATCTTACCTTGATTACATACGCAGCCCATAAAACCTCTGCAGTAAAATTCCTGACAACACAGTAACCTTTATGTGACATTGCAGTGAGTGAGAAAGCAGCCTGTTGCCAGCCTAGTGCAGTTGCAATCCATTCTTCCTCCTGTTGTTAACGCTAGTGTCATGCTTGGTGCATTTCCTATTTTCTGTCTGATTTGTCTGAGTGATAAAACTTTATGTTGAAATGGATCTAGAAGGGATCCTGGAGAAATGGCCAGGCCCCCGGAATTCACACAATGACTGAGAGCCGGCTTGGTACGCGAGGTGCATGTTGAGAAGTGGCCTGGATTGCCTTCTGACTAAGCAATGAGACTCTGCGCTTGTAAATCTCCCAGAAATTCCCCCACAGCTGTGCTCAAAGGAGCAATTCTATGCAATTCCCAGCAGCCCATTCTTCAATTGATCACCACATTGTATTAACTGTCCAAAGCAGTCTTTTCATCAAACAGCTTGGAACCGACAAACTGGAAGAGTTTCACACTTAGCCTAGGCGACTTCAATAGCCCAGTACATTTCATTCTGTTTGAACAGCACGGATTCACACTTTCCCACCAAGTACCAGCCCTTCAGGCTTTCTTTCACTTACTTTAACGACCCTGTTCTTTTCTCTTCAATATCTCAGTAGCAGAGTTTCCACGAGATGTTCAGTACACTGTGCTGTTATTAATGGGGAAACTCTGCTCATTTGACAAAGCGTCCTTATGTATAATCAACACTCGCTGACCAAGTGGAGAGGAAAACACCAGCAGGTTAACGCCCCAGCTCATCTGCCAAGCTCAATGCTGTTCCTCCTTCTCACTGCAGACAGTAACTGACCCTTCAACCCAGGTGATCAAAATGGTGAGGGTTTTTGATAGAGTGGGTAGGGAGGAATTATTTCCACTGACAGGAGGGTCAGTAACCAGAGGGTCAGAGGGACACAGATTGAAGATAATTGGCAAAAAAATAGAGGGGGAGATGAGGAGAATTTTTTTACACAGAGAGTTGTTTGGGTCTGGGATGCGCTGCCTGAAAGGGTGATGGAAGCAGAATTTCAAAAGGGAAATGGGTAAATACTTGAAATGAAAAATAATTTGCAGGGCTCTGGGGAAAGAGAAGGGGCTTGAGATTAATTGGAAAGCTCTCTCAAAGAGTCAGCACAGGCACAATGAGGTAAATGGCCTCCTTCTGTGCTATATAATTCCAGTTTGGAGTTCAGGGTCAATTTGGGATGAAAGGTCTGGTTGGGAGTGAGAAACCGGATTAGAATGAAGGGTGAGTGAAGAGTAAGTTTGGGGTGAGTTTTCAGTTCGGGGTCAGGGGTCAGTTTTGGGTGGGGAGTCAGTTTGTGAATGATAGATGGATTTGGGGTGATGGGATATTTTGGGTCCAGAGTCAATTTGGGGTGAGGGGTCAGATGGATTCGTTTGGAGTGAGAGGTCAGTTTGAGTGAGAGGTCAGTTGGGGTGAGGGGTCAGTTTAGGCAAATAGATTGGGGTGAGGTATCATTTTGAGGATGAGGGGTCAAGTTAAGGGTCAGTTTAGAGTGACGAGTCAATTTAGGTGAAGGGTCAGTGTGGCAAGAGTTGTGCCAAGCAAGCATAGTGCCACCAGAACAAGTTTTGGTGAAAGAAGGTTTGGGCAACTGAGTTGAACATGATTGAGAGTTGCGAAGGAATTATCTGCAGCCTGTTACCTCTTAGACAAATCTCCTCCTTAAATTATGCAGTTATATCTGCGTCTGATAGAGTGATTAAAATCAGGGATACGGAAGCGGCCAGAATTGGAGGAGCACAGATGTCACAGAGGATTGTGGGGCTTGACAGCATTACAGAGATAAGGAAGGGCAAAGTCATGGAGGGGTTTGAAAACAAGGATGAGAATTTTAAAATTGAGGCATTACTGCATAGGGAGCCAAAAGAGGTCAGCAAGCACAGGGGAGATTTGTGAATAGGACTTGGCCTGAGATAGAACATAGCAGATTTGGATGCCTTCAAGTTCATGGAGGGTGGAGAAAAGGAGCCTAGGCAGGAGTGCTTTGAAATAGTCAAGTCCAGAAGTAACAAACACATGAAAGAGTATATAAGTTGAGGGTAGGGTGGAATTGGATGATGTTTCTGAGGTGGGAATATGCGGTATTAGCGATGCTGCTAATATGTGGCTGGAAGCTCATCTCAAAGTCAAACACAACACCAAGGTTGTGCATGTCTCAAAAGGTGCTCCTTTCGGAAGGGAGAATTTTGGAGGAAAATTGGATTATAAGGTTCGCAATGTGCCTTGCACGAACCGTTATTCTCTGTCTGACACAGGTTCAGATTTTAATACTCTGTTTAGACTATAAACAAAAATAGCTTAGAAAGTAAAAAAATAGTCTGACATAGCTATGTTCAAGGGATCGATTCTGTACACGCAGGATATAAGACTTGCAGAATTAACAGAAATCATCCAGAAACTTTGACTCTGTCTTGTCTAGCAACATCCTTCAAGTCTTTTGCTATTGTCTATATAAAACTGCAAGTATACAGTACAAAGGGACAGGAGGCAGCCATACAGCCCCTCAAGCCTGTTCCATCATGGCTCAGTTTCATTTAGCTGCCTTGTTAGCAAAAGGTTTTGTGTATTTGACAGGAACCCAAACCTGTTACAGAAATCTCAACTAAAACAAGAAAAAGCAGGATAATTTCCAGACATGTTGCCCTCGCTGGAGAAAAGTAACTCATGAAAGCTTCAGCGATCTTGCAGATGACACCATCTTCAATCTGCTCACAGTATAACCAAGCAAGTAACATACCAAATTCTTGTTCATTTCAAAAAGTGGAGGCTTGAGATGTCTCAGTAATGGGAGTCCTCAAGGTTATGAAGGGGAACCAACAAAGTTAATCCAGGAAAGGTGGTCATTGTGGTGAAAGATTCAAAATTCAGGGAGTTAGAAGTGAGTGGAGTAGTCATGGATCATTATGAATGAATTGAGGCTGTAGAGCGAGTGACTTGGACAGTTAGTGGAGAAGACAGTCTAAGTGGGTTCAATGGAGATTCATTGAGATGAATCAAAATACTAAAGATTGCAGCAGTTCGAGAAGAACCACACCTCCTCAGGGTAACAAGAATGTCGTCTTGCCTGTGATGTCCATATCCAAGAAGAGCGAAGGAACTAAGATATGTGAGAGGACAGCAAGGTGAGTTTGGGGGAACTGGCAAGTAGGCGGGTCGATGAGATTGAAGGATAAGGGGAGAAGGTGTGTAGGTGGGGATTGAGGGATATGGGGTGAAGGTGGGTAGGTGGGGATTGAGGGATATGGAGTGAAGGTGGATAGATGGAGATTGAGGGATATGGGGAGAAGGCGCATGGTGAAGATTGAGGGATATGGGGAGTGCATATGTAGGTGGGGATTGAGGTGTATGGGGTGAAGGTGGGTAGATGGGGATTGAGGGGTATGGGGTGAAGGCGAGTGGTGAAGATTGAGGGATATGGGGAGTATATATGTAGGTGGGGATTGAGGGGTGAAGGTGGGTAGATGGGGATTGAGGAGTATGGGGTGAAGGTGGGTAGATGGGGATTGAGGGATATGGGGAGAAGGCGGGTGGAGTAGTGTGGGCAGGGCTGGCAGAGTGGGGGGGGAAGAAAGTGGGGAGCAGGGGGATGGGGGAGATAGGGGGGGGAAGGGGTGGGGAGAAGATGGGTGAAAGAGGTGGGGGAGTAGTGGGGGCAGGGCTGGCAGAGAGGGGGGGGAAGTAAGTGGGGAGCAGGGAGAGTGAGGGGCAGATAGGGGGGGAAGGTGGGTAGATGGGGATTGAGGAGTATGGGGTGAAGGTGGGTAGATGGCGATTGAGGGGTATGGGGAGAAGGCAGGTGGTGAAGATTGAGGGATATGGGGAGGATATATGTAGGTGGGGATTGAGGGGTATGGGGTAAAGGTGGGTAATTGGGGATTGAGGGGTATGGGGTGAAGGTGGGTAGATGGGGATTGAGGGGTATGGGGAGAAGGTGGGTGGTGAAGATTGAGGGATATGGGGAGGATATACGTAGGTGGGGATTGAAGGGTGAAGCTGGGTCGGCTTTCTAGGCCAGCCCGCAGATGTTCTCATATTCTTAAATACCAACCCATCAACAACACTTTTCACCTCTATTATAATTTTCATCCACCCTAACCCTGTGCTAACTGTGATACTAGGGCATGTTTAATTGCCTACACGGGCCAAATGAAGTCCATTTTAAATGGTTCCAGAAAAGTAGACAAATTCTATTTACTCTGGTGTGTCCTAAATGTACTCACAGTCGAAGCTCACCATGAGCTTTACAATCAGGGCTGCAGTGAGAAGGGGAGCAAAACACAGCAGATCTACCCCGAGCATCACAACCATTACCTTTCTTATCATCAAAATAAAGGGTCTGCTGAGCTGGATTTGACCACTGGAGGGAGGTGTTGTCATTTTGGTCCACCTTGCAGGTCAATGTTGCAGTTCCTCCTTCAACCGCTGTCACATTCTGGGTCAGTGGAGACTGTGCCTGACTGCCTGTCAATCAAAAACAGAGAAAAAGTGATTAAAAAAAGGACTTTAATACCTCACATACAACCATTCACATGACATTACACCTCCTCAATTGCTTGAATCAAAATCTTAGAGTGCTTTTGGCTGAAAATATTCTGAGGTGACAAGACATTGTATTAAAATGTTTGTAGGGGTGTATTTCTCAGGCAGTGCTGAGTAGGGGCCAGAGTGTTCTCCTGGTGAGGTGGGGCAACAGAGCTGCTTTTTATATCAAGCAATCTTTGCATTGATGAACAGATATTTCCAGAATCCTGGTGTGTTCTCTTGAACTGTGCAACATGAAGCAGCAAAGAGAGCTGAGCAGTGGTGGCTCAAGCACATTCAAAGAGTTACCGCTAGGTGTCAGTGGAGCACTCACCGCTGAAAAAGCAGCTCGCTAATATTATATTGAAAAGAACACACTGGGGAAGAAGGAGACTGTGAAAAGGCTGTTGTTAGTTTAACAACTACCCAGTAACAGGCAATTACAGCTTTACTTTCCAATTAAATCCTGCTTTGGAGATCCTGATTCATTGGGCCACATTAAGCTATTGCCATCTTGATTTGATTAAAATAACCTGCATTTATTTAGCTCTTCGACTGTAGTAAAATATCCCAAGACAGTTCACACCGAGTCAAAGGAGGAGACACTAGACAGGTGATCAGGAGGTAGCCTTTAAGGAGTGTCTTAAAACAGCCAAACACCCCCCACAGTCTCACCATAAATGCCCCCTTGTTACTCTGCCAATGTCAGGACAAGCACTCAGTGGCTTCAAAGCCAGTAATGCCATTAATGCATGTCCACGAGAACTCCAACCCACTCTGTTAATCCAAGGTTTATAGCAAACATGCATCATTGGCCACCACCAGCAACATGCAGCATCTACACCAGGGAATCCAAATCACTCAATGATTTCCAGCAAGCAACATATCACAGCCTTCCAAGTAGGAGAATATATGGAAAATTCTGGAAAGATCTGTTCACCAATACAAAGATTGCTGTCCTCATTAGGCCTAATGATTGCAGCATTAAGATCTTGTGAAGAAGGCTTTGTTGTTTCTACTGAAGTTCTGGATCTATTCATCTTTGGCAAGCTACAGGGCAGATATTCCTGCATGTACTTCCCTCAGTACATCACAAACTAATCAGAGAAACTATGGGCCTGAAATCACTTCTTTCAACTGGCAACCGTGACAGAGCTGCTACTCCGAGATAGGCCTCTGGATGTTTGTATGGTGGCTGTTGAGCACCAGGCTGCAGAATGTGATATGGAATATGTTAACAGCACAAACACCACGTCTCTCTACCTTGGACACTACTTTACATTAGGCAAACATTTTTCTATGGGTCCTTAACTGACAACATGAATCTAAATCCATAAACCCAAACCACACAAGAAGAAAGACTTTTTGAATAAACCTCCTGACTGCTAGACTACAAATGCTGAGAAAATTCATTTAAATATGGAGTTTTTCCATTTCATATTTTACTTTATCTGACCACACAATTCCTGGATGAATAAAACAAATGGTTTGCCTGAAACCCTGCCCAGTATACAGGCTGAGATGTCCCTTAATTATCATCAATAATCATGTGCTGCTCTAAAATCTGTGGGGAAATACCCTTTAAATGTATAAGTACAGTCTTACTCTGCAAAATTTTGATTCATGAGGCTAAATGTGTTCTGTGTTTCAACATATCATCCATGTACTGTGAGCACTCAAGGATATCACTGAGAATGTAGCACTGGGTTAGGTACAGGGGGCGGAATTGTCCCAGATTTGCACTAAGTGCGGTAGTGGGCCGGTAAAATGACACTTTAGCCACCGGCCACGATGGCGGCTTTTCGCGCCATATCGTCCCAAACCCGCCACATTATTTATGCATTCCCGGGACACACGCCGTTTCCATGGCGGGCAGACTCCGATTCACCTGTCACACTGTCACCTCACCGCTTCATCACGCCAGGCACAATATTTAAAGTACAGCCACGCTCAGTGCTTCCAGCCCAGGACAGCAGTAAAGAAGACATGGCCCCGAAAGACAAGGAGACTGCAGCCCTCGAGTGCCTTTTGGATGCTGTGGGAGCCGCTGTGATGTCCTGTATCCCCGCTCTGGCCGCAGGAGGGGCAGCTACATTATCACTCCGGCTTGGTAGGCGAAGGCAGTGGTGATCAGTGTCAAAGCTGCACAGGAGAGGTTGGCCATCCAGTGCAGGTAGAGGATGAATGATCTCATCTGTGCAGCCAGGGTAAGTCAACCATCTCATCACTCTAAACTCACACACTCAAACCCATCACACATTCACTGGCATCTCACTCACTGCCAGCTCAAGGGACATCACCACCCATTCTCACACATCTATCTAGTCTCATCTCCTCTGGAGGCTGCCTCCTCAGCCCTTACCCTCTTGAGGTCACTTGCGCAGATCAACATGTCTCCCCACAAACACCCCGGGATAGCCTCCTTCCCCAGTACAGCCCTCGCCCTGCAGCCTCTTCCCTTGCCTGAGGCCACTTCTCCCCCTTCCCCAAGCAAGTCCTATCCCTGCAGCCGTTGAAAAGCCGCCCACATACGGCTGGTCTGGTAGGTGGAGACCTGCTCGTGAGCCTCCCTAACAGTGATGTGGTGCTGCCTGTGAATCCTGGCGCTGATGACTGTGAGTGCTGACTGAATTGAGGTAGGCAAACAAACCTTGAAGTCCCAAGCGAAGTGCAGCTCACCAAATGCACATCGCTAGTGCGCTGTAGTGAAACACGGCGGCGTGTTTTCCCGCTGACGTTGGTGGACGATCCCGCAAAGGGGGGGAAGGTGACGAATCTGGCAGGCAGGCCTAATAAGGAAATGCTGTTGCATTACAATGAGGTTCTCGACATCCGATGGTGGAGAATGTGGCCCACAATCGGTGGACTGAGTGGACAACAGCAAACTGGTTTCATACAGTCATGAAACGGATTGCGCCATATTGTCTGCTCACGTCACCAAACATGCCCAGCGCCGGTCGACATGGAAAACCCCGGCCAGAGTAAAACTACCTCTACACCGTCCCCATCAAACACTCCCAGGACAGGTACAGCACGGAGTTAGATACAGAGTAAAGCTCCCTCTACACTGTCCCCATCAAACACTCCCAGGACAGGTACAGCACGGGGTTAGTTACAGAGTAAAGCTCCCTCTACACTGTCTCCATCAAACACTCCCAGGACAGGTACAGCACGGGGTTAGATACAGAGTAAAGCTCCCTCTACACCGTCCCCATCAAACACTCCCAGGACAGGTACAGCACGGAGTTAGATACAGAGTAAAGCTCCCTCTACACTGTCCCCATCAAACACTCCCAGGACAAGTACAGCACGGGGTTAGATACAGAGTAAAGCTCCCTCTACACTGTCCCCATCAAACACTCCCAGGACAGGTACAGCACGGGGTTAGATACAGAGTAAAGCTCCCTCTACACTGTCCCCGTCAAACACTCCCAGGGCAGGTACAGCACGGGGTTAGATACAGAGTAAAGCTCCCTCTACACTGTCCCCATCAAACATTCCCAGGACAGGTACAGCACGGGGTTAGATACAGATTAAAGCTCCCTCTACACTGTCCCCATCAAACACTCCCAGGACAGGTACAGCACAGGGTTACATACAGAATAAAGCTCCCTTTACACCGTCCCCATCAAACACTCCCAGGAGAGGTACAGCACAGGGTTAAATACAGAGTAAAGCTCCCTCTACACTGTCCCCATCAAACACTCCCAGGACAGGCACAGCACAGGGTTAGATACAGAGTAAAGCTCCCTCTACGCTGTCTCCATCAAACACTCCCAGGACAGGCACAACACGGGGTTATATACAGAGTAAAGCTCCTTCTACACTGTCCCCATCAAACACTCCCAGGACAGGCACAGCACGGGGTTATATGCAGAGTAAAGCTCCCTCTGCACTGTCCCAATCAAACACTCCCAGGACAGGCACAGCACGGGGTTATATACAGAGTAAAGCTCCTTCTGCACTGTCCCCATCAAACACTCCCAGGACAGTCACAGCACGGGGTTATATACAGAGTAAAGCTCCCTCTACACTGTCCCCATCAAACACTCCCAGGGCAGGTACAGCACAGGGTTATATACAGAGTAAAGCTCCCTCTACACTGTCCCCATCAAACACTCCCAGGGCAGGTACAGCACAGGGTTATATACAGAGTAAAGCTCCCTCTACACCGTCCCCATCAAACACTCCCAGGACAGGTACAACACGGGATTAGATACAGAATAAAGCTCCCTCTACACTGTCTCCATCAAACACTCCCAGGACAGGTAAAGCATGGGGTTAGATACAGAGTAAAGCTCCCTCTGCACTGTCCCTCGCCAATCTGGGCAACATAACTTCCAATATACAGGTGTATGTTTGTTCAATCCTGGCCTCACTTTCTCTACTCAACTGGAGCAATGTGAAACTCTTACTGTAGAAAATGGGACCAAAGGGCCAGATCACAGCAGTAGAAAAGGGATGATCTGCTTCAGAACCCTTCCTTGTGTTGTACACACTTAAAACCCTGCAAAATAAATAATTGTATTCAGAGGCAGGGACGAGATAAGTGATGGAAATGGAATTGGACAAGGTGCTTATTGGACAAGGTGTTTATTGTTCACAGTGATAACATCTGAATTCCAGAATTGCTTCAAAAAACAAACAACAGTTCTGGTAATTTTAGGTTCAATTAGTAATCACTGCACATAAAGGATGCAGAACTGGACTTAATGCGCCATTATCATTCACTGCTTCAATCCACTTAAAGTTCATCCTTGACACAATCGCAGAGAAACATTACAAAACACTTCAAATTTATCCAAATCACAGTGAATGCATTTGCCGAGGAATTTAGAGACTGAGATCATTAATCAACAGCTCAAAACCTCTTTTACTTCTCCACTAATTTTAGATCTAAATAGTTGCTTGGTAGCTCAGAACTTGAGTATTGCTGAAAAAGAGAGAAGCTATTGAAGATTTTCTTCTTGCACTTTTCAAGACGCAAGAATACCAAATCTCAAAGGAAGCAACAATTTATACGCATGAGGAAAGGGTGCAGATTGGTTGGCAAGTTGTCTCAGGTCGAGGCGTTGCCATGGGGAATGGACTTGGGAACTATTATCCCCTATGCTTTTGTTTAATTCAAAGAAAGCGATGCTTGGACACGTTCCTTTTGACAGCAGAACTCACTTAACGCTTGCTAGAAGCTACATGTACCCACACGCAGGGAACCTGACCTCTGCAGGCAAAAGCAACATGTCCAGGCATTGCGCCTGTTTTAAATTAAACAAAAGCACAGGGGATAATAGTTGCCTGGTGCATTCTCCATGGCGATTCAGAGTTGACATGTCAGCCAATCAGCACACTTATCTCGTGCGGTTTATAAATTGTTGCTCCCTCTGAAATTTGTTATTCTTGCATCTGCCCTTATGAGTTGCGAGATGAAAGGTTTTTACAGTATGTATCTTTTTTCAGCAATTTTGGATCTGTGTGAAGAGTAATCACCAGGATATCCCACAGGGATGGTGTTGGGTCCTTAGCATTAGTGTTAATATTAATATTCTCTCCGTCTGATGGAAAATTCCCAACTTCAGTGAGCTATTAACGCACCTGTTTTATTTCCTTAAGGACCTTTGGATTGATAAAATCTGGGCCAGCAGCTCTCATCCTCATTCTATCTAAGGTGAAAACTCATTGTTCTTAATAGTAACAATCCGTTTTGTTACCAGCACTCCATAGCACTAACTTTCTCAAGTCTTCAAGTGCAAAGACTGATGCTACATTTTTTGTAATATCTGTAGCACATGTCAAGAGTCCTTCAGAATCATAGAATCAAAGAATAGTTACAGTGCAGAAGGAGGCGAGGATGGTGAGTGACTTGGAGGGGAACTTGCCTCATTGGGGCAGGTCACGGAAGGAGGTTAGGCAGGTGGTTCAGATAACGGGAGGGGGCAGGGTCAGGGTGGGCATGGGGATGGTAACAGGTGTCAGCTCTGAGGGAAGGGGAGTCATGTGGAGGTGGATGGCAATGGGGTCCAGGGAAATGGCAGAGGAAGATTCAAGGGTGGCAGAGGGGTGTGGGATGGTGATATTCGGTGGGTCAAAGGTGATGGGGGTAAGTTGGTAGGTGACGGGGGAGGTTAGAAGATGGTGGACCAAGACTAGAAGGTGACGCGCGCCATTTTTCAAATCAGGCCTTGACCATGCAGTTAGTCAGTCAGATCCCCCGATGTGGGAGGAGGGTTTTATCAGGTGGGTGGAGTTCAAGGTCAGCACAAGTGGCCAACTGAAGGGACACCTTAATAATTATGAGGCAACTAGATGTCAAAGACGCTCAGTTCTCCCCTCTATGGTGAAGCCCGCACAGCAGCATGTTTGTTCCCGCTCATGGGTCTCATAAAATTAAGATCCCAGCAAGGTGTGGAGCTGTCATTCATTCTGTGCCATTTGCCATCAGCTGCAGTCAGAGGCAGGGATGAGGGGAGGGAGGGAGGTGGATGCCTCCAAGGCATATGGCTGGTGGAGGGCAGCCAACTCACAATTCCAAACCTCCATCCTGTGTGAATGGTCATGGCTGACAATGTCTTTCCATTCTGCCAAGACAGTGGTCTCTCTATTGCAGGTTTGTCCAACCCATGGCTCATGGGCCAGGTTGTGGCCCCTGAAGTCATTCTAGGTGGCCCCCGGAGCCTCTGTTCAAAATTCTGGTAAGACAGGAAAGTGAAGTTGAAGATTCTGCTCCTCCAATCACAGGCCTTGAGTCCCTCGTGTTTGCTGCTAATAGGCTCACTAATTCATGAATCTTTCTGAGATCTGCTCATCGGCCCCTAGAGTGAGGAAAAAATGGAAATGAGCCCCCTCGCCCCTATGCAAAAAGGTTGGACAAGCCTGATCTCTAGAGTCTTGAGGGTAGTGGAGTCAAGTGGAATAGTGTTAGAGGGGGGTTTCTTGCATGTTGCTCTTTGTCCAGGGCGATGAGAGCCATGTCTCTATGCATAGCCATGTTTGAACAGGAGGGACATCCATCACTGGTCCTCCAGGATGTCCTTTACCTGGAAGGGATGGGGTGGGAATGCCATGTCTAGACAGAGGCCAGGTGAATGGCTTAGCACTTCCCTGCTGGCTTTGAGATGGACGGAAACCTGTAAAGGACATGCTCAATTCATTCACACATCCACTGATGTGTTGATGATGCAGTAATGGCTCTCATCCAGATGAGGAGAAGAAGGGTCCATCACAGGTTGGCGCAGGGCAAGGAGGAGCAAGGACCTGAGCAGCAAGAGGCAGTGGGGCCTTAATAAGGTCAAGAGGTTGGCGAACATGGAATATTACAACAGCGAGCAAGGTCCCAACCATGGATGTATCACCGGTGGTGCTCTCATCTAGAGATGAGTGAATGGCAATGCCAGAGGCACTCTCTAATGTCCCCAGATGTCATTGCTCACATCTGCCAGTTACTCCAGCAGGAGTAAACAAAGACTCTGTAGGAGTAATGTGGAGCTCCTGGCAAGCAGTGAGTGAATGGCTGTCTGGGTGCCATTTAAATATGGCGCTAGGGCCTCGCACCCCATGATTTAATGGCAGGGCGGGTGGCTTCCTGCCCTCCCTGCTACCAGATTCACCGAGCTCCACGCAGATGCATAACTAATGAACTGAACAGCGGAACATTGCACAGATTCTGGGAAACATGCCAACGTTCCCACCTGGACTAAGAATCCAGAATGCAGAATTTCACCCTATATCTAATACATGATGCCCACTACTCTCGTCTTGGAAAGGCTGCATCAGGAGCGAGTCCTCTGTCGTCTCCATGCATCTTTCAGCTTCTACACCCCCACTACATTGCAGGGTAAACCACCTTCCATTGAATTCCTGAACAAAAGATATCTCCACACAAACACTGTAAGTTTCAAAGGCCCCAGGAATTAATTTCCAGAGTAATTCATCATGTTCAGGTGCCTGAGCTAGGGACAAGGGAAGAGGAAAAGTCACAATATAATATGTCGATTTTAAGGATTAAGGGTTCAGGTTAAGTGCATTATTGGCAAATGTACATCTCAGGCTAACCTTTTCCCTACCTGCCCTGGGAGTGTTTGATGGGGACAGTGTAGAGGGAGCTTTACTCTGTATCTAACCCCGTGCTGTACCTGTCCTGGGAGTGTTTGATGGGGACAGTGTAGAGGGAGCTTTACTCTGTATCTAACCCCGTGCTGTACCTGTCCTGGGAGTGTTTGATGGGGACAGTGTAGAGGGAGCTTTACTCTGTATCTAACCCTGTGCTGTACCTGCCCTGGGAGTGTTTGATGGGGACAGTGTAGAGGGAGCTTTACTCTGTATCTAACCCCGTGCTGTACCTGCCCTGGGAGTGTTTGATGGGGACAGTGTAGAGGGAGCTTTACTCTGTATCTAACCCCGTGCTGTACCTGTCCTGGGAATGTTTGATGGGGACAGTGTAGAGGGAGCTTTATTCTGTATCTAGTACATATTATGGATTAATTCCAGTGATGTTGCAAAGCACCAAGGAAGGGATCACTGCAGCAAAACATAAACGGTTGTGTCCTGTCTTCTTTTTTTATGTTTTAGCCCCTTGAGTGAATGGACAGATTATTTATTTTGTTGCCTCCACCCATTCCCCCTTATTTTCCTTTTTGTTGTATTAGAGTTACGTGAAGCACTTCTTTGTACAATACTAAGTAAGGATATCACAACATAGTGTAATGATGAAACAATAATCGTCTTTAAGTTGTACAGCATATAAAAGCAGTGACAGGTGCATTACTGAAGGTCAGTCATGTGTGTTAAATAATCTTTCATAAACTCAAATATGTTTACAGCACAGAAGGAGGCTATTCGGCCCATCTTGTCCACACCAGTCAACAAAGATCTGACTACACTAATCCCATTTTCCAACACTTGGCCCCTAGCCCTGGAGGCTATGGCACCGCAAGTGAATATCTAAATACTTCTTAAATATTATGAGAGTTTCTGACTCAACCACCCTTTCAGGCAGTGAGTTCCAGACTCCCACCACCCTCTGGGTGAAAAAATGTCTCTTCAGCTCCTCTCTTAGCCTTCCACCTCTTACCTTAATTCTCTGCCTCCTGGTTATTGGTCCCTCTACTAATGGAAAAAGTGCCTTCCTATCCACCCTATCTACGCCCCATAATCTTATACGCCTGCCTCTCTCAGGTGTCCTGTCAACCTTCGCTGCTCCAAGGAAAACAACCCCAGCCAATCCAATCTTTCCTTATAGCTCAGACCCTCCAGCCCAGGCAGCATCCTGGTAAATCTCCTCTGCACCCCCTCCAGTGCAATCACATCTGTCCTATAATATGGTGACCAGGACTGCACACAGTACTCCAGCTGTGGCCTCACCAGTATTTTATATAGTTCCAGCATAACCTCCCTGCTCTGGTATTCAATGGGCAGGATTTTCCCCCCATTGTGGGCGAAGTTGAAGTCTGGGTGTGTGGAGGTGCGCCTCCGATCAGCGCCCCCAATCAGGGGAGGCCGCCATTTTTCATGGGTAGGCCAATTAAGGCCCGTCCACTGTGATGACTGCATGGAAGCGCAATGTACTTCCTGTGCGGGTAGGGGGGATTCCCTCAGCCGAGAGTGTGTTCCTTTGCGCATGCGCACGAAAGTGTGCACTCATCTCCCTGAGGCTAAGTGGTGCCTCAGGGAGATCGCCTCTACTGTCAACAATATTAAAAATAGAAAAAAAAAAATTCCCTGACATGTCCCCTCATGTGACAATATCTCATGAGTTGGGACATGTCCACAACTTTTTAAAAAACTTGAATAAAATTTCTAAAAAACTCCATGAAACCTCATTCCGCCGCTGGATGAGGTTTCATGTTTTCTCTATTTGCCGCCGGGGCTCCTGGCCGACCCGACAACCTTAAGGTTGGACGGACAGGTCCACTAATTAGTTAATTGACCCTGTCAATGGCCTCAATTGGCCATCGACAGGTCAGTGGGCCCGCAGCTGATTTTGCTGCGCCCCCGCCTTCCTGAAAATTTAAATGGGGCGAGATGACGTTGGGAGTTCCGCCCAACGTCACCGCGCGTCGGCGAGCAGGCCCCGCCCCCTTCTCGCCGACGGGAAAATCCCGCCTCTGTGTCTCGGCCAATAAAGGTAAATGTCCCAGATGCCTTTTCTTGTGAGCACTTCCTGTTACTTGTGAATCACTCCTGTGATTGAAGAATAACAATGCTAAAAATATAGAGGGCTGAGTTCTCAGGAATCTCGAAACTCCCCCACCCCCCCACATCTTTTACTTCCTGTTCTTTCTAGAATGTGACTGTGATCATGGGGCAACCCCTGGCAATTGGGAAAGTGGCCGATTGCCATGTGATTGTGGGCTGGATTTTCCACTCCCCACCAGTGGGTCTGAAGGCTCAGGAGGTCTTGTAATATCCAACGTGTAGCCTTCCCTCTGCCTTCCTGTACGCCTCCGATCTGTCTGAAATTTTATGGAGGTTGGGGAGGCTTCGGGCGGCCTGCCTGCCCTTAGGCCTACTGAGCTCTTTAAGTGGCCACTTAAGAGCCTTGGCCCGCCACTGCCAGTACTTTATCTATGGCAGTGCAAGGCCCACACCATGCCGGCTGGTGTTGGGCAAGGGTGGGGGGGTGAATCTCCATTACAGATCCCCTGGGCCCATCAGAGGCATCACCTCCTCATGGTCATCTCCCTCTTTAGGCCCCCCTCCCTCCTCACTGAGAGCCCTGACTTACCTGGGCTCCTCAGCATGCTGGGGTTACCTGGGATCCTCAGCATGCTGGGGTTACCTGGGCTCCTCAGCATGCTGGGGTTACCTGGGCTCCTCAGCATGCTGGGGTTACCTGGGCTCCTCAGCATGCTGGGGTTACCTGTCGTCCCAGCAGTGCCCACCGCTCCCGGATAATGCAGCTCAGACTACAGGGCTGCCAGCAATCTGTTGTCGGCTCTCTAAAGTGGGACTTCCTCCTAAGAAAGGGGCGGATGAGTGGTAAAGTGGAGTGCTATGTACCTTTAAGAGAATGTAGTTAATTGACCATGTGACTGTATTGACCAATCGCTACACAGCGTGGGCCACTTTGGTAACTGTAAGTCTAGAGCTGGAAGTGATTGAAGAAGCACACAATGTGTTAGCGCTCTGTCCTTAGTTCCAATAAACCACCAGTGATTGTTCAGTTAATCGGTCTCTCTGTCTTTATTGTTTCAAGCACCAACTAATGTGTTAATATCAAGGGTGCAGCTCGCATTGGCTGGACAAAGCGAACCTGGTAACCAAAAACATAAAAGGATGTCTCGCCTCAGAGTTGTTAATGCTGCTCCCAGCATTAAATTGCTCCAGGAGCCGTCAGGAACATGGGCAGGCTCCACCGTGTCTTGGGACAGGAATAAACCCCCAGAAGCTAAGAACCATTTTAGACTGATTCTGGGAAAATTGAATATCTATGTAAAGGACAGTGTAAAGTACATCACTGAAGTGTTTCTTTTTTGGTTGGGCTAAGAATAAGAAGGGGATATTTTGTTCTGTGGCTTACTGTATAAGTTGCCTGCAAATATAGTGTTTAGATAAATGTGTTTTTTGGCATGTGTTACAGTTAAAAGTCTTAAAACATGAAATTTTGATCTGTCATTCTTTCAATTTTTTAAACCAGGGGTTTAAATTCCCTTATAAAAGTTATTAGTCTCTCCAGAGGTCGCAACACCCATCAGAGGGCTTTGGGTTCAAGACCCACTCTTGACTTGAGCCCATAACCCATACTGACAGTCTAGTGCATTACTGAAGGAGCACTGCACTGTCAGAGGTGCCGTCTTTCAAATGAGACATTAAACTGAGGCCCTGTCTGTCTCACAACTGAATGTAAAGGATGATTGGCTTTATTCGAAGAACAGTAAGGCAGCATCCCAGGTGTCCTGGTCAATAGTTACCCCTCAACCAACATCATTACATCAGATTATCTAGTCATTACCTTTGTGTAAATTTGCTGTTGCATTTCCGACACTACAACAATATTTCACTCTGCCATGAAGTGCATTGGAACATTCTGAAAACTGCTGTAGAAATGCAAGTTTTTCCTTTCTGTAACTGGCTTTGTTGTGATGGACATGAAGGCACCAAATCTCAAATCCAAGCCAGACTCCTGGGGTGAAAATCTCTACCATGCGCTGACTGGGAGGATCCTACATGAAGTAAGCCTGGATATGTCAACCTAGTTCCAATCCAAGCATAGGTCCACACACCTGGCTACACCAAAATCTGGCACTTAAACAGGCAAAAGACAAATACTGCAGATGCTGGAAATCTGAAATAAAAACAGAAAATGCTGGAAAAACTCAGCAGGACGTGCAAATTGGCATAGGGACGCGAGAATAAGGGAAGTAAACACGTGGCTAAAGGAGTGGTGTGGGAAAGAGGGGTTCCATTTCGTGGGGCACTGGCATCAGTATTGGAACAGGAGGGATCTGTACCGTTGGGATGGTCTCCACCTGAACCGATCTGGGACCAATGTTCTAGCGAAAAGGGTAAATAGGGTGGTCAACAAGACTTCAAACTAGAAAGTGGGGGGGGGAGGGAAGGGTAAAACTCCAAGAAGTATGACTAATGGGAAACAAAGCAGCAGGTTAGCGTGTTGGGGGGTGGATTCAACTTCATGGAAAATTATGAAAAAACTGAAAAGAAAGGAGAGCCCAGGAGAGGCTATTAAAGTCTCCAGAACACAAAATAGGACAGAGTGTTTGGAAAGGGCTAGGAATCTAACTTCAAGCACATCAGATAAAGGGACGACAATGAGAAAGGGGATGGGAAATACAGGACTGAAGGTGTTGTATCTGAATGCACGCAGTATACGAAATAAGGTAAATGAGCTTGTGGCGCAGATTGAAATTGGCAGGTACGATGTGGTGGGCATTACGGAGACATGGCTGCAAGGGGATCAGGACTGGGAGCTAAATATCCAAGGATATACATCCTATCGAAAAGATAGGCAGGTTGGCAGAGGGGGTGGGGTTGCTTTGTTAGTAAGAAATGAAATTAAATCAATAGCAAGAAATGATGTAGGGTCAGATGATGTAGAATCTGTGTGGGTAGAGTTGAGGAACCGCAAAGGTGAAAAAACATAATGGGAGTTATGTACAGGCCTCCAAACAGTAGTTAGGATGTGGGGCAAAGATACACCAGGAGATAGAAAAGGTGTAATAAAGGCAAGGTTACAGTGATCATGGGGGGATTTCAAAATGCAGGTAGACTGGGAAAATCAGGTTGGTAGTGGATCCCAAGAAAAGGAATTTGTGGAATATCTACGAGATGGCTTTTTGGAGCAGCTTGTGGTGGAGCCCACTAGGGAACAGGCAATTCTAGATTTAGTGATGTGTAATGAGGCAGATTTGATAAGGGAGCTTAAGGTGAAGGAACCCTAAGGAGGAAGTGACCATAATATGATAGAATTTACCCTGCAATTTGAGAGGAAAAAGCTGGAATCAGATGTAACGGTATTACAGTTGAATAAAGGCAACTACAGAGGCATGAGGGAGGAGCTGGCCAGAATTGACTGGGAGATGAGCCTAGCAGGAAAGACAGTGGAACAGCAATGGCAGGAGTTTCTGAGAGTAATTTGGGAGACACAGCAAAAATTCGTCCCCAGGAAGAAGAAGCATACTAAAGGGAGGACGAGGCAACCATGGCTGACAAGGCATTTATTTCGAGAGAACTAGAATATAAAAGCAGGGATGTGCTGCTGAGGCTTTATAAGGCTCTGGTCAGACCACATTTAGAACATTGTGAGCAATTTTGGGCCCCGTATCTCAGGAAGGATGCGCTGGCCCTGGAGAGGGTCCAGAGGAGGTTCATGAGAATGATCCCAGGAATGAAAGGCTTAACATATGAGGAACGTTTGAGGACTCTGGGTCTATACTCGATGGAGTTTAGAAGGATGAGGGGGGATCTGATTGAAACTTACAGAATACTGAAAGGCCTGGATAGAGTGGACGTGGGGAAGATGTTTCCATTAGTAGGAGAGGCTAGGACCCGAGGGCACAGCCTCAGAGTAAAGGGAAGACCTTTTAGAACAGAGATGAGGAGAAACTTCTTTAGCCAGAGAGTGGTGAATCTATGGAATTCATTGCCACAGAAGGCTGTGGAGGCCAGGTCATTGAGTGTATTTAAGACCGAGATAGATAGGTTCTTGATTGGTAAGGGAATCAAAGGTTACGGGGAGAAGGCAGGAGAATGGGGTTGAGAAACTTATCAGCCATGATTGAATGGCGGAGCAGACTCGATGGGCCGAATGGCCTAATTTCTGCTCCTATGTCTTATGGTCTTATGGTCTGACAGCATCTGTGGAGAGAGAAACAGAGTTAACATTTCGAGCCCAGCTCTGAAGAAGTGTCCTATGGGCTCGAAATGCTAACTCTGTTTCTCTCTCCACAGATTCTGTCAGGCCTGCTGAGTTTTTCCAGCATTTTCTGTTTTTACTTAAATAGGCAACCTCGTTTAAAAAGGGCTTAGAAGAGCTGGTCTGGAAATGGACAGTACCTCACTGGGGCATACGTTCCTGAGGTTACACCTCAGCTGAGAAGACCGGGGATAGAAAAGTGTTCATCTCTCAGTGTGTCAAAGAAGTCAGAAGAGGCAGCAATCTCCTTCCCGCTTCCTCAACACCTCTACTTCTGTACAGTGAAGTCACCGTAAATTGATATCTTTTCCTAAGTAATTCCCTTGTTGTCATAATAAAGAATGATTACAGCATAAACGAATTATCATGGCAGGGCAAAGCCAACACAGATAAAAGCAATACAAGATAGAGATAGACGTAGTACACTAAGTCCAGCTATGGTCTGCACCTACTCATGGCAGCAAGATTGAACCAGTTTCCAGCCCGACAGTAGTTTCTCAGTCATTGTCTGACTTGATATGTTCAAGAGGTTGAAAGGTGGAGACCTATAGTTCAGGAATGCCTAAAATACCAATGCAAACTACTGTTGATTGAAAGACAATTGCAGATTCAAGCTCCACATGTACAGTGCAGTGATTAATGAGAGAGATAATGATATCATAATGTGCTTGAAGGTTCACAGAATAAAGGATTTTTTTTTCTGTGGAACTCAGATAATATCACTCATAATGAGATAATGCCATTACTACGAGAGGATAGCTAATGGCTCAGAACAAATTCAAATTTATTCAAAGACTGAACATATCAGCATGTGGAATCCAAAACTTGCTCTCAACTTTTCCCAGCCTTTGGTTTGGATATGATAGTTTGCTGTTTCTAGCCCCAGTACCCGAGGTGCTAAAACTCCCCAAAGATCAGTGCTTCGAGAAAGAGTGTGTCACCGCATCATTAAAACAGATTATCTGATCATTGTCACCTTGCTATTTGTGGGAACTTGCTGTGTGCAAATTGCTCAGCATAACTACAATGGCGACACTTCAGAAACCCTTCATTGGCTGTTAATCACTTTGGGACATCCTGAGGTGGTGAAAGGTGCGATAGAAATGCAAGTCCTGTCTTTTCTTCCATATTGTAAGTTTAGTTTTGCGTTAAGGTACTTTCTGTCAGAGATTTAGAAATAACTCCACAGAGAATCATGGCAGAAATTTTTTTAGAGGCAGTTGGATTTGGCAGCACTTGAAGATGCGTGCTTGGAGTGGGCAGGAAAGTCCCTGGACATCTTGAGCACATTTTAAACCTACACAGGATTGATTTAAATGTTCACAGAGTGAAACCAATCTCCTTCAATACTTACATTTACCCCACAGGGTGACCATTACTATAACCTCTGAAGGCTGCAGCAGTAATGCAGCACATAACAGCCAAAGTAAATCTGTCTAACCACATATTCACATCATTGTGACATAAGTACACAACAAGAGGAAATAGCAGCAAGTTATAGTCACCTTCTGACATCCAAAGTAGAGACAGTCTGGAGAAGCAATTAGGAAAGTGAAATGAACACTGGAATAAGTAGACTGAAGAAGTAGATTGCAGGCTATAACTGACCATGAGCGATGGTATTGCTCTCCGCTATGACAAGTTTCTCTCTCTGCTCTTCCAATATAGGCATTAACTTTATAAAATAAATTGGTTTAAGTGTCTGCTAAAATAGCAGAGAAAGGAATTTACTCCAAGTGTGTGAAACATTTAAATGATAACATTGCTCACAGTCATTTCAAGTTTTCTAAATATACATCGATCACTCTGAGGTTTATGATGTACTTGGAGAGCTGTGTGCAATTCTAGTCACAGTATTTCAAAAGGGAGGTGAATGGATTGTACAGGCTATGGAGAAAACCAGTCTCAGTGGAAAGTGGATGAACTATGAGGAAAGATTTGAGATGAGTAAATTTGCAGTCTATGGGGAAGGTTATTGAGGTATTTAGTGTTTTATGGTAGATATAAGATGAACCCGGAGTATTATTTTAATGACAGTCAGGCCAAGGAACAAGAGAAGAATCATTTAAATTACTGAAAAGTAATGTTAAAATTAATGCAATAAAAAATACTTTACTCAAAAGCAATTAATATAATAATTTACCAGGTGGGTCAAAGGTTCAAAAACATTGAATGCATTAAAACGTAGTTTCAAATGAGTAATTTACAATATTAGCAAGATGAACTTCATTGGGTGATTTAAAGAAAGGAAAACTTCCATTTATATAACACTTTTACAACCTCTGAACGCCTCCGAATGCCTTATAATGTTGGAAGGGATAAAGGTAGTGGCTGAGTAAATGTAGAATCTCTCACTTTCCACTAAATGGTTTTGGCTCATGAGTCATGTTCACCATCTGCCATATACCTGCACTCACAACATTTAAGAAGTATTTGGATGAGCACTTGAAATGCCATAGCATACAGGGCTACGGGCCAAGTGCTGGAAAATGGGATTAGAATGGATAGGTGCTTGATGACCAGCACTGACACAAGGGGACTGAAGGGCCTGCTTCTGTGCTGTATAACTCTATGACTCTATACCATCCGTAGTCCCCGGACACAGTTACCACCGACAAAGTGTACATTTACAAGCCCCCTCTCACCTGGGTCATGGCAGCCCTGATGACACAGAATCCCCAGAGGCTCTGTTTCTGAGCCCTTTAAACAGTTTGGCAACACTGAAACAGCAACAATGGGTCTTGTCAAATTCACATATCTTTTTGCTTCCTGTCTTTAGTTCTCTGCTCTTTCCAACTGCATAACACAAACAGTAACACAGCCTCTGCTCTGTTCTTAGAGACCTGCTTCAACACCAGGATCTGTACAAAGACAAAAACAGAATTACCTGGAAAAACTCAGCAGGTCTGGCAGCATCGGCGGAGAAGAAAAGAGTTGATGGGTCATGAGGACTCGAAACGTCAACTCTTTTCTTCTCCGCCGATGCTGCCAGACCTGCTGAGTTTTTCCAGGTAATTCTGTTTTTGTTTTGGATTTCCAGCATCCGCAGTGGTTTTTTGTTTTTATCTCTGTACAAAGACTGCCAAGCAGGAAACGGTTCCATTTGGAGACAACCTCACTTGTTTATTCTTCACATGAATTCTCAGTGTGTTCTGAACTGCCAAACAGAAAGCACAGGCTGACCTAACCCCTCTGCAATTAGCTTTCTGTTTACCCTTTGCTTCTTGGCTGTTCACCCCCATGGTAACCTTAGGTCACAAGGGTATTTTTTAGAATCTAATGATTTCATAATCAGGAAATCAATTAGCCCTATTTCAGAATACTCCCCAGCCTACTTAAAGGGACATTGCACAAAAGAAAATATGGGCTTTTCCCAGCACATGACTCATCACAGTAGATATAGAGATCTTTCCACTTTTGGGGCATCCAAAACTATGGGAGATAAATATGAGGTAGCTACAAATATATCCAACAGAGAATTCAGAGAGTGGTGAAAACATGGAACAAGAAGTAGGTGAGGGAAATAGCATAGATGCATTTCTGGGGAAGCTAGGTAAGTGCATGAGAGAGAGAGAGGAATAGAGGGACATGTTGATAGGTTGAGATGAAGTAGGGTGGGCAGAAGTTTGTGTGAAGCATAAACACCAGAAAGGACCAGTTGGACTGAATGTCTGCTTCTGTGCTGAAAATTCTATGCAATTCTGTTACTTAAAAACAAAGAAGAAGAGAAACCAGAGATAAGGGATGGCAAGATAATCTGACACAAGCCAGAAATAAAAATGTGGGAGGCATTGTTGTATTAGCATTGGCCAATGAGAAAGTCAGCTCACTGGGGAAGGGAATTGAGTGAACAGCCTGGTATCCTCAGATAGAGGGTGTAGTGGAAGTAGCAGAGTGAAAGCCACATCATAACCCACCCCTGGCTTAATACAGAGCATAATGCTTCATTACAGTCAAGTGCTGTCGGAGCCACACCTCCCTACATCTGATTGGACGGAGACAGGTGTGGAATTGTTACCTCCGGCACTTCTCCAATGAAACAGGCCAAGGGCTAATCATCAGACTGAGTCTGTCACCAGGGGCAGACAATGAGGTATGTGTGTCCAATTGATGAGAGCAGCTAAAATCCCAGTATGGAATTAACCTTAGGCAGCAAAGTAGATTAATTCTAGTATGTCAACCAGAGTGCAAGACCTGGGATTTCTCGATTTAAAATCCCTTCTGAGCTGTTAATGATGGGCCAACACTCTGTATTTACTGAGCTCTTTCTTCTTAATATAAAAACAGGACATGCTGAAGTTTAGAAGTTTACAAAATTATGAGCGGCATGGACAGAGTAGATAGTCAGAAGCTTTTTCCCAGGGTGGAAAAGTCAATTACTAGGGGACATAGATTTAAGGTGAGAGGAGAAAACTATAGAGGAGATGTGCGGGGCAAGTTTTTTACGCAGAGGGTAGTGAGTGTGTGGAATTCACTGCCAGAGGAGGTGGTGGAAGCAGGTACGATAGTGGTGTTTAAGAGGCAGCTTGACAAATACATGAATAGGATGGAATAGAGGGATATGGACCCCGGAAGTGCAAAATGTTTTAGTTGACGGGCAATATGATCGGCGCAGGCTTGGAGGGCCGAAGGGCCTGTTCCTGTGCTGTACTTTTCTTTGTTCTATGCTGGAAATGCTCAGCATCTGCGGGGAGAGAGAAACACAGAGTCAAGGACCTTTCTTCAGAACTGAAAGGTCATTGATCTGAAATGTTAACTCTGTCTTTCTCTCTCCCCAGATGCTGCCAGACCTGCTGAGTAGTTCCAGCATTTTCTGTTTTAATTTCAAATTTCCAGCAACTGCAGTATTTTGCTTTTGATTTACTTCCTAATGTCTGGGCTTTCCAAAAACCCTTTGAAACCCAAGATCGCAGTGTCCCTTTCAAAGATGATGCCTCCTGAACTGTGCTGTCCTTTGATTAATAAGGGTTGCATCCTTGTAGCTGAGCCAGAATGTCAGATCCCCCTTCAGCAACCATCCATATAAATACTGTGGCTACAAGAGCAGGTCAGAGGCTAGGAATCCTGTGATGAGTAACTAACCTCCTGACTCCCCAAAGCCTGTCCACCATCTACAAGACACAAGTCAGGAGTGTGATGGAATACTCTCCACTTGCCTGGATGACTCCAGCTCCAACAACACTCAAGAAGCTCAACATCATCCAGGACAAAGCAGCCCGCTTGATTGACACCCCATCCACAAACATTCACTCCCTCCACCACCGACACACAGGGGAGAACTTTTCCGATGGCGGGCATGCTGGGCAGGAGTGGGCGGGGGTAGGTGCGGAGCTGACTGCCGCCCACGATTGGCTGCGCACTGCCATGTTACATGGGTGGGCCAATCACAGTGCTGCTTGTGCAGGTGGGGGGAGGAGGGAGAGTCGGGGACTGCGCACTTTCACACATGTGCACGAAAGAGCGCAGCAATCTCCCTGAGACACAGAGCTACCCCAGGGAGACTGAATGGATTAGAAAACATTTTAATAAATAAAGTAACAATTTATTTAAACATGTTCCCTCATGTGACAGGGTCACATGAGCTGGGACATGTTTGTGAAGTTAGGAAAATTTACTTATTTATTTTATAAAAGCTTCAGGAAACCTCATTCCGCTCATGGATGAGGTTTCCTGAAAAATGCAAAGGCCGCTTGGGCTCTTTGCCTGCCGCCAACCTTAAGGTTGGACGGGCAGCATTGTTAGCAAGTTTAATTACTTTTTTAATGGCCTTAGTAGGCCACTGACAGTTCGGTGGGCATGAAGCCACCTCCGGCGCATGCCCGCCAAGCGAAATATCGAGATGAAGCACAATGACAATGGGATGCACGCCCGACGACATCGTGAGTCATTTTACGTGTCAGTGTTTCAGGCCCGCCCCCGCAAGCCAACTGGAAGATTCAGCCCACAGTAACAGCAGTGTGTACCATCTACAAAATGCACTGCAGAAACTCATCAAGGCTCCTTACATAGCATCTACCAAACTCATGACTACTATCACCTAGAAGGGCAAGGGCGGCAGATAGACGGCCAATCAAACGGGCTGCTTTGTCCTGGATGATGTTGAGCTTCTTGAGTGTTGTGGGAGCTGCACTCATCCAGGCGTATTCCATCATACTCCTGACTTGTGCCTTGTAGATGGTGGGCAGGCTTTGGGGAGTCAGGAGGTGAGTTACTCGTCGCAGGATTCCTAGTCTCTGACCTGCTCTTGTAGCCACAGTATTTATATGGCCAGTCCAGTTCAGTTTCTGATGTTGCTAGTGGGGGATTCAGTGATGTTAATGCCATTGAACATCAAGGGGTGATGGTTGGATTCTCTCTTGTTGGAGATGGTCATTGCCTGGCACTTGTGTGGCGTGAATGTTACTTGCCACTTGTCAGCCCAAGCCTGGATATTGTCCAGGTCTTGCTGCATTTGGACATGCAGTGCATCAGTATCTGAGGGGCCATGAATGGTGCTGAACATTGTGCAATCATCAGTGAACATCCCCACTTCTGACCTTATGATGGAAGGAAGGTCATTGATGAAGCAGCTGAAGATGGTTGGGCAGAAGACACGACCCTGAGGAACTCCTGCAGTGATGTCCTGGAGCTGAGATGACTGACCTCCAACAACCACAACCATCTTCCTTTGTGTTAGGTATGACTCCAACCAGCGGAGAGTTTTCCCCCTGATTCCCATTGACTCCAGTTTTGTTAGGGCTCCTTGATGCCACACTCGGTCAAAAGCTGCCTTGATGTCAAGGGCAGTCACTCTCACCTCATCTCGGGAGTTCAGCTCTTTTGTCCATGTTTGAACCAAGGCTATAATGAGGTCAGGAGCTGAGTGACCCTGGCGGAACCCAAACTGAGTGTCAGTGAGCAGGTTATTGCTGGGTAAGTGCTACTTGATAGCACTGTTGATGACCCCTTCCATCACTTTACTGATGATCGAGAGTAGACTGATGGGGCAGTAATTGGCCGGGTTGGATTTGTCCTGCTTTGTGTGTACATTGCCGGGTGGATGCCAGTGCTGTAGCTGTACTGGAACAGCTTGGCTAGGGGTGCAGTGGTTCGAGAAGGTAGTGCGCCACCACCTTCTCAAGGGCAATTAGGGATGGGCAATAAATGCTGGCCCAGCCAGTGATGTCCACATCCTGTGAAAAAATAAATAAAAATAAAGGAGGGCCGGCAGCGATGTCCAGTCAGCACCCACCCCCATCACTGGAGAGGTGAGCACTGTGGTGAAGAGGGGAACCTAGAGGGTGTCTCAAAATTAAAGTGCTCACAAGGGCCTCCCACTTTAGCAGTGAAAAAGCTAACAAAGTACAGTGAAGGGTCTCGGAATGGAGGATTGGCCCCTCCAAAAGAGTGCCTGCTGCACTACCTGAACCTCTGTGAGCAGTGAGATCCCACCCCTACACACTCCTCCTCCCCACCCTGAGGTTACCAATTAATTCAGCCACCTTTGTCCTGTCGACCTCCTGGTAAGCAGCCACCTTTCCAGTGTTGTTTTGCTCCTGACATAGGGGGTGGAGCAGGCAGGAGCCCATGTGACACTGCAAAAATGGCTCTTGATTGGTTCTCCAACTGACTTCACTGCCCGCATGGGTTGTTGGCAACCCACCCCGGGAAAATCAACCAGAGAGGGACAGTGCGGGGAACTGTCCCAACTGGATATCCTGCCACTTTCCCGGATTCCCACCTCCAAACCTGTCTCCACAGGGCTGGGAAAATTCAGTCTGTTATCCTGGGAGTGTGTTGAAAGTAACTGTTAAAAGAGGAAAAGTTTCAGTGTGTTAAATGTTGGGGTTCATTCTCCGATCACAGATTAGAGTTGTCTGTTAAGGGATCAACAAATTTCAACAAGAGGAGTTTCAGGGGAACACAGTATTAATTCTCGTTTTAGGTTACTAATTTCTCTCTCGGATGGCTTGGCAGATTATGCAAATTAAGATCTGAACACAGGTAATTAAAGAACAAAATGAAGCATGTTGGGAGGGGAGAATCGAAACAGCTTTGCTTCCATTGTCTCAGGCGGAATCCTTAATTAGCTTTGAGCCAAGGTGCTATGCTATTCCTGGAGATAGTTCCACTTCCAATGGTAACCATGGTGATGGAGTCTCAAAATACTGGCCTTAAGGTAAGAAAATTATTGAAACAACTCCTCTGGCGAGATTTTCAGATCAGTGGAATAAAGATTAAGGTTTGGTGCCTATAGCGCAGGAGCTTAAATAGAGAGACATGATGAGTGATTAGATGATGCCAATGTTGCTTTTCATAGAATCATAGAAGGTGGCCATTCAGCCCCTCAAGTCTACGTTGGCTCTTTGAAAGAGCTATCCAATCAATTATCTTTAAAACTGCTGTAGATCTTAGGTGAAGTGAATCCTGGGGAAGTGCCACCTATTTGAGGACCTGGAAATAAAGGAGTTATACAAGAAGTCTTGATTTAAACACAGTGAGAATGCAAGGTGGAGGGACAGGGTATGGGTTTGTAGTTTAGGAGTAGAACGAGAGAGATGCTCAGAGGAGGAATAGTACTGAGAGTGACAAGAAATGTGACATTGAGAAACATTCGATGCTAGAGGAAAGATTGCCAGGTTTTATATTTATTCGTGAGATGTGAGCAACACTGACAAGGCAATACTAATTTCCATTGTTAATTGCCCTGAGGAAAATAAAAGTCAATCAGATAGATAATATTAAGATAAGAACTAGAGTGGCGATAAGGAAACATTTTGTTTTCACAATGAGGTATTATCATCTGGAATGTGCTGCCTGAAAGGGTAGTGGAAGTAACTATTAAAAGGAAACTGGATAAATACTGAAGGGGAAAAAGATAGCAGGGCATTGGGAAAAGAGCCAGAATAGGTACAATGGGCCTACTGGCCTCCTTATGTACTGTAAATACTTCAGGGCAATGGCCACTGTCTTCAATCCCTACCACCAACTCCATCCCTCTCCCTGGCAACTTTCTGAGGCTGAACCAGACTGTTCGAAACCTTGATGGTATATTTGAATTTGAGACGAGCTTCAGACCACATTATCGCACCATCACTAAGTCCCAGTATATTTCCATTTCCATAAAACTGCCCGACTCCACCCCTGCCTCAGCTCATCTATTACCAAAACCCTCATCCAAACTTGATCACTAAAAGTTGCGCCAAATGTTCGCAATGTGATAAAAAAGCAAACCAAACACTAGACTTAATTTCTAGAGGGATAGAATTGAAAAGTTGGAAGCCATGCCAAACCGTTATTGAATCTGGGTTAGGCCACACTTAAAGTCAAGCAAGCAGTTCTGGTCACCACATTATAAAATAGGATCAAGAGGCACTGGAGAAGATTTACAAGGATAATGTCAGAAATGTGTGGGTTTACAGTTCAGGAAGGATTTGACAGGCTAGATCTTAGATGAAGGAAGATGGAAGGAGGCTCAAGTGGAGAATAAACATTGGCATGGACTGGTAGGGCTGAATGGCCTGTTTCTGTTCCATTGGTCATTTGCAAATTACATCTCTTTATGTGGCTCAGGATTAAATTTTGATTGATAACAATCCTGCAAAGCACCTCAGGATATTTTACTATCCTGTAGGTTCTACAGATGCTCTACAGATATGCATGTTATTGTATGATTCTAGAATTTTCATGGTATTTTTTCTGTCACTAAACTGCAAATGATCACATCTATTGAATACCCTGGTGGGATTTGAACTCACAACCTCAGGGTTGCCTAGTTTTGTCTCATATGCACTAGATCATGGGACCCAAGCTTTTTCTGCACCTGGATATGGGGCAGCATTCAGATCTAGGCTGGATTTTTCCTCCTGGAAGGTTAAGTGCAAGGATGTTGGGGCCAGAGAAAAGATCACCACACTGTAACCCCTTACTCTCCAGTCTATTGAGAATGTGAAGAGAGGGCAGGCACCTTCGATCCAATCCTTTTTTTATTCAATCACATGATGTGGGCTTCGCTGGCTAGGCCAGCATTAATTGCCCATCCCTAGTGCCCTTGAGAGGTGGTGAGCTGCCTTCTTGAACCGCTGCAGTCTAATCTTTCAGGATAGAAACCAAGTTTGAAGGAACAACACAAGGCACAGTTCCATGAGCCGTTTTGTGCTTCTTTAATGGTCCTTAGACAAAGAAGATGGCAATGTGGTGCTGTAAAGTCATGCAACAACAACTTGCATTTATATAGCATGTTTAATGTAGTAAAACATCTTAAAGCTCTTCACAGCAGCAATTATCAAACAAAATTTGACAGAGAACCATATTAAAAATAATAGAAGATTTTCAGGAGTGTTTTTAAAGGAGGAGAGACATAGAGAGGTTAAGTAAAGAATTCCAAAGCTTAAGGCCTGGGCAGCTGAAGGTACAGCCTCCTATAAGATGGAGCGATTAATATCGGAGATATGCAAGAGGCCAGAATTGGAGGAGTGCAGGCTTTGGGGGGTTGTCGTGGCTGGAAGGGGTTACAGAGATAGGAAGGGATGAGGCCATGGAGGGATTTGAAAACAAGGATAAAAATTATAAAATCAAGGCATTGCCATACTGGCAGCAGTGTTTTGGATGAGCTGAGGTTTATGGAGGAGGGGAAGATGAGCCCTCAAAGACCCTAATTTTCTGCATAGGGAGCTTGATAGCTAAACAATTGCTAATCCCTTTCATTCGGGCATGATTTCAGGGTTGGAACCGTGGCATCGAATCCCCTCAGAGCAAGCAGGCTGTCACCCCGCAGAAATAGCTGCAACACTTGGATCAAAAGGAAATGTACAACAGAGCTCATAGTAATCATTTTATCAGCAGCATATATAATAAAAGAGTGATTATAAACTCCACTCCAACCCAGATTCTACGCCTTGTGTCAACACACATTGTTTGTAATTCAGACTTTTGTTTGAGGATTCATGAACAAGTTCTAATGTGTATTTTAAGATGCTTACAGTGGAATGCTGCATGCCACAAGCAATCTGTCCAGTACTAATCTTAACAAGGACCGTGAGTGGATTGGAACAGATCAAAAGAAAGAGTTCCATGAGTTAAGATTAAAATAAACTGAGCCGGAATGGAAAGCCTTGGGAAATTAGAGGCAAGGGAGTGGAAAAAATAGAAAACAGACTGAGGAGCTTGTGAGTCGCTGGGGATCGGTGGATTAGACGCAGGACAACAGACATATGGATAGACTGCAGGCATGAATACACTTCATGTTTCAATCACTGGAGGGAAACTTTCCCATGATGGTTTTTTTCCAATAACTATGACAAATTGGGATTTCTTTTGTTTACGGAGTTCTGAGGCGCAGACTGTAACAGCAATAGACAATTCTGCTCTTTGAAAAAAATGTCAAGGGAGGGATCTGTTATAAATCTTGATTAGTTTTCTTTTTATTAGTTTCTTTTTGATTTCAAATATAAAGGGCTTTGCATTGATTTGTGGAATGACTTGTATTAAAACAATGACATTTCAAGGTAAATGTGAACAGTTTGGTCGATTTGAGTATTTAATTGCCTTTGTGTTGTGGAGAACATGGGTCAGAAATCCAAGCCTCTTTAATCAAACCCACTATTACAATTCATGACAGTGACAGTCTGTAAACTGCTGAATAAACTATGTACTGCAGGAGGGTGAAATTAGTATTTCAATTAAAAGCTAAAGAGTACTTGTTTTTATCCCTGATTAAGGACGCTGCTAACAAAATGTTGGGAATACCTGACTTTGAAACATGCTGTGACTGAGGACGTGATTTTCTGGTTAATTAATTGTCGAGAAAAATATCTCCTACTTTTCATAGAACCACTGAATTTCACAGCTCAGAAGGAGGCCATTTGATCCATCTTGCCTGTACCAGCTCGTTGAAAGAACTTTCCTAATAATCCTACTTCCCTCTTCATTCTCCATAACCATGCCATTTATTTTTCTTCCCATCTCTGGTTCTTTTGCCAGTCACCTTAAATTTGTGTTCTCTGGTTACTGATCATTCTGCTGCTGGAAACAGTTGCTCCTTATTTACGCTATCAAAACTGTCCAGGATCTTGAACGCCTCTAACGAACTTTAAAGCGCAGAATTTTACGTTGATCGGGCGGGCACGCGCCCGACCCAAATGCATGTGAAATTGGGCAAAATGACGTCAGGCTTGCATCCTGATGTTATCGCGCACGCGGGAAATATTGAAGTCAGCGGGCGTGTGCAGGAGTCGGAGCCCTGCCCGCTGACAATTAAAGGGCCAATTAAGACCATTAAAAGCCCTTTTGTCCATGATTTTACGTTGCCTGTGTGATTTTGTACTCATCGCACGGGCAAGACAGGCAGGCGGGCAGCCCGTTTTTAATGAAACCTTGTCTAAGGGCGGGACGAAATGTCCGTGGTGAAATATAATAAGAAAAGATATCTGGGAACTGATGTTTTTTGAGTTCTGCTGTCAGGCGCTTGAATATGCTGCATAGACACTGTTTGGTGCATTTTTTTCTTGTCATTTAATCTGTCCAGGTCTGCAGCTCCCTGCAGCAGCCGTCTGCCTTCAGGGAGCGCGCTACAAGCGCCCACCCGCACCCTCACTTTTATCGGCGCCTGTCCTCTTCCCGCCCCCCCCACCCTTGGCAGCGCTGGCCATTAATTGGCCAGCGAGTGTGAAATTGCATTCGGGGGGGCCGATCGCGGGCGGAAGTGTATTTCGCTTCTGCTACCAGGCCCACCAGATTCACGCACATGCCAAGCATGAAATTCAGGCCTAAGTTTAAAATTTCAGAAATCTTATGTCGCAACTTTTTGACAATCTCACCTTTCTGTGGCACTAATCGCTGTTAGGTTTTATCAAAGAAGTGAATTTCCTCAGGTTCCACTCCCTCCACTGCCGCAGTTTTAGCAGAACTCCGATTAGTACACATAAGTGGATATCCACAGTCTTGCACCAGAGTGGGTCAGCCCAGAGATCATTCCCAGCAGGTGTATTGCATGTCATGTACACCCCAGACACCAGCCTTCCAAGAGCTGCAGCATAAAGTAACCTCACTTCTGACTTAACCTCCTGTCCGTACCCCGCACCCTCCTCACCACCTTAAACCAGCCAGTGAACAGGATGCCCTGTCTGCCAATGGAACCCTTCACGTTGGTGTAACTGCAATCAGGAACTTTTGAAGACATTCTTGGAATAGTGCACGGGGGCCTTATAAGACCATAAGAAGTAAGAGCAGAAGTTGGCCAATTGGCCCATCGATTCTGCTCTGCCATTCAATGAGATCATGGCTGATCTGATAATCCTCAACTCCACTTTCCTGCTTTTCCCCATACCCCTTGATTCCCTCACTGATTAAAAATCTGTCTATCTCAGCCTTGAATATACTTAACGACCCAGCCTCTACACCCCTCTGCAGTAAAGAATTCCACAGATTTACTACCCTCTGAGAGAAGAAATTTCTCCTCATCTCTGTCTTAAATGGGTGACCCCTTACTCTGAGATTATGTCCTCTGGTCCTAGACTCTCCCAGGAGGGGAAACAGCCTCTCAGCATCTACCCTGTCAAGCCCCTTAAGAATCTTATATGTTTCAACAAGGTATGCTCACCAAAATCTCAGTATATAGGTTTAGCGTCTCCACCAAGGGGCAGTACTTCTTACAGTGAGCTCTCCCTCAATGCTATATCTTTGGTGTCCGATATGAATATGTTGTTGATCAAACCTGACACTGATTTATCTGATAGCTAGTTCTGAGAACTAATGCTTAATTATTTTGATAACAATGGCTGTACAACATGGCTCAGTGCACTTGTCAGGTCACAAATGACACCTTACCACTGACAGAAACCATCAGCACCATACCATGTCATTTAGAATCATGCAGTCTTACAGCACAGAAGGCCATTCAGCCCATTGTGTCTGTGCTGTATCTTGAAAGAGCTAACCAATTATTCCCACTCCTCTGCTGTTACCCAACAACCCTGTAAATTCCTCTTTGTTAAGATTCTATCCAATTTCATTTTGAAATTTACCATTGAATCTGCTTCTTCAATCCTGCAAATCACAACTACTATGATTCTGTTACCAATTATCTTACGTCTGTGTCTACTGGTTATTGATCTTCCTGCCAGTGGAAACAGTTTCTCCTTATCTATTTTATCAAAATACTTCATGATTTTAAACACCTTCATTAAATCTCCCCAAGCCTTCTCCATAAGAAGCACAACCCCAGCTTCTCCAGTTTCTCCACATAAATTGAGGTCCCTCATCCTAGGCACCATTCCGGTAAATCTCCCCTCCACCCTCTCCAAGTCCTGGACATCCTTCCAAAACTGTGGTGCCCAGAATTGGACTCAATACTCTGGCTGAGGGGTAACCAGTGATTCACTGTGCAATCTTGGAGCTGCCCATCTTTGCAGTGTAACAGGGCACATTGGCAGCTTTGTTTGAGTTTTGGAGCTCCTGATTTTAAGAGCCAACATCAGCCAACACAAAGTTCAACCCAGAAGGAAATCTTTGCCAGCTGTAGCCTGGAATTGGGAGGAAATTGCACCTTCAGCATAATTCAAAGGCCTGTGTCTTAGCAGACTGACTGAGCAGCAGAATTGCCAGAGTCCATGGATCTGCGTCTGAGGAGCAGTGAAGCAGCTATAGACAGGGCTCTATAAATAAGTCTGCTGCCTTGAAAAGTACTCTCCTTCATTCTGAATAAAGAGGAACTCAGGTTAAGAGGACTCTGGAGCCTCACAAATTTGTTTGGTTGGCAAATGCAATTGTTACAAAGGAGGAAACTATTTACTAGTATCAGCAAAATGTGTTAAGTCTTCTTCAGGAATAGCACAGCATTATGTTACCAGCAAAATGATACCCAGCTCATCACAGGAAATCAGCGCTTAGATTCACGTTACTAGTTTTACTGCATTATTTTGTACAAGTTCTTCAGTGTTATGCAGCATCAAAACATTGACATGCTTCTCAAAAAGGCAGACTGTGGTTGGGGTTGCCAACCCTCCAGGATTGTCCTTGAGATTCCAGGAATTAAAGATTAATCTCCAGAACAAATGTTTGCAGCAAAACCCAGGAGAAAAATCATAGAGATGCCAAAAATTGTTTTCTTTTCATTTCCTCTAAACACTTTTTTTATTTGTATATTTTCCATTTTTATCTAACTAATTGTAGCCGGAGAGTCAATTGCCTCTCTTCTTGATCCCGTACAGTTCCTTTTGGTGTCATAGAAACTTGGAGCAGGGGAAGGCCATTCGGCCCCTTCGAGCCTGCTCGGCCATTCAATATGATCATGGCTGATTCTCTATCTCAACACCATATTCCCGGTCTCTCCCCATACCCCCCTTGATGCCCCTAATATCCAAAAAATTATCAATTTCTTTCTTGAATATACTCAGTGACCCAGCCTCCACAGCTTCTGTGGTGAAGAATTCCACAGGTTGACCACCCTCTGAGTGAAGAAATGTTTCCTCATCTCAGTTCTAAATGGCCTGCCCCGTATCCTGACATTGTGGCCCCTGGTTCCAGACTCCCCAACCAGAGGAAACATCCTCCCTGCATCTAGTCTGTCTAGCCTTGTTACAATTTTATATGTTTCAATCAGATCCCCTCTCATTCTTCTAAACTCTAGTGAATACACCCCCCAGTCGAACCAATCTCTCCAAATACGACTGTCCTGCCTTCCCCGGTATCAGCCTAGTGAACCTTTGCTGCACTCCCTCTATGGTAAGTATATCCTTTCTGAGGTAGGGAGACCAAAACTGCACACAATACTCCAGGTGTGGTCTCACCAAGGCCCTGTATGACTGCAGTAAGACATCCCTACTTCTGAACTCAAATCCTCTTGCAATGAAGGCCAACATACCATTTGCCTTCCTAATTGCTTGCTGCACCTGCCTGTTTACTTCCATTGACTGGTGTACAAGGACACCCAGATCCCTTTGTACATCCACATTTCCCAATATATCACCATTTAAATAATACTCTGCCTTTCTGTTTATCACACCGAAGCGTATAACTTCGCATTTATCCATGTTATACTGCATCTGCCATGTGTTTGCCCACACACACAACTTGTCTAAATTGCCCTGAAACCTCCTTGCATCCTCCTCAATAAATGTCCCCAAACATCTATCCTTGGCTAAAAACAAAAAGCTAAAAGCTACTGCGGATGCTGGAAATCCAAAACAAAAACAGAATTACCTGGAAAAACTCAGCAGGTCTGGCAGCATCGGTGGAGAATATTTCACCTCTCTCCTAACTATACTTCAGTTCTGCCGAAGGGTCATGAGGACTCGAAACGTCAACTGTTTTCTTTTCCACCGATGCTGCCAGACCTGCTGAGTTTTTCCAGGTAATTCTGTTTTTGTTATCTATCCTTGGCTCCCTTCTGTTTCTTATCTGCATGTTATCTCTCAACAACATCATCTGAAAGCACAGCGTTAGTTTTCAGATGTACACTGACAACACCCAGCTCTACTTCACCATCTCTCTCAACTTCTTTACTCCTGCTAAATTATCAGGCTGTGTATCCAGTACTCAATGAGCAGAAACTTCCTCTCATTAAATATTGAGAACACTGAAGCTATTGTCTTTAATCCTTGCTACAACTCTGATAACTAGCTACTGACTCCATCCCTCTCCCTGGCAACTGTCTGAGGCTAAACCAGGCTGTTTGCAATCTTGGTATAATATTTCAACCCAGAGTAGAGCTTCAGGCCACATATCTGCACCAGTAAAAAGACCATCTGTTTCCACCTCTATAACGGCACCGAGCTTTGACCCTGCTTTTGCTTAGCTACTGCTGAAACCCTCATTAATGCCTATGTTACCTCTAGACTTGACTATTCCAACTCAGTCCTGGCCAGCCTCCCACATTCCACCCTCCCTAAACTTCAGATCATCCAAAATTCTGCTTCCCATATCCGCACTCACACCACGTCCTGTTCACCTGTTATCCCTGTGCTGGCTGGACCTACTTTGACTCCCAGTCGAACAATGCCTCAATTTTAAAATTCTCATCCTTGTTTTCAAATCCCTCCGTGGCTTTGTCCCTCCCTATCTCTGTAATCACATCCAACCCCACAACCCTCTTAAATATACATGGCCCTGATTTTAATCGCTCCACTATTAGTGGCTGTGCCTTCATCTAACCTCAGGAATTCCCCCATTAAACCTCTCCACCTCTCTACCTCACTCTTATCCTATCATACACCCTTAAAACCTACATTTTTGAACAAGCTTTTGGTCATTTGCCCTAATTTCTCCATTATATTGTTCAGTGTCAAACTTCTTGTGATTAAACTCCTGTGAAGCACTTTGGGACATTACGCTACGAGTTGTTGTTATAGCAATAATGAAGATGGGAAGAAAAAGGCCGTTTGGAGCATTTTAAATATACATATTTGGCAGAATTAGAACAAGTTTAATAAATGAAGCTTGAAGACAATCATCATAAACAGAATTATTCTTCCAAGAATAGTCAATAATTCATTACACATATCAGTTTGTTAAGCAGTACCTGAGAATAATGCTTATGGTGACCAAGGTAATTATTATAATCTAATCCTGAACCATATGTGTGATTATAGGCAGGGATTGAAGTATAACCAACTGGAAAGATACTAGGAAATAATTTCCAGCTTTTTGTTCCTTTCTAACTGACCTATAAAGACAGCGTTGGGGAATCGGATGCAGGGCAGTGACAGGGAATGTTTCCTATTGAGGTGGGTGGAGGCAGGACATCATGTAATGTTAACTCCAGGAATATGTCCAACTACTGCTGGTAACCCCTAACTGCTGGTGGCCTGACCAACATAAAATTAACAGAATGACATGTGTAGGCTAGTGAAAAATAACCCCCACACTTGACCTGAAGCCTGGTATTAATATAAGATCATTCACAATCGGAAAAGGAGATGGTTTCAAACAAGCTTGGGGGAAGATTCGGGATTCTGCATGAGTTGGATTCTATGCTCATCTCCGTTCTGCTATTAGCAAGTCCTACGTTGACATTCTTCATAAATCATTCACTCTCTGCGACAGTCTAACATTGCTGAATATTAACCATCTGTCTCTGTTTTTTCTTTTGACTATGTACTCTACAAAAAACATATTTTGACTCCCCTGATGGTTCAACAATTTTAGACAAAGAGAAGCTGAGACAGACAAATTGGGAAGGCCAAGGATTCATCTTTCCTCTGTACTCAGCCTGATTGCTGGCACAGAGACGAGAGCCTGAGCACTAAGGCACAGGAGTCAGCACCTGTGGAACCAGCTGTACAACGTGAATCAGCAACTCTGACACTAACTGTACAAGAGGAGTCAGCCACTGTGACACTGTACAAGAGTGGGAGTCAGTGGATGAGAATGGCCTACTTATGACCAGCAGCAGGTCTTCTTTCCCTCCCTGTACTGAAGTACTTGGTTTCCACTTTGTCACTTCCCCCTGACAGCCCTGTCGAGATCGCTGCCTTATAAATCATTGAGTCTCATTTTCCAGAAACCTCTATCTGCTTCACTGTGGGGAGTTGTCTACACCAGCCCTCCTCCTCCAGCCACAATGAACAGCTGCGTCTGTATATTTTGATCTTGTTTATGAACAAGCTTTTAAATGAGGTTGTGTTTGAGAAAGCCGCTCTTGTGCCTAGCAGCTGATGGTGAAAGTGCCATCTCGGAACCAAATAGATCAAAGACAACAGTCTTTGCTTCTTCTATCCAACACACATGAGTTTGTAAACACCAGAAACAGCAGCTCTTAAATATTCTTTCAGATGTCCTGAAATTTTCTGCTGGAATTTCTGCTCCCTGTTCCTCCTGGAGCAGGAACAGTAGCTTCCCAGCATGGAGCCTATTTCTGTATTCCCTCACCTTAAAGGACCTTCCATGTCCCAAAGCCATCTGCGTAACTGAAGTCCGTGCATGCACTCTGAAAGGGTTCTCAGGGTACCTGTCAGTCTCCCTGGTTAGCAGTTGAGGAGGGCATCTGATTCAAACCAGTTTATTTCAATTTAAATTGGGTTGGTTCAAACATCAATGTACCTAATTATGAGACTATCAGCTCACATGCTGCCATTTTTGATCAGGACAGAATGCTTACCACCAATTTTTATTTTCATTCATGGGATGTGGGCGTCGCTGGCTGGGCCAGCATTTATTGCCCTTCACTAATTGCCCTTGAGAAGGTGGTGGTGAGCTGCCTTCTTGAACCGCTGCAGTCCATGTGGTGTAGGTACACCCACAGTGCTGTTAGGAAGGGAGTTCCAGGATCTTGACCCAGCAACGGTGAAGGAACGGCGATATATTTCCAAGTCAGGATGGTGAGTGGCTTGGAGGGCAACTTCAAGTGGTGATGTTCCCATGAGTCTGTTTCTGTTGTCCTCCTAGGTAGTAGCAGTCGTAGGTTTGGAAGGTGCTGTTGAAGGAGCCTCGATGGGTTCCTGTAGTGCATCTTGTAGATGGTACACACGCTGCTACTGTGTGTTGGTGGTGGAGGGAGTGAATGTTTGTGGATGTGGTACCAATCAAGTGGGGCTGCTTTGTCCTGGATGGTGTCAAACTTCTTGAGTGTTGTGAGAGCTGCACTCATCCAGGCAAGTGGGGAGTATTCCATCACACTCCTGACTTGTGCCTTGTAGATGGTGGACAGGCTTTGGGGAGTCAGGAGGTGAGTTACTCGTCGCAGGATTCCTAGCCTCTGACCTGCTCTTGTAGCCACAGTATTTATATGGCTAGTTCAGTTCAGTTTCTGGTCAAAGGTAACCCCCAGGATGTTGACAGTGGGGATTCAGCGATGGTAATGCCATTGAATGTCAAGGGGCAATGGTTAGATTCTCCCTTGTTGGAGACTATAATCAGAAGTAACTTTACAGAAAACTGACAAGAAGAAACATTCAGCTTTACCAGTTATTGGAAGCAGCTCATCTTTACTGACTGTCATTTGGTAACAGGTGGCAGCAGCTATTCAAACAGAGAGCTTGAACTCACAATCGAACCCAGGCCGTCCACACATAACCTTGGCTGAGGTTTCATTGCAATACAGGCACAGTGCTGGGTTAGATGGCAATCTATGGACAAGATATCAAACTGCTCCCAATGCGGTCTCCTCTACATTGGAGAGACCAAACGCAAACTGGGCGACTGCTTTGCAGAACACCTGCGGTCTGTCCGCAAGAAAGACCCAAACCTCCCTGTCGCTTGCCATTTTAACACTCCACCCTGCTCTCTTGCCCACATGTCTGTCCTTGGCCTGCTGCATTGTTCCAGTGAAGCCCAACGCAAACTGGAGGAACAGCACCTCATCTTCCGACTAGGCACTTTACAGCCTTCCAGACTGAATATTGAATTCAACAACTTTAGATCTTGAACTCTCTCCTCCATCCCCACCCCCTTTCCGTTTCTTCCCCCTCCCTTTTGTTTTTTCCAATAATTTATATAGATTTTTCTTTTCCCACCTATTTCCATTATTTTTAAATCTATACCTGTAATGCCCTGTCAGTCTTTCCACCCCACCCCCACTAGAGCTGTACCTTGCGTGTCCTGCCATCCATTCTTAATTAGCACATTCTCTTAGATAATATCACCACCTTCAACACCTCTTTGTTCCTTTTGTCTGTGACATCTTTTGATTATCTGCTCCTATCACTGCTTGCTTGTCCCTACAACCACCACCCCCACCAACTTCTCTCCCCCCACCCCCACCCCCCACCTTAAACTAGCTTATATTTCACCCCTCTCCTAATATCACTCAGTTCTGTTGAAGGGTCATGAGGACTCGAAACGTCAACTCTTTTCTTCTCCGCCGATGCTGCCAGACCTGATGAGTTTTTCCAGGTAATTCTGTTTTTGTTTTGGATTTCCAGCATCCGCAGTTTTTTGTTTTTATCAAACTGACTGTCTGTTTCATTGAGCTAAAGATCTCAGGCCACAAGTTGCAGATATTTGGGATGGAATCAACAGTATGGGAGGGGGATAGGGTTAGCAATGTGGTGATGGGGGATGGGGAAGATATGGGATGTGGAGGTAGCATTGGGGATGGGGATTTTGTGGGGATGTGGGTAGCATTGGGGAATGGGATTAACAGTGCAGGGTGATTGGGGTAGCAGTGAGGGATGGGATAGCAAAGGGGGATGGGGGTAGCAGTGGGGGTTGGGGTAGCTGGGGGATGGGGGTAGCTGTGGGGGATGGGGTAGCAGTGGGGGATGGTGAACGGAGTGAGGGGTGGTGGTTGCTGGGGGGGATGGGGTAGCTGGGGGATGGGGGTAGCTGTGGGGGATGGGGTAGCATTGAGGGATGGTGAACAGCGTGTGGGGTGGGGGTTGCAGTGGGGGATGGGGTAGCAGTGAGGGATGGGGGTATCAGTGAGGGATGGGGGTAGCAGTGGGGGATGGGGTAGCAGTGAGGGATGGAGGTATCAGTGGGGGGTGGGGGTAGCAGGGGGTATGGGGTAGCAGTGGGGGGTGGGGGTTAGCAGGAGGGGATGGGGGTAGCATTGAGGGATGGGGAACAGCGTGTGGGGTGGGGGTTGCAGGTGGGGACGGGGGTAGCAGTGGGGGATGAGGTAGCATTGAGGGATGGGGGTAGCAGTGGGGAATGGGGTAACAGTGGGGATGGGGTAGCAGTGTGGGATGGGGTAGCAGTGGGGGATGGGGGTATCAGTGGGGAATGGGGTAGCAGTGGGGGATGGGGTAGCAGTGGGGGATGGGGGTATCAGTGGGGGATGGGGGTAGCAGTGGGGGATGGGGTATCAGTGGGGGATGGGGGTATCAGTGGGGAATGGGGTAGCAGTGGGGGATGGGGGTATCAGTGGGGGATGGGGGTAGCAGTGGGGGATGGGGTAGAAGTGGGGGATGGGGGTATCAGTGGGGGATGGGGGTAGCAGTGGGGGATGGGGTATCAGTGGGGGATGGAGGTATCAGTGGGGAATGGGGTAGCAGTGGGGATGGGGTATCAGTGGGGGGTGGGGGTAGCTGTGGGGGAGGGGGTAGCAGTGGGGGATGGGGGTAGCAGTGGGGAATGGGGTAGCAGTGGGGGATGGGGGTATCAGTGGGGGATGGGGTAGCAGTGTGGGGGGTGGGGGAAGCGGTGGTGGATGGGGGTAGCAGTGGGGATGGGGTAGCAGTGGGGGGGTGGGTGTATCAGTGGGGAATGGGGGTAGCAGTGGGGATGGGGTAGAATTGTGGGGGGTGGGTTTGTGAATGGAGGATGGGTTTATCAGTCGGGGGATACTGGTAGCTGTGTGGGGGATATGGTTAGCGGTGTGGGGATGGGGTTGTCAGTGGGGGATATGGGTAGCGGTGTGGGGGATGGGGCTGTCAGTGGGGGATATGGGTAGCTGTGTTGGGGATGGGGTTGTCAGTGGGGGATATGGATAGCGGTGTGGGAGATGGGGTTTTCAGTGGGGGATATGGATAGCGGTGTGGGGCATGGGGTTGTCAGTGGGGGATATGGGTAGCGGTGTGGGGGATGGGGTTATCAGTGGGGGATATGGTAGCGGTGTATGGATGGGGTTGTCAGTGGGGGATATGGGTATCTGTATGGGGGATGGGGTTGTCAGTGGGGGATATGGGTTGCGGTGTGGGGGATGGGGTTATCAGTGGGGGATATGGTAGCGGTGTATGGATGGGGTTGTCAGTGGGGGATATGGGTATCTGTATGGGGGATGGGGTTGTCAGTGGGGGATATGGGTTGCGGTGTGGGGGATGGGTTCATCAGTGGGGGATATGGGTAGCGGTGTGGGTGATGGGGTTGTCAGTGGGGGATATGGGTAGTGGTGTGGGGGTTGGCGTTGTCAGTGGGGGATATGGGTAGTGGTGTGGGGGATATGGGTAGCGGTGTGGGGGATGGGGTTGTCAGTGCGGGATATGGGTAGCGGTGTGGGGGATGGGGTTGTCAGTGGCGGATATGGGTAGCGGTGTGGGGGATGGGGTTGTCAGTGGGGGTTATGGGTAGCGGTGTGGGGAATAGGGTTGTCAGTGGAGGATATGGGTAGCGGTGTAGGGGATGGGGTTGTCAGTGGGGGATATGGGTAGCGGTGTGGGGAATGGGGTTGTCAGTGGGGGATATGGGTAGCGGTGTGGGGGATGGGGTTGTCAGTGGGGGATATGGGTAGCGGTGTGGGGGATGGGGTTGTCAGTGGGGGATATGGGTAGTGGTTGGGGGATATGGGTAGCGGTGTGGGGGATGGGGTTGTCAGTGGGCGATATGGGTAGCGGTGTAGGGGATGGGGTTGTCAGTGGGGGTTATGGGTAGCGGTGTGGGGAATGGGGTTGTCAGTGGGTGATATGGGTAGCGTGTGATGGATGGGGTTGTCAGTGGGGGATATGGGTAGTGGTGTGGGGGTTGGCGTTGTCAGTGGGGGATATGGGTAGCGGTGTGGGGGATTCGGTTGTCAGTGGGGGATATGGGTAGTGGTGTGGGGGATAGGGGTAGCGGTGTGGGGGATGGGGTTGTCAATGGGGGTTATGCGTAGCGGTGTGGGGGATGGGGTTGTCAGTGGGGGTTATGGGTAGCGGTGTGGGGAATGGGGTTGTCAGTGGGGGATATGGGTAGCGGTGTGGGAATGGGGTTGCCAGTGGGGTATATGGGTAGCGGTGTGGGGAATGGGGTTGTCAGTGGGGGATATGGGTAGCGGTGTGGGGGATGGGGTTGTCAGTGCGGGATATGGGTAGCATGTGGTGGATGCGGTTGTCAGTGGGGGATATGGGTAGTGGTGTGGGGGTTGGCATTGTCAGTGGGGGATATGGGTAGCGGTGTGGGGGATGGGGTTGTCAGTGGTGGATATGGGTAGCGGTGGGGGATATGGGTAGCGGTGTGGGGGATGGGGTTGTCAGTGGGGGATATGGGTAGCGGTGTGGGGGATGGGGTTGTCAGTGGGGGATATGGGTAGCGGTGTGGGGAATGGGGTTGTCAGTGGGGGATATGGGTAGAGGTGTGGGGGATGAGGTTGTCAGTGGGGGATATGGGTAGCGGTGTGGGGGATGGGGTTGTCAGTGGGGGATATGGGTAGCGGTGTGGGGGATGTGGTTGTCAGTGGGGGATATGGGTAGCGGTGTGGGGGATGTGGCTGTCAGTGGGGGATATGGGTAGCGGTGTGGGGGATGTGGCTGTCAGTGGGGGATATGTGTAGCGGTGTGTGGGATGGGGTTGTCAGTGGGGGATATGGGTAGCGGTGTGGGGGATGGGGTTGTCAGTGGGGGATATGGGTAGCGGTGTGGGGGATGTGGCTGTCAGTGGGGGATATCGGTAGCGGTGTGGGGGATGTGGCTGTCAGTGGGGGATATGGGTAGCGGTGTGGGGAATGGGGTTGTCAGTGGGGGATATGGGTAGCGGTGTGTGGGATGGGGTTGTCAGTGGGGGATATGGGTAGCGGTGTGTGGGATGGGGTTGTCAGTGGGGGATATGGGTAGCGGTGTAGGGGATGTGGCTGTCAGTGGGGGATATGGGTTGCGGTGTGTGGGATGGGGTTGTCAGTGGGGGATTGGGTTGTCAGTGGGGGATATGGGTAGCGGTGTGGGGGATGGGGTTGTCAGTGGGGGATATGGGTAGCGGTGTGGGGGATGGGGTTGTCAGTGGCCGATATGGGTAGCGGTGTGGGGGATGTTATTGTCAGTGGGGGATATGGGTACCGGTGTGGGGGATGGGGTTGTCAGTGGGGGATATGGGTAGTGGTGTGTGGGATGGGGTTGTCAGTGGGGGATATGGATAGCGGTGTGGGGGATGTGGTTGTCAGTGGGGGATATGGGTAGCGGTGTGGGGGATGTGGCTGTCAGTGGGGGATATGGGTAGCGGTGTGGGGGATGTGGCTGTCAGTGGGGGATACGGGTAGCGGTGTGTGGGATGGGGTTGTCAGTGGGGGATGGGGTAGCGGTGTGGGGGATGGGGTTGTCAGTGGGGGATATGGGTAGACGTGTGTGGAATGGGGTTGTCAGTGGGGGATATGGGTAGCGGTGTGGGGGATGGGGTTGTCAGTGGGGGATATGGGTAGCGGTGTGGGGGATGGGTTTGTCAGTGGGGGATATGGGTAGCGGTGTGTGGGATGGGATTGTTAGTGGGGGATTGGGTTGTCAGTGGGGGATATGTGTAGCGGTGTGGGGGATGTGGCTGTCAGTGGGGGATATGGGTAGCGGTGTGTGGGATGGGATTGTCAGTGGGGGATGGGGTTGTCAGTGGCGGATATGCGTAGTGGTGTGGGGGATATGGGTAGCGGTGTGGGGGATGGGGTTGTCAGTGGGGGATATGGGTAGCGGTGTGGGGGATGGGGTTGTCAGTGGGGGATATGGGTAGCGGTGTGTGGGATGGGATTGTCAGTGGGGGATTGGGTTGTCAGTGGGGGATATGTGTAGCGGTGTGGGGGATGTGGCTGTCAGTGGGGGATATGGGTAGCGGTGTGTGGGATGGGGTTGTCAGTGGGGGATTGGGTTGTCAGTGGGGGATATGTGTAGCGGTGTGGGGGATGGGGTTGTCAGTGGCGGATATGCGTAGTGGTGTGGTGGATATGGGTAGCGGTGTGGGGGATGGGGTTGTCAGTGGGGGATATGGGTAGCGGTGTGGGGGATGTGGTTGTCAGTGAGGGATATGGGTAGCGGTGTGAGGGATGGGGTTGTCAGTGGGGGATATGGGTAGCGGTGTGGGGGATGGGGTTGTCAGTGTGGGATATGAGTAGCGGTGTGGGGGATGGGGTTGTCAGTGGGGTATTGCGTTGTCAGTGGGGTGAAGAGTTGAGTGGGCGCAGGCAGCAGTAGTTGTTGGGACTGCTGTAGAACCCGGGAGCTGGGCGCGCAGTCCGCCCATTATTTAAAATCGGCCGTAAACCTGCCATCCAGGTGGCAGCCAGTACTAAACTGCAGCCAGCCCTGAATAACCTGCTCAGGCCCACGACAGCTCAATTATCCCAGGAGCTCCACAAAACAGGACTTAGTGTCTGATTAGTATTCATGGCTGAGTTCATTTCTGACACCTGAAAACCCCCTGAGGCTGTTGTTGTTTTTCAGGCCTCTTGGCAGCTTGGGTCATAGCCTGGCAAAACGGTCCATCTTTGACCCTTTATTCCACCTTGTGTAAGGGTGCAACAGAGATCAATTTCTACCTCAACCCACTGCCAACTTCTCCGAGCAAGTGAGGATCGGCAATGAATGTCAGCCTGGCCAGTGACGCCCAATTCCTGAGAATGAATAAGAGTTTTAAACTCTGACTTTCGAGACTTTGAAATGTTCAATAGCAACCGCTGTTGAAAATGAATTTGGAGAGAGCTGGTCACAGTGTATTCATGAGCAGACGGATCCAGAAACTGTCGCGCAGTTCCTGAAGAAAGATCATCACACTACTGAAACTCTAATCATGCATTGCAATTCTTCCAACACACCCTTTTCCTTCAGCAATGACTTTGAGAACCTGCTTAGCATTAGAAAACAGTCCAACAAAATATAGCAGGTGCCCGTGACTCTAACAGCCATTTAGCCAGGCTAACATTGCCAGTGTGTTTCTCACACTGTTAGGGCCAAGGTGCACAACTGTTCATTTTTTAAAATTAGGTTTGTACCTCTGCCCAAACTTGCAAGTCGGAGCATGTTTCTGAGACTACCAACTCACAAAATACAAGCCTCAGCTCAGCCACCTTTCCAAGAACATTTTTTCCACTCCTTAACGTCCAATTTGTTTGTTCATGACTCGCAATCATATTCGATAGGCCAGTGGATTGAAGGCAAAGCTGAGCAACTGTTGCAGAAGGAAATGTTTTCACTATGAATACTGAATGTTAGACAACCTCAGAACAGTTTGCCTGTGGGCAGTGCCTTCAGGAGCTAATGCCCAACCTTCCAGAATTTGCCAATTAGCTATGTGACAGGCACTCACATTCAACCTGCTGGAGGGGCTGCAACTCAGAAGCCTGAGATGCAAAAGGCCACTTGATATTCTAGATGTCCGAATCTCCCACATCTGGATATTGGTTAAGAAGTTGGTGATGAATAAAACCTGTGACATTTAAACCCAAGGTGGGCTGACACATTGCAAGCTACCCTGTCCTTCTAACAGACCAGGTATATGAACCTGCTGTGGCTCAATGGGCAGAGAACTCTCACCTCTGAATCTGGACTGGAGCCTATAATACAGGCTGACACTCTATATTACTGAAGGAGTGCTGCACTTTCAGAGGAGCTATCATTTTAAAAAAATTATTTGTTCATGGGATGTGGGCTTCGCTGGCTGGGCCAGCTAATTGCCCTTGAGGAGGTGGTGGTGAGCTGACTTCTTGAACCACTGCAGGCCATGTGGTGTAGGTACACCCACAGTGCTGTTAGGGAGGGAGTTCCAGGATTTTGACCCAGCGACAGTGAAGGAACGGCAGTATATTTCCAAGTCAGGGTGGTGAGTGGCTTGGAGGGGAAATTCCAGGCAGTGGTGTTCCCGTCTATCTGCTGCCCTTGTCCTTCTAGGTGGTAGTAGTCATGGTTTTGGAAGATGCTGTTGAAGGAGCCTTGGTGAATTGCTGCAGTGAATCTTGTACTTGGTACACACTGCTGCTACTGTGCGTTGCTGGTGGAGGGAGTGAATGTTTGTGGATGGGGTGTCAATCAAGCAGGCTGCTTTGTCCTGGATGGTGTTGAGCTTCTTGAGTGTTGTGGGAGCTGCACTCATTCAGGCAAGTGGAGAGTATTCCATCACACTCCTGACTTGTGCCTTGCAGATGGTGGACAGGCTTTGGGGAGTCAGGAGGTGGGTTACTCACCGCAGGATTCCCAACCTCTGACTTGCTCTTGTAACCACAGTATTTATATGACTAGTCCAGTTTAGTTTCTGGTCAATAGTAACCCCCAGGATGTTGACAGTGGGGGACTGAGTGTTGGTAATGCCATTGGATCTTAAAGAGAGATGGTTAGATTCTCTGTGGTTGGAGAATGTCTTTCAGATGAGACATTAAACCAAGGCCCAGTCTGCCCTCTATGCAAAAGATAGCATGGCATTATTTTGAAGGAGATCACTCTCTAATATCCTGATCAATATTCATTCCCCAACCAAACTCAACTTAAACGAATGGTCATTATCATATTGCTCCTGTGGGAGTTTGCTGCTTTCAAATTGGCTGCATTTTTCTTACACTGCCACAGTATCTACACTTCAAATACTTAACTGCTTGTAAAATGCATTAGGACATCCTGAGTTTGTGAAAGAGGCTATATAAATGCAATACTTTCTTTCCTTTCACTCGTATACCCTGGATCACCTGCCCATCACGATTCATGATTGCACTATAGGGAGGCAAACAGTAGCTGCTAAAACTCTCCAGCTCCAAATGGTGGAAGAACCGTTGCTGGGGTACAATGTGTGCCGTTGTCATGGGCAGATGAATGGCGGCAATGTACTCACACACATTATTGTGTAATGTGTTGCAAACCAAAGTTGGCATCTGCCGAGCAAGAGATCAGTGCTCGTCTGTCACCTAATGTTGAACTAATGACCAACTAACCTCCTAAAGAGAAGGTAGGTGGATTTTTTTTGGGGGTTGGGGGGGTGCGGTGGGGGGTGATGTTAGGATGGTTCCGCAGTGATGACGCCTGGCAGTAGCTCATTGGATTGTCAAACCTCTGTGTCAGGCTCAATGATGTGATACCTGAGTCAGTCTGTCATTCCAGCCAAACTGGCAAACGTTCGACCTGTGAAAGGTTCCACGTGGTACTCAGGTCAGTATTCTTCCCATTTGGCTCTGCATAACTTCACAAGCCCAGCACCCTGTATGAAGGAAGTTCAAGGCAGCACCAGGAAGCGTATCCATTTTCTGTGCCGGTAAATGGACTGTTCAAGTTAGTTAAATGTCGGAGTTAGCATGTGCTTGTGGGCTCCCTAAGCCTTGGTTTTGCCAGCTGTGACTGAGGTACCTGGCTTAGCTCCAAGGAAATCCAGTGTCTTCATATTGGGCAAAGGGAGTCTCTAACCATTAGTTGTGTTTGGAGATTCTGAAACATGGCTTTCTGTTCCTATTAGACAGATGGTTCACAAAAGCTTCACATTTCTGCAATGTGTAGCATTGTCTCACTGGGCTGGTTGGTTGAAAGTTGCAAGAACTCGAGTAGGCTGAGAGGAGTTGGAGAGTTAGTTAAGCAATGATGAGATGACAACAAGGTTTGTTTTAAAAGCCTGTAAATTTTGATGGAAAAGGGACTGAAAGGTATTTCCATTTATACCATTCCACAATAATAATAATATCATATGGTTGTCACAGGCTTATTCAGAAGCCCGCACACTCTAGCTCTGATATTTTCCAATCTCAGTAGTACTGAGCTGAGGCCAAGCTTTCTATTATCATTGACACAATGCAAATCCATTACTTTCTGTTCCACCTGACAAGCATCTGTGTTCCCATTATTCAGAATCCTACCAAATCCACACTCTAAAGCATCTGTGTCCTCTTCAATCTGCCGTTCCGCTTCACAGCCTGTGGACCCTATTAAACATGACATAGCCGCGTCCATTATAAAAGTGCAAACCTTGTTTCTGCCTATAGGCTTCACAAAACTGATAGCGGGACTGTTAAGGCAGTGCCGTGGGTATACTCTGAGCTTCCCCTCTCCTACCTTCAAGCTGTCCTGCCCCTCCCTGCCCTCACCCCACCACAATCCCCTCCATTGTCCCCTTGCCCCTTTTCTTCCCATTGTTCTGAATGCGGTAACAATACCAACTCACCAAGGGATGATGTGAGAACAATGACTGCTACAGGTCAGGTGACCCTCAGTGTATTAAAATCCACTCCTCATCCAATATCCACACAAATGTATTACCCAGCAGGATCAAGATTACAGAACCTGGTTGATCCTTTCCTTCCCTAGTGGTCAGACTGAATGTCAACATTCAATTGAACTTTTAAACATGGCAGCTTTCTCTGTACTACGCTCCATTCACCACAAATTCTAGCATCCTTACTTCTACTTTGGCCAGCCTCCCATCTTCATAAACTTGAGGTAATCCAAAACTCTGCTGCCCACGTCCTAACTCACATCAAGTCCAGTTTACCCAAGACTTCTGTTCATTGACCTACAGTTTTAAAAAAAATTATTCTTTCATGGATGTGGGCTTCGCTGGCTGGGCCAGCATTTATTGTCCATCCCTAGTTGCCCTTGAGAAGGTGGTGGTGAGCTGCCTTCTTGAACCGCTGCTGTCCATGTGGTGTAGGTACACCCACAGTGCTGTTAGGGAGGGACTTCCGGGATTTTGACCCAGCAACAGTGAAGGAACGGCGATATATTTCCAAGTCAGGATGATATTTGGCTTGGAGGGGAACCTGCAGGCAGCTGTGGTGTTCCGATGCCCCTGATTGGCTCCCCATCCATGAAGACCTTGATTTAAAATTCTCTCCTTGATTTAAAATCGTCCCATGGCTTTGCCTCTCCCAATCTCTGTAATCTGTGCCAGCCTCACAACCCTCCAAGATATCTGCACTCCTCCAATTCAGCCATCTTGCACATTCCCAACTTTAATGGCCCCACCCATTAGTGGCCATGTCTTTGGCTGCCTGAGTCCTAGGCTCTGGAATTCCCTCAAGAAACTTTCCATTTTCTATCTCCTTCTCCTGCCTTAAATTGCTTCTTAAAACCCATCTGTTTGACCAAGCTATTGATCATAGAATCAAGAACTGTTTTACAGAATCACCAAATTTTTACAGCGCAGATGGAGGCTATTCAGCCCATTGTTTCTACACCAGCTCTCCGAATGAGCAACTCACCCAGCTCTATTCTCCCTCCTTCTCCCCTTACATTGTTTCTTTTCCGTTAACAGTCTAATTCCCTTTTTATTGAACCTGTCTCCACCACACTCTCAGGCAGAGCATTCCAGACCCTAACCATTAGCTGCATAAAACCTTTCTCCTCATTTCACTATTGCTTCTTTTACCAATTAATTTAAATCTTAGCCTGACTGTTCTTGATCCTTTCACAAATGGGAACAGTTGCTCCCTATCTACTCTGTCCAGACCCCTCTATCAAATCTTCTCTCAACCTTAACTTCTCCAAGGGGAACAGACCTAACTTCTCTAACCTATCTTTGTAACTAAAGTTCCTCAACCCTGGAACCATTCTCGTGAATCTGTTCTGCACTCTCTCCAATGCCTTCACATCCTTTCTAAAGTGCGGCAACCAGAGCTGGACACAATACTCCAGCTGAGTCCAAACTGGTGTCTTATACAAGTTCAACATAACCTCCTTGCCCTTGTACTCTCTGCCCTTATTAACAAAGCCCAGGATACACTCTATGCTTTATTAACCACCCTCAACCTGTCCTGCCACCTTCAATGACCGATGCACATTTACACCCAGGTCCCTCTGCTCCTACACCCAGGTTAGAGCAGTACCTTTTATTTTACATGGTCTCTCCATGTTCTTCCTACAAAAATGAATCACTTCACATTTCTTCATACTGAACTTCATCTGCCACCTGTTTGCCCACTCCACCAACCTGTCTATGTCTTTTAGAAGTTCTATACTGTCCTCCTCACAGTTCACAATGCTCCCGAGTTTTGTATCATCCACAAATTTTGAAATTATGCCCTGTACACCAAGGTCTAGGTCATTAATATATATCAGGAAAAGCAAGAGTCCCAACACTGGCTCCTGGGGAACTCCACTACAAACCTTCCTCCAGCCCGAAAAACATCCATTAACCACTTGCACAGGTTAGGCTTGTATCTAATGGAGTTTAGAAGAGTAAGAGGTGACTTGATCGAAACCTTTAAGATCCTGAGGGGTCTTGATAGAATGGATGTGGGGAGGATGTTTCCTCTTGTGGGGGGATCCAGAACTAGGAGTCACTGTTTAAAAATAAGGGCTCGCCCATTTAAAATAGAGATGAGGAGAAATTTTTTCTCTCAGAGAGTTGTGAGTCTTTGGAATTCTCTCCCTCAAAAAGCAGTGGAAGCAGGATCTTTGAATATTTTTAAGGCAGAGCTCGATAGATTCTTTATTAACAAGGGGTGAAAGGTTATTGGGGGTAGGCAGGAGGTTACAATCAAATCAACCATCATCTTATTGAATGGCAGAGCAGGCTTGAAGGGCTGAGTGGCCTACTCCTGCTCCTAGTTCCTATGTTTGTATGTACTATCTATTTCCTGCCACTCAGCCAATTCCATATCCATGTTGCTACTGTCCCTTTTATTCCAAGAGCTATAACTTTTCTCATAAGTCTGTTGTGTGGCATTGTATCGAATGCCTTTTGGAAGTTTATGTACACCACATCAACAGCATGGCCCTCATCAACCCTCTCTGTTACCTCTTCAAAAAACTCCAGCAAGTTAATTAAACATGATTTTCCCTTAACAAATCCATGCTGGTTTTCCTTAATTAACCCACATTTATCCAAGTCACTATTAATTTTGTCCTGAATTATTGTTTCTAGAAGTTTCCCCACCACTGAAATTAAGCTGACTGGCCTGTAATTGCTGGGCTTACCTTCACACCCTTTTTTGAACACAGGTATAATGTTTGCAATTCTTCAGTCCTCTGGCACCACCCCTGACTCTAAGGAGGACAGGAAAATTATGGCCAGTGCCTCTGCAATTTCCATTCTCGTTTCTTCCAGTATCCTTGGGTGCATCTCATCTGGTCCAGATTCCTTATCAACTTAAAGTATGGATAATCTATCCAGTATGTCCTTCTTTTCAATTTCAAACCCTTCTAGTGTCTAAATTACCTCCTCTTTCACCGTGACCTGGGTAGCATCTACTTCCTTGGTAAAGACAGATGCAAAATATTCATTTCATATCTCAGCTATTCCTTCTGCCTCCATGTCCCAATTCCCTTCCTGGTCCTGAATTGGCCCAACTCCTCCTTTGACCACCATTTTACTATTTATATGCCTACAGAAGACTTTGGGATTCCCTTTTATGTTAGCCACCTGTCTCTTTTCATACATCCTCTTTGCTTCTCTTATATGCTTCTTCAACTCCCCTCTGGTCATCTGCCCTAAGAGCTCCTTATGTGGCTCAGCGTCAAATTTTGTGAGGGTAACGCTCCTGTCTAATGTCTTGGGACATTTTATTAGGATAAAGGTGCTATATATATATGCAAGTTGTTTATGGCTGCAGTCAGCTAACAGTACACGTCGGGAATTGCCCCGTGGGCACTCAGCCCGTCTGCCTCAAACAACACTGATCCATTAAGAATCTAAAAATAATCTTAAATGAAGAAAAGGAATTTGAAAACAGTGACTGGTCATTCATGCCTGGGTTGCCAGTGAGATCAGGGGTTGGGGAACATGCACTAATAGTTCTTTTTACCTCACCATGTCCTTCTCAGCTGTGAAGAATGAGTCCCTTTGATGTGTGTTTCTCCAAATCTTACCCCTAATGCCTGGTTTGTTATTTGTTATCATGTTAGAGCTTCGAAGAACATGTCTTGTTACTTAAAGGAGAAGGTTACCTTAGGGGTATGTGCTTTGAATGGTATTTATTTCTGGGGATGCCCTAGGTATTTGTTTTGGAGTTTTAGGGCCCTCTTTGAAGGGCTCCTGTGTTGAGTCATCTAGGTGCATTGAGGCGGGAGGGCTCCTCTATTGTCCTAGGCCCAACCATCTTCAGCTGCTTCATCAATGACCTTCCTTCCATCAAAAGGTCAGGAAAAGGGACGTTCGCTGATGATGCACAATGTTCAGCACCATTTGCAACTCCTCAGATACTGAAACTGTTCATGTCCAAATGCAGCAAGACCTGGACAACATTCAGGCTTGGGTTGACAAGTGGCAAGTAACACTCGTGCCACACAAGTGCCAGGCAATGACCGTCTCCAACAAGAGAGAATCTAATCATCGCCCCTTGACATTCAACGGCATTACCATCACTGAATCCCCCACAGGGTTACCATTGACCAGAAACTGAACTAGACTAGCCATATAAATACTGTGGCTACAAGAGCATGTCAGAGGCTAGGGATCCTGCGATGAGTAACCCACCTCTTGACTCCCCAAAACCTGTCCACCATCCAGAAGGCACAAGTCAGGAGTGGGATGGAATACTCCTCACTTGCCTGGATGAGTGCAGCTTCAATAACATTCAAGAAGCTTGACACCATCCAGGACAAAGCAGCCCCACTTGATTGGCACCACATCCACAAACATTCACTCCCTCCACCACCGACGCACAGTAGCAGCAGTGTGTACCATCTACAAGATGCATGCAGAAACTCACCAAGGCTCACTTGACAGCACCTTCCAAACCCATGACCATGCCATCTAGAAGGACAAGGGCAGCAGACACATGGGAACACCACCACCACCTGGAAGTTCCCCTCCAAGTCACTCACTATCCTGACTTGGAAATATATCACCGTTCCTTCACTGTCATTGGGTCAAAATCCTGGAACCCCCCTCTCTAACAGCACTGTGGGTGTACCTACACCACATGGACTACAGTGGCTCAAGAAGACAGCTCACCACCACCTTCTCAAGGGCAATTAGGGATGGGCAATATTTGCTGGCCCAGCAGCGACACCCACATCCCATGAATGAATAAGCAAAAAGGTGCTCTGTGGGGCATATGGAGAGAAGGCTTTGATATCAGTCAAAGGGAAATTATTGGGAAACTGCTGCTTTTCAGCCTTGGTACCAGCTGTGCATTTGGTTTGAAAAGAGCTGGAATGTTAAGGGTAAGAAATGGCTCTGCCCTGGTGTTGACATCACGGAGCTTCCCGTATTTATGTTGAGAACCTACAGGGAGGAGCCCGTCAACAGGACTGTTAACTGATGTGGAGGGGAAAACAACACTTTCCTGGTGGGCTATCCTCCCCTGTGTGCTGAGCAATCAATATATTCTTCACAGTGGAGAAGATCTAATCATTTGTCAAGCTCTTCCCATACTCTTTGTCCAGTTGTTTTCCTGTCACTATGTGTCTTGTGCTACTTTAGTTGGTGCTCTCACCCTCTGGGTTTGGCCTTGCTGCTGTCCTTACATTAACAGAGCCCTGGCTTCACTTGGTTTTGTAGTGTTTACAACTCAGGTTGCTCCAGCTATCCACAAAGCTAGATTTCATGTCCATATAACTAGTGTTGTATGTGTAATGCCTCGTGTGGGCCTCTTATTACAGCAAGATTAATTTCCATTCATTGGAACAATTTCTACTGCTTCATTGTTATGCTAAACCATTATAAAGGTTGTGGCCCCACTGATTAAGCTGGAGGATTGTGTCTAATTCTGGGCTCTACACTGTAGGAAGGATGTCAAGGTTTTGGAGAGGGTGCGGAGGAGGTTTACTAGAATAGGATCAGGAATCAGGGAATTCAGAGACTGGAGGAGCTGGGGTTGTTCTCCTTAGAGCAGAGAAGGTTAAGGAGAAATTTACTCAAGGTCTAATAAATGAGAGTTTGATAGCGTAGATAGAGAGAAGTTGTTTCCACTGGCAGGTGGGTCAGTGACCAGATGACAGGTTTAAGCAATTGACAAAAGAATCAGAGGGGAAGATTTTGCCCTCGCTGGGCAGGCTCGGCGGGGGTGGGCGGGGGGTGCAGTCGGGAAGCCGACCGCCGCCTGCAATCGGGGCCGAACCGCGATTTCACACCAGCAGGTCAAGTAAGGCCCGCCCAGCGTGAAAGGCAAGTGGCAGCTCTCAGCACTGCCTGTGTCCCGGGGTGGGGGGGGTGCAAGTGTGACCTTTGCGCATGCGCACAGGTGCCCACAGGAAGAGTTCCCTGAGGCACAGAGCTGCTTCAGAGAGATGAACTGTTTAAAACATTAAAAACAAAGATTTTAAAAAGGTTATAAAACTTGTCTCCTCAGGTGATTCTGTCACATGAGCAAGGACATGTAATTCATTAAATTTTAAAATGTTTTATTTGATTTTTAGTAACTGATGGAAACCTCATCCTGCCCGTGGACGAGGTTTCCAATAAAGTGTTTTCGGCTGCAACGAAAAATTTACTTCAATTACCTTTTTAATGGCCTTAATAGGCCTTCTCATTGTCGGCGGGCGTGCTGCCCACTCCAGCGCTCACCCACCGACTAAAATATTGCGCGAGTGCGCGATGATGTCGGGACGCTCGCCTGACGTCACCACACGTCATTTTACGCTCAGTCGGGTCAGGTCGGGCACGCGCCCAATGAGCTAAAAATTCTGGCCAGAGAGAATATGAGGAGCCATTTGTTTACCTGAGTTATTGTGATCTGGAATGTTCTGTCTGAAAAGGCAGTGGAAGTGACTTGCAAAAGGGAATTGGGTGGCTACTTAAAGAGGAGTTAAGTTAGAGATCAGCCATGATCTCACTGAATGGCTGAATAGGCCCTAGAGATTGAATGGCCTCTTCCTGTTCCTAGGTTCCAATGGACAAAGAGTTGATAACTAGAGGATACAGCTTTAAGGTAAGTAGCAAAAGAACCAGAGGCAACATGAGGAAATACATTTTTACACAAGTAGTTAGGATTTGGAATGTATCGTTCAGATTCAAAAGAAGTCTTCAAAATGGAATTGGATAAATACTCGAAAGACAAAAAACTGCAGGGAAATGGGGGAAACACAGAAGAGTGAGATTGACAGGATTGTGTTATGGATGAGTTGGCGTAGACTCAGTTGGATTAGTGACCTCCTCCTGTGCTTCACTGATTCCCCAAGAATTGCTGAGTGAAACAATGTGGGAAGATGTACACAGTAACCACAAAAAAATAGGAGGAACAAACTGGGAATGGTAGCATAGTGGCCATGTTACTGTTAGTAATCCAGGGATCTGTTCAAAAGGTTTGAATTTACACTCCATCATGTCAGCTGAGAATTTAAATATAGTTAAAAAAGATAGCTGGAATATAAACCTCATCTCAGTAATGGTCACTATGAAACGAGCATATTGTTGTAAATACCCATCTGGTTCATTCATGTTCTTTGGGGAAGGAAATCTGTCGTCTTTACTCTGCCTGGCCCACACGTGGCTCCAGACTCTCAAAACGGCTTAGCAAGCCACTCAGTTTCTAGAAACCCAGCTCACCAGCACCTTCTCAAAGGCTTTCAGGAATCCCAGTAAATGCTGGTCTTACCACTGGTGTCACACCTAGTAAAAGAATAAAAAGCAAAAGTGCACTGAAAACATTCCACAAATGAATTGGGGCTGCTGATGGAGTGTATATATTTATTTTAAAATCCTCTCCTAACATTCTTTGGATATTATGAGAGGTGAGTAACCATGATGATTGACGAAATGTGTTGCATTCTGAAATCTCTGAGTGCTTAGTGCATTATTTGCTTCAAGCAATATAACATGCTGGCTGGCACAGCACACCAAGGTAGCAATGTGTCCGATTGTAAACAGACCGGGCATGGGTCCATTCTCATTACCATTACAACTAGAACACAGGAATTACCAAACAAGAAAAGACCAAAGTCTAGCTCACTTATCTTCTCCCATCCAGATAGTCACATGAAACAAGGAGAATGGAGAATATGAAATTACCGTGAGATCAAGCAGTCCATGTTTGACTCAGAGTTAATAAAAGACAGGAGGTTTCTGGTATTTCCATATTTTAGCGCTGGGTTTTGATCGGAAAGTTCATGGTTATTACATATATAAGGCAGCAAAATAAAATTGCCCATCCACTCCCCATAAACCAAAATGCTAAATAACATAATAGAAAATGTTTTCCATTTATTTTACGTTAAGAGGAAGTTCTACTTCCAAAGAGAGACAAAAACTCCTTGCAGCAGGAACGATCTGCCTGTGAGTCACTGATCACAGAACCAATGCATGAGGATCTGCTACTTTGAAATTTCAGTTTCAATTAAAAAAGCCGCAAGGCCAGTCACATAGGTCATGAAACATTCTTACACAAGGACAGATGATTCTCAGGCTGACTTAGAATGTTGTGGGTTTGAGTCCCATTTTTTGAGTTAAGCACTTATTCCAGGCTGGTACTCCAGTGAAATACGGAGGGAGTGCTGCACTGTCATACGGTCCGCCTGAAGGAGTGCTGCACTGTCAGAGGGTCTGTACTGAGGGAGTGCTGCACTGATGGTGGGTCAGTACAGAGGGAGCGCTGCACTGTCAGTGGGTCAGTACTGAGGGAGTGCTGCACTGTCAGTGGGTCAGTACTGAGGGAGTGCTGCACTGTCAGAGGGTCAGTACAGAGGGAGCGCTGCACTGTCAGTGGGTCAGTACTGAGGGAGTGCTGCACTGTCAGTGGATCAGTACTGAGGGAGTGCTGCACTGTCAGTGGATCAGTACTGAGGGAGTGCTGCACTGTCGGAGGGTCAGTACTGAGGGAGTGCTGCACTGTCAAAGGGTCAGTACTGAGGGAGTGCTGCACTGTCAGTGGATCAGTACTGAGGGAGTGCTGCACTGTCAGAGGGTCAGTACTGAGGGAGTGCTGCACTGTCAGTGGATCAGTACTGAGGGAGTGCTGCACTGTCGAAGGGTCAGTACTGAGGGAGTGCTGCACTGTCAGAGGGTCAGTACTGAGGGAGTGCTGCACTGTCAAAGGGCCAGTACTGAGGGAGTGCTGCACTGTCAGAGGGTCCGCACCTAGGGACTGCTGCAATGTTGTATGTTTTGTCTTTTCTTGGAGGAAATATTAACTCATGGCCCTGTCTGCTGGTACAAGATCCCATGGCAGAATCAAAGAACAGCAGGGGGTCCTCCCAATGTCCTGGATCAACATCTCTCCTTCAACCAATCCCACTAAAAATACAAATAAACTTGTTGTTCATTTATTTATTGTTGATGGGGCTTTGTTGACCACTTCATTTGCATAAATATCAAATGGCAGCAATCGAGAAGTACTTCTCCGTCTGTGAAGAGCTGTCGGATGTGCTGAGGATGTGACAAGGTGCTTCACAAATGCAAGTCTTCATCAGGTGCTAAATCAGCGGATACTAACTCAGCCAAGGCACTGGGATGGAAGATAAATCTGCTTCATAGAAATTTATCTCACATCAGTTCATTCCCATTGGACTGGAAAGTCAGCAGTGCAGCAAACTCATTGTCGAGGGGAATGTTTCTCAGCCACTGTGCTGGCTTGTGTTAGGGACATCTAACACATCAGTTCAATCCCTCTTTGATACTCAATGGTGCAAGAACCTAATTACTGGGGGGAACTTGATTTCTCAGGATTAATATGAGGTAGGTCATTAGCAGCGCATAAGAAAGAAGGATGTATGAGGGGTGTCAGATATCTCCTGCCATTGTAATGAAGTGAGCTTTCAACTCTGAATCCTCCAAAATTTCAAAACCCTAAACCAGATACTCTTCCTTGTCCCTAAACCCTCACACTGTTGATGCAAGGGCTTATCCCTCATTCCACTATTTCCTACATGGAAACAGTGGGAGAAATTCAGCTGACAGTGATTCAGTCATTCATTGCATTTTTACTGGTCAATGGGGAGAGATGTATGATCAGCAGCTGAACACTTGAGGGCTTCTGTGACCAGTGGGCACTGAGGGGGCTGGGATGCATCATGGGCCCCCAAAACAACATTTTATTTTGATTTGTTAAGCTTCCTTTAAGGTTTTGTCTTTAGTTATAGTGGTCCTTTAAGGGATTATCACCTTAATTTGTTTAATTAATTTGTTAATTTGACCTTATGTTTATTTGACTTTGCCCAAAAGAATATAAACAGCAGCTGAATGATTCACACCCACTTCCTACCATCCCACCAAAGGCAGAATTAGCTCCAATTTGTTCCAGGACATCACAAATCGCTTTCCTTACTCCCTCCCTCCCACAGGCTTTCAAAACCCTGAGATGCTCAGGGCCCACTGTCCGTGACACTGACAGTCTGTGCCAATACCGATGAGCAACATGAGAGTGTCTCCACCTTGAGGTGTTTTCTGAAGTGCTTTGGATTTGTTTCAAACAGATGGTGTCCCATAGCTGCAGACTGTCCTTGTGAAGGGACCTCCCTCAGTACCAACCCTCCGTCACCAAGATGACTAGCGGCAGCAGCTGTGACACCATGATGGACGCAGCTCTGGTGAGGAGGAGAGGGGTTAGTGTTGAAAGCCCTGCGTGACCCCCAGGGCCAACCCCTTCAAGGCACCTGGTGAGTATGGCCCTCGGGTTGGGGGCCGGTCTGTTGCTGGGAAGATCCCAGTGGCAGCTCCAACCAGCCCACATAAGGCCATTTCATTCTGGAAATTGGCTGCTGTGGTCAGGCAGGTCGTATCTGCTGGTGGATAGTGTCTGCTGGTGGGTAGTGTCTGCTGGTGGGTAGTGTCTGCTGGTGGGTAGTGTCTGCTGGTGGGTAGTGTCTGATGGTGGGTAGTGTCTGCTGGTGGGTAGTGTCTGCTGGTGGATAGGGTCTGCTGGTGGGTAGTGTCTGCTGGTGGGTAGTGTCTGCTGGTGGGTAGTGTCTGCTGGTGGGTAGTGTCTAATGGTGGGTAGTGTCTGCTGGTGGGTAGTGTCTGCTGGTGGATAGGGTCTGCTGGTGGGTAGTGTCTGATGGTGGGTAGTGCCTGCTGGTGGGTAGTGTCTGCTGGTGGGTAGTGTCTGCTGGTGGATAGGGTCTGCTGGTGGGTAGTGTCTGCTGGTGGGTAGTGTCTGCTGGTGGATAGGGTCTGCTGGTGGGTAGTGTCTGCTGGTGGGTAGTGTCTGCTGGTGGGTAGTGTCTGCTGGTGGGTAGTGTCTAATGGTGGGTAGTGTCTGCTGGTGGATAGGGTCTGCTGGTGGGTAGTGTCTGATGGTGGGTAGTGTCTAATGGTGGGTAGTGTCTGCTGGTGGGTAGTGTCTGCTGGTGGATAGGGTCTGCTGGTGGGTAGTGTCTGCTGGTGGGTAGTGTCTGCTGGTGGATAGGGTCTGCTGGTGGGTAGTGTCTGCTGGTGGATAGGGTCTGCTGGTGGGTAGTGTCTGCTGGTGGATAGTGTCTGCTGGTGGATAGGGTCTGCTGGTGGGTAGTGCCTGCTGGTGGATAGTGCCTGCTGGTGGGTAGTGTCTGCTGGTGGGTAGTGTCTGCTGGTGGGTAGTGTCTGCTAGTGGATAGTGTCGGCTGGCGGTTAGTGTCTGCTGGTGGGTAGTGTCTGCTGGTGGATAGGGTCTGCTGGTGGGTAGTGTCTGCTGGTGGATAGAGTCTGCTGGTGGGTAGTGTCTGCTGGTGGGTAGTGTCTGCTAGTGGATAGTGTCGGCTGGCGGTTAGTGTCTGCTGGTGGGTAGTGTCTGCTGGTGGGTAGTGTCTGCTGGTGGGTAGTGTCTGCTGGCGGGTAGTGTCTGCTGGCGGGTAGTGTCTGCTGGTGGATAGGGTCTGCTGGTGGGTAGTGTCTGCTGGTGGGTAGTGTCTGCTAGTGGATAGTGTCCGCTGGCGGGTAGTGTCTGAAGGTGGGTAGTGTCTGCTGGTGGATAGTGTCTGCTGGTGGGTAGTGTCTGAAGGTGGGTAGTGTCTGCTGGTGGATAGGGTCTGCTGGTGGATAGGGTCTGCTGGTGGATAGTGTCTGCTGGTGGGTAGTGTCTGATGGTGGGTAGTGTCTGCTGGTGGATAGTGTCTGCTGGTGGGTAGTGTCTGCTCGTGGATAGTGTCTGCTGATGGGTAGTGTCTGCTGGTGGGTAGTGTCTGCTGGTGGGTAGTGTCTGATGGTGGGTAGTGTCTGCTGGTGGGTAGTGTCTGCTGGTGGATAGGGTCTGCTGGTGGGTAGTGTCTGCTGGTGGGTAGTGTCTGCTGGTGGGTAGTGTCTAATGGTGGGTAGTGTCTAATGGTGGGTAGTGTCTGCTGGTGGGTAGTGTCTGCTGGTGGATAGGGTCTGCTGGTGGGTAGTGTCTGATGGTGGGTAGTGTCTGCTGGTGGATAGGGTCTGCTGGTGGGTAGTGTCTGCTGGTGGGTAGTGTCTGCTGGTGGGTAGTGTCTGCTGGTGGGTAGTGTCTGCTGGTGGATAGGGTCTGCTGGTGGGTAGTGTCTGCTGGTGGATAGGGTCTGCTGGTGGGTAGTGTCTGATGGTGGGTAGTGTCTAATGGTGGGTAGTGTCTGCTGGTGGGTAGTTTCTGCTGGTGGATAGGGTCTGCTGGTGGGTAGTGTCTGCTGGTGGGTAGTGTCTGCTGGTGGATAGGGTCTGCTGGTGGGTAGTGTCTGCTGGTGGATAGGGTCTGCTGGTGGGTAGTGTCTGCTGGTGGATAGTGTCTGCTGGTGGATAGGGTCTGCTGGTGGGTAGTGCCTGCTGGTGGATAGTGTCTGCTGGTGGGTAGTGTCTGCTGGTGGGTAGTGTCTGCTGGTGGATAGAGTCTGCTGGTGGGTAGTGTCTGCTGGTGGGTAGTGTCTGCTAGTGGATAGTGTCGGCTGGCGGTTAGTGTCTGCTGGTGGGTAGTGTCTGCTGGTGGGTAGTGTCTGCTGGTGGATAGTGTCTGCTGGCGGGTAGTGTCTGCTGGCGGGTAGTGTCTGCTGGTGGATAGGGTCTGCTGGTGGGTAGTGTCTGCTGGTGGGTAGTGTCTGCTAGTGGATAGTGTCCGCTGGCGGGTAGTGTCTGAAGGTGGGTAGTGTCTGCTGGTGGATAGTGTCTGCTGGTGGGTAGTGTCTGATGGTGGGTAGTGTCTGCTGGTGGGTAGTGTCTGCTGGTGGGTAGTGTTTGCTAGTGGATAGTGTCTGCTGGCGGGTAGTGTCTGAAGGTGGGTAGTGTCTGCTGGTGGATAGGGTCTGCTGGTGGATAGGGTCTGCTGGTGGATAGTGTCTGCTGGTGGGTAGTGTCTGATGGTGGGTAGTGTCTGCTGGTGGGTTGTATCTGCTGGAGGATCATATCTGCTGGTGGGTTGTGTCTGCTGGAGGATCATATCTGCTGGTGGGTTGTGTCTGCTGGAGGATCATATCTACTGGTGGGTGGTGTCTGCTGGTTGGTAGTGTCTGTACCTGCTGACCTGCCTCTGGGAAGATTGCGCTAAGGTGAGACCCGTTGGAGGTCCTGGCCTGATTCCAATTTCCTCCCGAAATTCCTGCGGTCCTGTTCCCAAGAGAGCAGGAAGATTGTCCCGAGTTTCTGGTTAAACAAGGTGAAAGAATTGAAAGGGATAAATTGAAGTAAAATGATTGTGCGGTGCACGTGTGTGCAATTGCTGTTCAATGCCTCATGCAGTGTAGCCGGGTTATAAATACCCTTTCTATCATCGCTTCGGGTGGATCAACTCGACTGCACAGTCTTTTATTATCTCAACCTAACCATGACCCAGGATCGGGAACACAACTCAGCAGCCCAACCTCTTCAGCTGCAACTAAACAACCAGAGGAAAAGGGTGCAATGCACTGGAGATTCCTGAGCACAAAAGCTGCGAGCACATGAAGCTGAAAAGCAAAACCAAATCCTTCTCATTTGGGTGAGTTTGTCCACAGGGTACACAGGCAGCAGGTCCGGGGAAGGTGCTGCTGCTCTGACTGCTGAGAATTGATGTGACATCTTCATTTTTCTCATCCCTCCTGTATTTAGGGAATTGAAATTACCGACAGATGCTTTGATGGATCATGGCAAGTATATCAGCTACTTCACAAAGCAAGAGTCAATCCTCGACACACTCATGGTCTAGTGTGATTATAGATTCTACTCTACTGTGATTGGTGACTGCGCTTCAACCTAACCTGAGCTGGATTAACCTTCACATCCCTTTTCTCAGCAGTTGAATGAAGGTCGGGATCAGTGTCCTGGCCATTCAGTGGCAACATCTATGGAAACCAGGAGAATTCCAGCCAGTTTCAATCTTTGCTCTCCACTGTGGATACAGTGGAATCTCACCGCAGTCAGCCTCAATATCCTGTATTGTGGAAATAAACTAAGCAGAATTTCCTCCTTTCTGCTCACAGGCCAGAGTGTGGATGAAGACTGAGGGAAGAATCAACCTCAGCTGTCATGCCTTCCATTCTTGAAGAACATGTTGCCACTGTCTCATAGACTCACCTGTGAAGAATAGTCACTAAGCCTTGACCACTCGCTGTATCTGCCATTCTGAGGTACCTTTATGCAGAATACCCATAATTTTCCAGCACAGGAAGAGGCCATTCAGCTCATCTGTTGATGCTCCATATGAACCTCCTCCAACACTCTACTTCATCTGACCCTATCAACATATGCTTCTATTTCTTTCTCCCTCATATGCATTTACAGTTTCCCCTTAAATGTATCTATGCCCTTCACCTCAACCACTCGCTGTGGTAGCAAGTACCACATTCTCCCCACTCTCTGGGTAAAGAAGTTTCTCCTGAACTCCCTATTGGATTTATCAGTGACTATCTTATATTTGTGGCCCCCGGTCTCTCCCACAAGTGGAAACATCTGCATGTTTACCCTATCGAAACCCCTTCATAATTTTACTCACTCCGCAGTCTTTCGGGAGGAAGTTGGGTTCAGGCCGGTGGGTCCAACAGGTTCTCAGCTCAGGGCAATCTACCCAGAGGTAGGTCAGCAAGTGCAGATATTACCTGCCTACAGATACTACCCGCCTGCAGATACTACCCACCTACAGAGACTTTCCATCTGGAGAGACTACCCGCCTGCAGATACTACCCGCTTGGAGAGACTACCCACCTACAGAGACTACTCGCCTGCAAATGCTACCCGCCTGCAGATACTACCCACCTACAAAGACTATCCATCTGCAGAGACTACCGACCTGCAAATACTACCCACTTGGAGAGACTACCCACCTACAGAGACTACTCGCCTACAGATACTACCCACCTGCAGATATTACCCACCTGCAGAGACTACCCACCTGCAGAGACTACCCACCTACAGATACTACCCACCTGCAGATACTGCCCACCTGCAGATAATACCCCCCTGCAGATACTACCTGCCTGCACAGACTACCCACCTACAGAAACTACCCACCTTCAGATACTAACCCCCTGCAAATACTACCCTCTTGCAGATACTACCCACCTACAGAGACTACTGCCTACAGATAATACCCACCTACAGATACTACCCACCTGCAGATACTACCCCCTGCAGATACTACCCACCTGCATAGACTACCCGCCTGCAGATACTACCCACCTGCAGATACTACCCACCTGCAGATACTACCCACCTACAGAAACTACGCGCCTACAGGTACTACCCGCCTGCAGATACTACCCACCTGCAGATACTACCCGCCTGCAGATACTACCCGCCTGCAGATACTACTTGCCTGCAGGTACTACCCCCCTGCAGATACTACCTGCCTGCAGAGATTACCCACCTACAGATACTACCCACCTACAGAGACTACCACCTGCAGATACTACCCACCTACAGATACTACCCACCTGCAGATACTACTTGCCTGCAGAGACTACCTGCCTGCAGAGACTACCTGCCTGCAGAGACTACCTGCCTGCAGATACTACCCGCTTGCAGAGACTACCCACCTACAGATACTACCCACCTGCAGATACTACCCACCTGCAGATACTACCCGCCTGCATAGACTACCCACCTGCAGATACTACCCACCTGCAGATACTACCCCCCTGCAGATACTACCTGCCTGCAGAGATTACCCACCTACAGATACTACCCACCTACAGAGACTACCACCTGCAGATACTACCCACCTACAGATACTACCCACCTGCAGATACTACTCGCCTGCAGAGACTACCTGCCTGCAGATACTACCCGCTTGCAGAGACTACCCACCTACAGATACTACCCACCTGCAGATACTACCCGCCTGCAGATACTACCCGCCTGCATAGACTACCCACCTGCAGATACTACCCACCTGCAGATACTACCCTCCTGCAGATACTACCCACCTACAGAAACTACACGCCTACAGGTACTACCCGCCTGCAGATACTACCCACCTACAGAGACTACCCGCCTGCAGATACTACCCGCCTGCAGATACTACCTGCCTGCAGGTACTACCCCCCTGCAGATACTACCTGCCTGCAGAGATTACCCACCTACAGATACTACCCACCTACAGAGATTACCACCTGCAGATACTACCCACCTACAGATACTACCCACCTGCAGATACTACTCGCCTGCAGATACTACCCGCTTGCAGATACTACCCACCTACAGATACTACCCACCTGCAGATACTACACCCCTGCAGAGACTACCCACCTGCAGATACAACCCACCTGCAGATACTACCCCCCTGCAGATACAACCTGCCTGCAGAGACTACCCACCTACAGATACTACCCACCTGCAGAAACTACCCGCCTGCAGATACTACCCGCCTGCAGATACTACCTGCCTGCAGGTACTACCCCCCTGCAGATACTACCTGCCTGCAGAGATTACCCACCTACAGATACTACCCACCTACAGAGACTACCACCTGCAGATACTACCCACCTACAGATACTACCCACCTGCAGATACTACTCGCCTGCAGAGACTACCTGCCTGCAAATACTACCCTCTTGCAGATACTACCCACCTACAGAGACTACTGCCTACAGATAATACCCACCTACAGATACTACCCACCTGCAGATACTACCCCCTGCAGATACTACCCACCTGCATAGACTACCCGCCTGCAGATACTACCCACCTGCAGATACTACCCACCTGCAGATACTACCCACCTACAGAAACTACGCGCCTACAGGTACTACCCGCCTGCAGATACTACCCATCTGCAGATACTACCCTCCTGCAGATACTACCCGCCTGCAGATACTACTTGCCTGCAGGTACTACCCCCCTGCAGATACTACCTGCCTGCAGAGATTACCCACCTACAGATACTACCCACCTACAGAGACTACCACCTGCAGATACTACCCACCTACAGATACTACCCACCTGCAGATACTACTTGCCTGCAGAGACTACCTGCCTGCAGAGACTACCTGCCTGCAGATACTACCCACTTGCAGAGACTACCCACCTACAGATACTACCCACCTGCAGATACTACCCGCCTGCAGATACTACCCACCTGCATAGACTACCCACCTGCAGATACTACCCACCTGCAGATACTACCCTCCTGCAGATACTACCCACCTACAGAAACTACACGCCTACAGGTACTACCCGCCTGCAGATACTACCTGCCTGCAGGTACTACCCCCCTGCAGATACTACCTGCCTGCAGAGATTACCCACCTACAGATACTACCCACCTACAGAGATTACCACCTGCAGATACTATCCACCTACAGATACTACCCACCTGCAGATACTACTCGCCTGCAGATACTACTCGCCTGCAGATACTACCCGCTTGCAGATACTACCCACCTACAGATACTACCCACCTGCAGATACTACACCCCTGCAGAGACTACCCACCTGCAGATACAACCCACCTGCAGATACTACCCCCCTGCAGATACAACCTGCCTGCAGAGACTACCCACCTACAGATACTACCCACCTGCAGAAACTACCCGCCTGCAGATACTACCCGCCTGCAGATACTACCTGCCTGCAGGTACTACCCCCCTGCAGATACTACCTGCCTGCAGAGATTACCCACCTACAGATACTACCCACCTACAGAGACTACCACCTGCAGATACTACCCACCTACAGATACTACCCACCTGCAGATACTACTCGCCTGCAGAGACTACCTGCCTGCAGATACTACCCGCTTGCAGAGACTACCCACATACAGATACTACCCACCTGAAGATACTACCCTCCTGCAGATACTACCCACCTGCAGATACTACCCGCCTGCAGATACTACCTGCCTGCAGATACTACCTGCCTGCAGGTACTACCCCCTGCAGATACTACCTGCCTGCAGAGATTACCCACCTACAGATACTACCCACCTACAGAGACTACCACCTGCAGATACTACCCACCTACAGATACTACCCACCTGCAGATACTACTCGCCTGCAGAGACTACCTGCCTGCAGATACTACCCGCTTGCAGAGACTACCCACCTACAGATACTACCCACCTGCAGATACTACACTCCTGCAGATACTACCCGCCTGCAGAGACTACCCACCTGCAGAGACTACCCGCCTGCAGATACTACCCGCCTGCAGATACTACCTGCCTGCAGGTACTACCCCCCTGCAGATACTACCTGCCTGCAGAGATTACCCACCTACAGATACTACCCACCTACAGAGATTACCACCTGCAGATACTACCCACCTACAGATACTACCCACCTGCAGATACTACTCGCCTGCAGATACTACTCGCCTGCAGATACTACCCGCTTGCAGATACTACCCACCTACAGATACTACCCACCTGCAGATACTACACCCCTGCAGAGACTACCCACCTGCAGATACAACCCACCTGCAGATACTACCCCCCTGCAGATACAACCTGCCTGCAGAGACTACCCACCTACAGATACTACCCACCTGCAGAAACTACCCGCCTGCAGATACTACCCGCCTGCAGATACTACCTGCCTGCAGGTACTACCCCCCTGCAGATACTACCTGCCTGCAGAGATTACCCACCTACAGATACTACCCACCTACAGAGACTACCACCTGCAGATACTACCCACCTACAGATACTACCCACCTGCAGATACTACTCGCCTGCAGAGACTACCTGCCTGCAAATACTACCCTCTTGCAGATACTACCCACCTACAGAGACTACTGCCTACAGATAATACCCACCTACAGATACTACCCACCTGCAGATACTACCCCCTGCAGATACTACCCACCTGCATAGACTACCCGCCTGCAGATACTACCCACCTGCAGATACTACCCACCTGCAGATACTACCCACCTACAGAAACTACGCGCCTACAGGTACTACCCGCCTGCAGATACTACCCATCTGCAGATACTACCCTCCTGCAGATACTACCCGCCTGCAGATACTACTTGCCTGCAGGTACTACCCCCCTGCAGATACTACCTGCCTGCAGAGATTACCCACCTACAGATACTACCCACCTACAGAGACTACCACCTGCAGATACTACCCACCTACAGATACTACCCACCTGCAGATACTACTTGCCTGCAGAGACTACCTGCCTGCAGAGACTACCTGCCTGCAGATACTACCCGCTTGCAGAGACTACCCACCTACAGATACTACCCACCTGCAGATACTACCCGCCTGCAGATACTACCCACCTGCATAGACTACCCACCTGCAGATACTACCCACCTGCAGATACTACCCTCCTGCAGATACTACCCACCTACAGAAACTACACGCCTACAGGTACTACCCGCCTGCAGATACTACCTGCCTGCAGGTACTACCCCCCTGCAGATACTACCTGCCTGCAGAGATTACCCACCTACAGATACTACCCACCTACAGAGATTACCACCTGCAGATACTATCCACCTACAGATACTACCCACCTGCAGATACTACTCGCCTGCAGATACTACTCGCCTGCAGATACTACCCGCTTGCAGATACTACCCACCTACAGATACTACCCACCTGCAGATACTACACCCCTGCAGAGACTACCCACCTGCAGATACAACCCACCTGCAGATACTACCCCCCTGCAGATACAACCTGCCTGCAGAGACTACCCACCTACAGATACTACCCACCTGCAGAAACTACCCGCCTGCAGATACTACCCGCCTGCAGATACTACCTGCCTGCAGGTACTACCCCCCTGCAGATACTACCTGCCTGCAGAGATTACCCACCTACAGATACTACCCACCTACAGAGACTACCACCTGCAGATACTACCCACCTACAGATACTACCCACCTGCAGATACTACTCGCCTGCAGAGACTACCTGCCTGCAGATACTACCCGCTTGCAGAGACTACCCACATACAGATACTACCCACCTGAAGATACTACCCTCCTGCAGATACTACCCACCTGCAGATACTACCCGCCTGCAGATACTACCTGCCTGCAGATACTACCTGCCTGCAGGTACTACCCCCTGCAGATACTACCTGCCTGCAGAGATTACCCACCTACAGATACTACCCACCTACAGAGACTACCACCTGCAGATACTACCCACCTACAGATACTACCCACCTGCAGATACTACTCGCCTGCAGAGACTACCTGCCTGCAGATACTACCCGCTTGCAGAGACTACCCACCTACAGATACTACCCACCTGCAGATACTACACTCCTGCAGATACTACCCGCCTGCAGAGACTACCCACCTGCAGATACGACCCACCTGCAGAGACTACCCACCTACAGAGACTACCTGCCTGCAGATACTACCCACTTGCAGATACTACTCGCCTGCAGAGACTACCTGCCTGCAGATACTACCCGCTTGCAGAGACTACCCACCTACAGATACTACCCACCTGAAGATACTACCCACCTGCAGATACTACCCACCTGCAGATACTGCCCACCTGCAGATACTAGCTGCCTGCAGATACTACCCGCCTGCAGGTACTACCCCCTGCAGATACTATCCACCTACATATACTACCCACCTGCAGATACTACCCCCTGCAGATACTACCCGCTTGCAGAGACTACCCACCTACAGATACTACCCACCGGCAGATACTACACCCCTGCAGAGACGACCCACCTGCAGATACGACCCACCTGCAGATACTACCCCCCTGCAGATACAACCTGCCTGCAGAGACTACCCACCTGAAGATACTACCCCCCTGCAGATACAACCTGCCTGCAGAGACTACCCACCTACAGATACTACCCACCTGCAGAAACTACCCCCCTACAGACACTACCTGCCTACAGAGACCACCTACCAGGATGGATAGAGGGAGGTTGGCGAGGAATTGGACAAGATGTAAAACTTTGACTCACTCTCCGGATGGGAACAGTTATCATATATCCCAAAATTTCAACTCCTGATTCTCCTCTTGATTATTATTGACAAGGGAGTCAAGGGTTATGGGGAAATCTGCATTAAAGTGGAGTTAAGGCCACAAACAGATCAACCATCATTTTATTGATTAGTGGAGGAGGCTTGAGGGACTGTATTGCCTCCTCCTGCTCCTAATTTGTGTGTGTTCTTGTGATCTCTTGTCCTGAGAGGATGCAGTGGACAAAAAAAGCAGCTTACACATTTACAACAAAAATAATCTAGGGGACATAATGAAACTCCCGATGAGCCCTGTCCCTACACAGGGATTTGGATTTGGAGGCTCAGTGAGGTATGGGTGATTTGTGAAAAGCTCAGAAATGATAGGCAGAGCTGATAATCTACTTCCATTAATCCCCAAAAATATTCTCTGCACATTGCAGCTGTTTATTTATTAATGCTGTCATATTTCACTGTGATCCAGTGATCATATGGAAGTACTCAGAACTATGACTGTGTGTCGGGGAAGGTTGCAATAGAAGAAATGGAACAATTCAGGTTCAATAAAAAAATTCTCATATCATAAGATTTGTAAAGGATCTGATGTGCTGATGCATGGCACCAAAATGAATTTGTCTGTTTATATTGTTATTATAATACTTCATTTTCATTTATATAACAGTTCACTTCAGCCAATAAGACTGGATCCAGCTCTTGCCTGGCATCTCATAGTGCTTCAGAGGGTAAGAGTGAAGTCCAAATCCTATCCTCACTCAATCTCCCCCCTCCTCCAAAGCTTGGCCACCTACAACCTTTAACCTCGTCTTCCAACTAAAGGAGAATCGGTTTGAAGAACCGATAAATTAAAAATCGAGGCAGAGGCTCCAACGCATTGAGAGGGAAGTGAACAAGGAGAGAAACTGAAACTTGTAGCACCAAGAGAGAGAGAGAGAGAGAAAAACAGACACGAGGAGAGAAATCGAGAGGGGGAGAGATGGAGAAACAGATGGGGAGAGAAATAGAGAGGTGGCGAGAAATAAAGATGGAGAGAGAAAAACAGAAAGAGATGGAGAGAAAGAGAAATTTGCAGAGAGATGGTAAGATAGAGAGATGGAGAAAGACATAAACTGATAAAGAGACAGAGAGAAGGAGAGAATGAAAGAGGGAGAAAAAGAAACTGAGCAAGATAGAGCCAATAAGATGGAAAGGGAGATTGAGTTAGAGAGGCAGATAGAGAAAGGTATATAAGAAGAGAGAGAGAGACAAAGAGAAAGGAATATATACATTAAGGGCAGGATTTTGAGTTGGGCATGCTCAGGGAGTGGCCTGGAAACAGGTCATCGCCCGCAATTGGCCCCTGACCACGTGGCGAAATGCTCAGCACTGCCGGGGAGGGGTCGGCAGGAAGGTGAGCGTTGAAGTCAGCGCGGGCGCAGGGGGAGCGTTCACAGAGAGCTGGCTCAGGGAGCCTCAGAGAGCTGTCTCAGGGAGCTGCCTCAGGGAGCCCCAGGGAGTTGCCTCAGGGAGCCTCAGAGAGCTGCCTCAGAGAGCCTCAGGGAGTTGCCTCAGAGAGCCTCAGAGAGCTGCCTCAGAGAGCCTCAGAGAGCTGCCTCAGAGAGCCTCAGAGAGCTGCCTCAGGGAGCCTCAGAGAGCTGCCTCAGGGAGCCCCAGGGAGTTGCCTCAGGGAGCCTCAGGGAGTTGCCTCAGAGAGCCTCAGAGAGCTGCCTCAGGGAGGCTCAGGGAGTTGCCTCAGAGAGCCTCAGAGAGCTGCCTCAGAGAGCCTCAGAGAGCTGCCTCAGAGAGCCTCAGAGAGCTGCCTCAGAGAGCCTCAGGGAGTTGCCTCAGAGAGCCTCAGGGAGATGCCTCAGGGAGCCCCAGGGAGTTGCCTCAGGGAGCCTCAGGGAGATGCCTCAGGGAGCTGCCTCAGGGAGCCTCAGGGAGTTGCCTCAGGGAGCCTCAGGGAGATGCCTCAGGGAGCCTCAGAGAGCTGCCTCAGGGAGCCTCAGGGAGATGCCTCAGGGAGCCTCAGGGAGTTGCCTCAGAGAGCCTCAGAGAGCTGCCTCAGAGAGCCTCAGAGAGCTGCCTCAGAGAGCCTCAGGGAGCTGCCTCAGGGAGGCTCAGGGAGTTGCCTCAGAGAGCCTCAGAGAGATGCCTCAGGGAGCTGCCTCAGGGAGCCTCAGGGAGTTGCCTCAGGGAGATGCCTCAGGGAGCTGCCTCAGGGAGCCTCAGGGAGTTGCCTCAGGGAGCCTCAGGGAGTTGCCTCAGGGAGTTGCCTCAGGGAGTTGCCTCAGGGAGCCTCAGGGAGTTGCCTCAGGGAGCTGCCTCAGGGAGCCTCAGGGAGCCTCAGGGAGTTGCCTCAGGGAGTTGCCTCAGGGAGCCTCAGGGAGTTACCTCAGGGAGCTGCCTCAGGGAGCCTCAGGGAGCTGCCTCAGGGAGGCTCAGGGAGTTACCTCAGGGAGCTGCCTCAGGGAGTTGCCTCAGGGAGTTGCCTCAGGGAGCTGCCTCAGGGAGCCTCAGGGAGTTGCCTCAGGGAGCTGCCTCAGGGAGGCTCAGGGAGTTGCCTCAGAGAGCCTCAGGGAGCCTCAGGGACCTGCCTCAGGGAGCTGCCTCAGAGAGCCTCAGGGAGCTGCCTCAGGGAGATGCCCCGGGGAGCTGCCTCAGGGAGTTGCCTCAGGGAGTTGCCTCAGGGAGATGCCTCAGGGAGTTGCCTCAGGGAGCTGCCTCAGGGAGTTGCCTCAGGGAGTTGCCTCAGGGAGCTGCCTCAGGGAGCCTCAGGGAGTTGCCTCAGGGAGCTGCCTCAGGGAGGCTCAGGGAGTTGCCTCAGAGAGCCTCAGGGAGCCTCAGGGACCTGCCTCAGGGAGCTGCCTCAGGGAGCCTCAGGGAGCTGCCTCAGGGAGATGCCTCAGGGAGATGCCTCAGGGAGCTGCCTCAGGGAGTTGCCTCAGGGAGCTGCCTCAGGGAGCCTCAGGGAGTTGCCTCAGGGAGCTGCCTCAGGGAGGCTCAGGGAGTTGCCTCAGAGAGCCTCAGGGAGCCTCAGGGACCTGCCTCAGGGAGCTGCCTCAGGGAGCCTCAGGGAGCTGCCTCAGGGAGATGCCTCAGGGAGATGCCTCAGGGAGCTGCCTCAGGGAGCCTCAGGGAGTTGCCTCAGGGAGTTGCCTCAGGGAGTTGCCTCAGGGAGTTGCCTCAGGGAGTTGCCTCAGGGAGCTGCCTCAGGGAGATGCCTCAGGGAGATGCCTCAGGGAGCTGCCTCAGGGAGCCTCAGGGAGTTGCCTCAGGGAGTTGCCTCAGGGAGTTGCCTCAGGGAGTTGCCTCAGGGAGTTGCCTCAGGGAGTTGCCTCAGGGAGCTGAAGAATTCAAAAACCATAAATGAGGATTTTCAAATGCCAAAAAAATGTCCACACATCAGGATCAGTCTCCTGAACATGTGACTGATGTAAATTCTGTCCAAACATTTTTTAAAATAAATGTCGGAGAGGAGATAGTTTGGACAAGGTATGTTCCCTCAAAAGGGAAGGGCAGGACAAACAAATCCAGAGCTCCCTGGATGACAAAGGAGATAGAAATAAAGTTAAAGAAGAAAAAGTGTTGATAACAGGTGTCAGGTCGCAAATATAAATGAGAACCAAGCTGGATACAGGAGGTTCAGAAGGGATGTGAAAAAGCAAATATAAGAAGCAAAGAGGGGTTATGAAAAAAGACTGGCAGCTAACATACAAGGAAATCCCAAAGTATTCTATAAGCACATCGAATAGTAAAAGGGTGATTTCGGGAGGAGTCGGGCCGATTAGGGACCAAAAAGGGGATTTACATATGGAGGCAAGAGGCATGGCTGAGATGTTAAATGAAAACTTTGCATCCATCTTCACCTATAAGGCAGATGCTGCCCAGGCCATGGTGACAGAGGAGGAAACTCAGTCACCATAAGGGTTTAAAATTGATAAGGAGGAGGTAATGGATAAGCTGTTGGTGCTTAAAGTTGACAAGGCACCGGGACCGGATGAGATGCATCCAAGAATATTGAAGGAAGTGAGAGTGGAAATTGCAGGGACACTGGCAATAATCTTTCAATATTTCCTGGATTCAGGGGAGATGCCGGAGCACTGGAGAATTGTTTTGCAAACATTACACCCTTGTCCAAAAAAAGGTTGTAAAGATCTGCCCTGCAATTACAGACCAGTCAGTTTAACTTCGGTGGTGGAGAAACTTCCAGGAACAATTAACCGGGGTAGAATTAATAGTCACATGGAAAAATGTGGATTGATTTGGAAGAGTCAGCATGGATTTGTTAAAGGAAAATCCTGTCCAACTAACTTGCTGGAGTTTTTTGAAGAGGTAACAGGGATGGTTGATGAGGGCAAGGCCGTTGGTGTGGTGTATTTGGGCTTCCAAAAGGCGTTCGATACAGTGCCACACAACAGACTTGTGAGGAAAGTTATAGATCATGGAATAAAAGGGACAGTAGCAACATGGATACAAAATTGGCTGAGGGATAGGAAACAGAGGGTAATGGTTAATAGGTATTTTTCGGGCTGAAAGAAGGTTTGTAGTGGAGTTCCTCAGGGGTCGGTATTGGGACCCTTTCTTTTCCTGATAATTGTTAATGATCTAGATCTTGGTGTGCAGGGGACAATTTCAAAGTTTGCAGATGACACAAAACTTGGGAGAATTGTAAATTGTGAGGAGGACAGTGTAGAACTTCAAGAGGACATTGACACATTGGTGGAGTGGGCAGATAGGTGGCAGATGAAGTTCAATGCGGAGAAGTGTGAGGTGATACACTTTGGTACAAAGAGCATGGAGAGACAGTGTAAAATAAAGGATACTATTCTAAAGGGTGTGCAGGAGCAGAGACACCTGGGTGTATATTTACATAAGTCATTAAAGGTGGCAGGACAGGTAGAGAGAGAGTTGTTTCTAAAGCATACAGTATTCTAGGCTTCATTAATAGGGACTTAAAGTACAAGAACAGGGAGGTTATGATGAACTTATATATGACACTGGTTAGACCTCTGCTGGAGTATTGTGTACAATCCTGGGCACCACACTATAGGAAGGATGTGAATGCATTGGAGAGAGTGCAGGAGGGGTTTATGAGAATGGTTCCAGGGATGAGACACTTCAGTTATGAGGAAAGATTGGAGAAGTTGGGATGGTTTTCCTTGGAGAGGAGATGGCTAAGAGGAGACTTAATAGAAGTTTTCAAGATCTTGACAGGTCTGGACAGAGTAGATTGGGAGAAACCGTTCCTGTTCATTAACAGATCGAGAACCAGAGGGCACAGTTTTAAAGTGTTTTGCAAAAGAAGCAAATGGGAGGTGAGAAAAAACTTTTTCACACAGCGAGTAGTTAGGGTTTGGAATGCACTGTCTGGAAGTGTGGTGGAGGCAGGTTCAATTGAGGCATTCAAGAGGGCATTGGGTGATTATTCAAATAGAAACAACGTGCAGGGTTACAGGGGGAAAGGCAGGAGATTGGAACTAAGTTAAAATGCTCAGAGAGCCAGTGCAGACACGATGGGCCGAATGGCCACCTTCTGCCAATTCTGTGTGATTCTGTGATTCTGTGTGATTCTGTGATTCTGTGTGATTCTGTAATTCTGTGTGATTCTGTGTGTTTCTGTGATTCTGTGTGATTCTGTAATTCTGTGTGATTCTGTGATTCTCTGTGATTCTGTGTGATTCTGTGATTCTGTGTGATTCTGTGATTTTCTGTGATTCTGTGATTCTGTGTGATTCTGTGATTCTCTGTGATTTTCTGTGATTCTGTGATTCTGTGTGATTCTGTGATTCTCTGTGATTCTGTGATTTTCTGTGATTCTCTGTGATTCTGTGTGATTCTGTGATTCTGTGTGATTCTGTGCTTCTGCGTGATTCGGTGATTCTCTGTGATTCTCTGTGATTCTGTGTGATTCTGTGATTCTGTGTGATTCTGTGATTCTGTGTGATTATGTGATTCTGTGTGATTCTGTGATTCTGTGTGATTCTGTAATTCTGTGATTCTGTGTGATTCTGTAATTCTGTGTGATTCTGTGATTCTGTGATTTTCTGTGATTCTCTGTGATTCTGTAATTCTATGTGATTCTGTGATTCTGTGGAAACCTTCTCCTGCCCTTGAATGAGGTTTCTCAAAAAGGCAAAGGCCGCCTGGCTGATTTGCCCGCCCGCCAGCTGTAACATTGGACGGACACTGAAAAATCACGGTTGATTACTACGTTAATGGCCTTAATAGGCCTCTTGATTGTCAGCGGGTACACTGCCGACACTTGCACGCGCCCTACAACCGAAATATCGCGCGAATGCACGATGGTGTCGGGATGCTCGCCCGGCATCATCACGTGCTATTTCACACTCGAGAGGGCCAGGCGCTCACCCACACAGCGAGCGGGAAATTCTGCCCTACCTGTGTGTACACATGAGAAAGAGAGATGAACAATAACAGAACAACTGGAAAAAAAAGTGAAGGAATAATTCAGATAGAAGTAGAGCTGGTAACTTTGAGGGTGAGAAACTGTTAATTGAGTTAAGTACAGATGTCCTGACCCTCAGTTCTATCTTTTTTGTGTTTTGATCCAATTCTGAGTAAATAAAAAACTTCAAAGTTTTCTAAAGGTAATCCATGGAAAATGAAGTTTAAGGTAACAGGTTTTCAATTAATTTTTCACAGTTAACCCATGGTCCTGCACTGCTGCTGTTCTATATATAGGGTGTGATTTATTGTAATGTGAACCGTAATTAATCTGACTTTCTACTGGAGTGTAGCATTTAATATGACTTTATTACTGGAGTTATTAACAAAGTCATTTATTTTCAAGACACATTATCAAAGTAAGAAAGGATGTAACAGCGTCAAGTAACCCTAGTGCTTTCGGCTTACGATGGAGATTGTGGCCAAGACCCCCCCCCTACATCCACCAGCAATTACTTTTCATCACGAATAATTAGTTGTACCAATCATAGAATTGTACAGCACGAGGGGAGATTCTGCCATTGAATCATGGCTGGCTCTTTGTAAGAGCATTCCAGTAGTACCAAAGACTTGTACTCCAGGACTTGCCGCACCCCTAGCCAAGCTGTTCCAGTACAGCTACAACACTGGCATCTACCCGGGAATGTGGACTTAGAAATATATCGTCGTTCCTTCGCTGTCCCTGGGTCAAAATCCTGGAACTCCCTCCCTAACAGCACTGTGGGTATACCTACGGTTCAAGAAGGCAGCTCACCACTGCTTTCTCAGGGGCAATTAAGGATGGGAACTAAATGCTGACCTAGTCAGTGACACCTACAATCTGTGAAAGAATATAAAAAAATTCCAATTAGTTCCACGCTCCCTTGCTTATTCCATGCAGACCTGCAAATCCGTCCCTTTTAAGAATATCTCGAATTGTCTTTTGAAACTTACAACTGAATGTGCTCCCACTGCTCTGTGAGGCAGCGTGTTCCAGATCACAACAACACATCTTGCCCTTTTTCTTAAAACCCATTTACACGCTGAATAGGAACAAACTCCCATGGGAGAAAATTACACATTTCTTAATGTAGGCTTTTAACAAGCCCTTAATTAGCCATTTATTGTCTTTTTTTTATAACAATCTGTACAGCCAATTTAGGCTGTGAGCAAAACTGAGACAAGCAGAAAGGATGGAAGAATTGAGTGTTAGTGAAAAAAGAGACGCTTTTAAAACCTTCCGTCTTACATTCATCAGGACAGCTGCAAGAAGACAAAGTTTCAAAGGGAACAACAATTTATACTGCATGAGAAAAGGGACACTGATTGGTTGGCAAGTCGGGTCTGATTGGTTCAGGGTGTTGCCACAGCAAGTGCACTAGGGAGCTATTGTGCCCCCTACTTTTGTTTATTCAAAAAGGGCAATGTCTGGATGTATTCCTTTGCTTGCAGAGGACAGGTCCCTGCTTACGAATATATGTAGCTTCTAGCAAGAGAAAGTAAGCTATATTGCGACACCAACTGATAATCTTCATTAATTGTTTGTGTAATTCTTAGCACACTCAGGATTACTCAGCAAGTACTGTCTGATCACAGAATCACATCTGACTTTAGACATTATGTTCTGAGTTTTGCGAGCATGGGCTGGTTGAGTATGGTCAGTACCCTGCTTATTGCGAGCAGCCGAAGCGACATGCCGTTTAATCCGCCTGTCATTGAGATGTACGGCCTGTGTCCTGACATTGCTTGGTACTGAAATTCACTGCCCTGCTTGAAAGCAAGTTAAACAAGCATTTGTTAGTCTTGCAGAAGAATAACGAGCTGCCTTCTCATATATATGTTAGGGTTTGTTCTCATGGTTCGCTACATCCTTGTATGTTGGGATTGCCCTATAAAAGTGATGTCCCATTCTACCTATCTTACCTATGGCTGGTTCTGCACAACACGAATTGGCCAAATGATTGAGTGATTTGCTACAACCAGCTCTGAATGAGTACTACATTACACGATGAAGGGTTCCTTCGCTTTGTGAAGACTATAAACAACCTGCGTAACAACAGCAATGCTGTGTCTATGTGCTCATTTGACATTGTGTGCCTATTCATGAATGTGCTGCTCAAGGAAGCCATAGACTCTTGTGCAGTGTCACTATATCATTGCAATCTAGATGTGCTGCCATGTTCTGGATCTCTATTCATTGACCTTATGAACATAGTGGCTTGCACTACACACCTAAATTTGAGCAAAAGGTGAAGCTAGCTATTTCACGCTGCTACTATGCAATAGTAACATGAGTGGTATTCTCCACTAACAGGATGCTGTCATCAAGCCAAAAAGACCTTTTGCCTACCACACAAATGAGTAATGTGGTGAATTAATTTCAGTGCCAGTGTGATGCCAGGTACGGAGGTCATCGGAGTCCCAATAACTGGCAGATTGTATCAAACAGTATGTCCCTTCAGATGTTCACAACATGCAGAGTACTGACCATACTCAATAAGCCTGTGTCTGTAAATCTCAGATCATAATGACTAATGTTAGAAGTGATTCGGCAATTGAACAATCGTGAGTGTGCTAAGAATTACACTAGAAAACAATCATTTGGGTCCACAATGTACCTTAGAAGCTAGAAGCTACATATATTCATATGCAGGGACTTGCCCTTTGCCTCCCCAGGCAAAATGAACATTTCCAAGCATGTCCACCATCTATTCAGCACAAGTCAGGAGTATGATGGAAAACTCTCCACCTGCCTGGATGAGTGCTGCTCCAACCACACTCAAGAAGCTTGACATCATCCAGGACAAAGCAGCCGCCTTGATTGGCACCCCATCCACCACCTTAAACATCCACACTCTCCACCACCGATGCACAGTAGCAGCAGTGTGTACCATACACAAGATGGACTGCAGAAACGTGCCAAGGCTCCTCCGACAGCACCTTGGCAAACCAGCAACCTTGACTGCCCAGAAGGGCAAGGGCAGCAGATAGATGGGAACACCATCACCTGGAAGTTCCCCTCCAAGTCACTCACCATCCTGACTTGGAAATATATCGCCGTTCCTTCACTGGGTCAAAATCCTGGAACTCCCTCCCTAACAGCACTGTGGGTGTGCCTACACCACATGGACTGCAGCGGTTCAAGAAGGCAGCTCACCACCACCTTTTCAAGGGGAGGTGATGGCATAATGGTATTGTCACTGGACTAGTAATCCAGACACCCAGGGTAATGCTCTAGGGGACTGGGTTCGAATCCCACCATGGCAGATGGTGGAATTTGAATTCAATAAAAATCTGGAATTAAAAGTCTAATGATGATTATGAAACCATTGTCAATTGTTGTAAAAACCCATCTGGTTCACAAATGTCCTTTAGGAAAGGAAATCTGCCGTCCTTACCCGGTCCGGACTCCAGACCCACAGCCACTTCGCAAGCCACTCAGTTGTATCAAACCTCTACAAAGCCTCAAAAAAGGAATGAAGCCAAACATACCACCTGGCATCAACCTAGGCACCCGAAACAAGAACGGCAATCGCAACCCTGTTGACCCTGTAAAGTCCTCCTTACTAACATAAGGTGCCAAGCAACAGCCTGACATAGTCATCCTCACAGAATCATACCTTACAGATAATGTCCCAGAAAATGTCCCATGGCAGGACAGACCCAGTAGAGATGGCAGCACAGTGGTATACAGTCAGGAGGGAGTTGCCCTGGGAGTCCTCAACATTGACTCTGGACTCCAGGCCAAACATGGGCAAGGAAGCCTCCAGTTGATTACCACGTACCGCCCTCCCTCAGCTGATGAATCAGTGCTCCTCCATGTTGAACACCACTTGGAGGAAGCACTGAGGGTGGCAAGGGCGCACCAATACTGGCCGAGTCCTAAAGGACATAGCTGCTAGACTGGGTCTGTGGCAGGTGGTGAGGGGAAAAACATACTTGACCTCATCCTCACCAACCTGCCTGTCGCAGATGCATCTGTCCATGACAGTATCAGTAGGAGTGACCACTGCACAGTTGTTGTGGAGATGAAGTCCTGCCTTCAGATTCAGGGTACCCTCCATTGTGTTGTGTGGCACTACCACTGTGCTAAATGGGATAGATTTCGAACAGATCTAGCAACTCAAGACTGGGCATCCAAGAGGCGCTGTGGGCCATCAGCAGCAGCAGAATTGTACTCAAACACAACCTGTAATCTCATGGCCCAGCACATCCCCCACTCTACCATTACCATTAAGCAAGGGGATCAACCCTGGTTCAATGAAGAGTGCAGGAGGGCATGTCAGGAGCAGCACCAAGCATACCTAAAATTGAGGTGTTAACCTGGTGAAGCTATAACACAGGATTACTTGCGTGCCAAACAGCATAAGCAGCAAGTGATAGAGCTAAGCGATCCCACAGCCAATGGACCAGATCTAAGCTCTGCAGTCCTGCCACATCCAGTCATGAATGGTGGTGGACAATTAAATGACTCAATGGAGGAGGAGGCTCCACAAATATCCCCATCCTCAATGATGGAGGAGCCCAGCACATCAGTGCAAAAGATAAGGCTGAAGCATTTGCTACAATCTTCAGCCAGAAGTGCCGAGTGGATGATCTATCTCGGCCTCCTCCGGAGGTCCCCAGCATCACAGATGCCAGTCTTCAGCCAATTCAATTCACTCCACATGATCTTAAGAAAGGGCTGAAGGCACTGGATACTGCAAAGGCTATGGGCCCTGACAATATTCTGGCAATATTACTGAAGACTTGTGCTCCAGAACTTGCTGCGCTCCTAGCCAAGCTGTTCCAGTACAGCTACAACACTGGCATTTACCCGGCAAAGTGGAAAATTGTCCAGGTATGTCCTATACACAAAAAGCAGGACAAATCCAACCTGGCCAATTAACGCCCCATCAGTCTACCCTCCATCATCAGTAAAGTAATGGAAGAGGTCATCAACAGTGCTAAGAAGCGGCACTTCCTTAGCAATAACCTGCCCACTGACCCCCAGTTTGGGTTCTGTCAGTGACACTCAGCTCCTGGCTTCATTACAGCCTTGGTTTAAACATGGACGAAAAAGGTGAGGTGAGAGTGACTGCCCTTGACATCAAGGCCACATGTGACCAAGTGTGGCATCAAGGAGCCCTAGCAAATCTGGAGTCAATGGGAATCAGGGGGAAAACTCTATGCTGGTTGGAGTCATGCCTAGCACAAAGGAAAATGGTTGTGGTTGTTGGAGGTCAGTCCTCTCAGCTCCAGGACATCATTGCAGGAGTTCCTCAGGGTAGTGTCCTCAGCCCAAACATCTTCAGCTGCTTCATCAATGACCTTCCTTTCATCATAAGGTCAGAAGTGGGGATAATCGCTAATGATTACACAATGTTCAGCACCATTCGCGACTCCTCAGATACTGGAGCAGTTAATGTCCAAATGCAACAAGACCCGGACAATATCCAGGCTTGGGCTGACAAGTGGCAAGTAACATTCACACCACACAAGTGCCAGGTAATGACCATCTCTAACAAGAGAGAATCTAACCATCGCTCCTTGACTTTCAATGGCCTGACCATTGCTGAATCCCCCACTATCAACATCCTGGGGGTTACCATTGACCAGAAACTGAACTGGACTAGCCATATAAATACTGTGGCTACAAGAGCAGGTCAGAGACTAGGAATCCTGCGATGAGTAACTCACCTCCTGATCCCCCAAAGCCCGTCCACTGTCTACAATGCACAAGTCAAGAGTGTGATGGAATACTCCCCACTTGCCTGGATGAGTACAGCTCCCACAACACTCAAAAAGCTTGACACCATCCAGGGCAAAGCAGCCCGCTTGATTGGCACCACATCCACAAACATTCACTCCCTCCACCACCGACGCACAGTAGCAGCAGTGTGTACCATCTATAAGATGCACTGCAGGAACTCGCCAAGGCTCCTTCGACAACACCTTCCAAACCTACGACCACTGCCATCTAGAAGGACAAGGGCAAGAGATAGATGGGAACACCACCACCTGGAAATTCCCCTCCAAGTCACTCACCGTCCTGCTTGGAAATATATCGGCGTTCCTTCACTATCGCTGGGTCAAAATGCTGGAACTCCCTTCCTAAAAGCACTGTGGGTGTGCCTACACCACATGGACTGCAGTGGTTCATGAAGGCAGCTAACCACCACCTTCTCTAGGGCAACTAGGGATGGGCAATAAATGCTGGCCCAGCCAGCGAAGCCCACATCCCATGAATGAATATAGAAAAAAAAGTAGGGATAGGCAATAAATGCTCGCCTTTCCAGAGATGTCTACAACTCAAGAACTAATATATAAAAAGAAAGCAAAGTTTAACATCTCTTCTGTGATTTCCAATTATCTTCCTCGAGAAATAAACCCTAGTGCTCTGTTGGTTATTTTATGGTCTTATTAAAGTCATTACATTTATTGCTATGTGTGTTTGCAGCTAGATCCTCTTCTCCCACATGTCAAGAAGATATAATAATTCTTATAATATTATTGGAATTTATTGTAAAATAGAGTAATAGTTGGATGTGTATTTGTGCCTATAGGTGTCTGTGTATGTGTGTAAGACTTAATTGGATTAAAGGCCGCTGTTCTGAAGGCTTTGATGCACATTAGGTAAACATGGGGATGTTTAGAAACATAGGTGTCAAGGGAACATTTGCATTTTGAAATAAACCAGACTAGATTGTTTTCAAAGGAAGGGTGAAATGTGTCACCTCGCCAGGTGAAGTTTAGAAACAGTGTGTTTATTTTTCCCAAAGATTACTGGTAAAACTTAGTGCTATGAGAGGGTTTTATTATCAGGGAGATAAAGTCCAAAGACATAGTGAAACAATGGGTATTTGCATTGAAAGGGGAAGATAAGTGCAAAGAAGAGAAGATTGTTTGCAAGGGAAGGCAGTTTTAAGATCTTACAAGTATGAAAAGCCTTCAGTATCTATGCCTCAAGCTGCTATCTTCAAAGGACTGAAGTTAAGGAAACTCGCTTGGAAGTCGACTTGTTCAGGGTATCATGTTTCTTTGCCTTGGTCTTTAAAATCTATGAGTAGAAGTTCTGCCTTGTCGGGCAGGCCTGGCGGAGCAGGTGGGAAGCCGACTGCTGCCCGCGATTGAGGCTGGAAGATGATTTCACACTGGTGGGCCAATGAAGACCCGTCCTGTGTGAAGCATGAGCTCAGCGCTGCCTGTGCGGGCCAGGGGGAGGAGGGCGAGCAGGGTGAGCACGAACTTCGCGCAGGCTTGAGAGTGAGCACATGAAAATCTCCCTGAGGCACAGAGCTGCCTCAGGAAAATGAAGAGTTTAAAAAAAAATAAAGAAATTAAGAATGCTATAAAACTCTGTCACATGAGCAGAGACATGTTATTAATTAAGTTTTAAAATTTTCATTTTATTTTTATTTGCTTTACGAAACCTCATCCTGCCCGTGGATGAGGTTTCCTAAAAGGTGCAAAGGCCATTTGGCCTTATTGCCTGCCCACCAGCCGTACGGTTGGATGGACAGTGAAAATATATTTTATTACATTGTTAATGGCCTTATAGGCCTTTTAGCTGTCAGCGGGAGTGCGCTGACCGAAATATCGCACGACTGCGCGTTGACGTTGGGACAGTTGTTTCAAGTTTCCCTCTGGGATTTAAACAGCTCAGCGTTTACCATCTGCTGTGTCATAACATACAGTTATAGGCCCTTTCTCTCTAACAGTATGTGGCATCTTCATTCCTTGTATTGAAATGCACCACCTCACACTTATGATGATAAGGTACATTGAATACTGTGGAGGAATCTGTGTCCAGGTGTGTGAACACTTCATGGAACTGCAGCTAGGAGTGGAAGGTACCTCCAGTGGCATGTGCTTAACAGAGGTCTTTGACTTCCCTTGGGAATAATCCCTGGGACATGCTGAGGAATCGCCCAGCTACAGGAGTACAGCAGGAGTTTGCATTGGTTTCCTCAAAGAAGTACAGCCTCCAGGCATCCAAAACCCCACTCAGATGAGATGGGCTGAGCCATAAGTTGAAGGCAGCCACCACAGCCTCTAAACAGAGCTGCCTTGGTCTTGGACCTTCATGTTACCTAAGGAAGCACTTCCAGATCAAGACCCAATCACTGGCTCCTGCCGCCAAAACAGTCACTTCCTTTTCCCACAGGGGCTTAGATCCTAAAAGAATTTCTAGATCAGGTAAGAGAAGGCACCTGATTCCGAGGGGGACAGAATAGGGTGGATGCTGAGAGGATTTTTCCCCTTGTGGGAAAGACTAGAACCAGGATACACAGTTTAAAAATTAGGGGTCTCCCATTTAAGACTGAGATGAGGAGATTTTTTTTCTCTCAGAGGGCTGTTAAGTCTCTGGAATTCTCTTCCACAGAGGCTAGGTCATTGAATATATTCAAGGCTGAGTTCGACAGATTTTTGATCAACGAGGGAGTCAAGAGTCATGGGGTAGACAGTGTTGAGGAGTTGAGACCACAATAAGATCAGCCATGATCTTAGCGAATGGCAGAGCAGGCTCGAGGGGCTGAATGGCCTACTCCTGCTTCTAATTCTTGTGACACATTCACAGTTTATGTCAATACATTAGTGAAATTGTATTTCCATTTCAACCAGCTGGTTGTGGGGTAGTTTGAGAGCAGCAGATGAGTGGTAAATGATGATGGTGTATGCGGTGTTGAGTGGGTCATTTTGTGGGGACAGTTTGTGCATATATAGAAACATTTGAAAAGATCAAAAATGCAAAAAAAAATTAAAAGACAAATCTCTGTGTACAATCAGCAATTAAACCCAAATCCTTTTAGTTTTTTATCTTAATTAATGGATAGTGCTTCACTGTGTGCACATTTTCTATCGCTTGTTCTCATATTTATGGCCTTCTATCCATCAATATTAAAACCTGTTCTGTAGCCCATGTGGCCATGTGACAGTATAACAGAGATAAATAGGGTTCAAATTGAACTCGTCCTTAATTGGTCCAGTTCTCTTAAAATGCTGTTTATCTTCCTTGTATGGCCCCTGGCCACACAGATATCACCAGCACATTTTAAATATTACAAATATTCACTAAATCATTTAGGAATAGCGTGGGGGGGCAGGGAGGGGTGGAATCTATAATAATTTCTGCAGAACACTGCTTTGCACTTTCTGAGACACAGCTATTTTCATTCATCAATTTTTGACTTCTGAGAGTGTGGTCACTTTTCTATTCTGCTGGCTAATATGCCATTAATTCGTAAGTTTTAACCTTTTATAAACTCTCGTCATGAACTATATCAAATGGTTTCTGAAAATCTAAGGAATATATCCACTGGGCAGCTTTAATCCAATTAATCAGTAGCAGTTGTGAGGCAATGGCCCATTGCTTCAGAATCCAGGCTGTGCTGTTTGAGGGCTCTGTGTTCCTTTTAAAGATGCATTGACAGCCTCCTGTATAATGCTCTCAAGCATATTCGCCATCACAGATGTTGAACTAATGGATCACTGGTTTCCAGGATAACATTTGCTCTGTTCTAGACCTCAGGTACACCTCCTTTGGTTTCAACCATTTCCTCCTTCACATTAACATCAAAGTCAAAAATTAAAACCTTACTATCAAACTTAACATACATTTCAGATGTGATGTTGCATTGCGACCTTTCCTGTTCCTGACATAACCAGCAAGTATGTTAGCTCCATCCCATTATACACATCCTGACTATTGATTTCTCCTTTGGATTTGGAATTTTCTGCCACCATCTGTTGCTGATTCTTCTATAAATGTGGAGTTGAGGTTACAATCAGATCAGCCATGATCTAATTAAATGGCGGCGCAGGCTCGAACATACATATGAACATATGAAACAGGAGCAGGAGTAGGCCATTCGGCCCCTCAAGCCTGCTCCACCATTCAATAAGATCATGGCTGATCTGTTTGTGTTTCGATTTCCACAATCTCATCTAACCCCGGTAACCTTTGATTCCCTTGCCTAACAAGAATCCATCTACCTCTGCCTTAAAAATATTCAATGGCCCCGCCCCCACCACCTTCTGGGGCAGAGAGTTCCAAAGTCGCACAACCCTCTGAGAGAAAATATTTCTCCTCATCTTTGCCCTAAAAAGGCAAGCCCTAATTTTAAAACAGTGCCTCCTAGTTCTGGACTCACCCACAAGTGGAAACATCCTTTTGACGTCCACCTTGTCAAGGCTGTTCAGGATCTTATATACTTCAATCAAATCACCCCTCACTCTTCTAAACTCCAGTGGAAACAAGCCCAGTCTGTCCAACCTTTCCTCATAAGACAACTCACTCATTCCAGGTATCAATCTGGTAAACCTCTGAACCACCACCAATGCATTTACATCCTTCCTTAAATAAGGAGACCAAAACTGCACACAGTATTCGAGATGTAGTCTCACCAATGCCCCGTATAACTGAAGCATAACATCTTTACTTTTACGTTTAATTCCTCTTGGTTAGTCGCTGTACCTGCATACTAACTTCTGTGACTCATGCACAAGAACACCTAGATCCCTCTGCACCTCGGAATTTTGCAGTCATTCTCTGTTTAAGTAAAACTCTGCTTTTTTATTCTTCCTGTCAAAGGGAACAACTTCACATTTTCGAGGGACCGAGTGGCCTACTCCCGCTCCTAATTCATGTGTTTGTACGTTTGTAAAACTTCCTTGGAAAAGAGGAACATTAAAGGATCAGGGTGGGTGGACAGGAGAGTGGGATTAGACTCAGTGGCTAACGTAGAAAAATACATCAGTACAGGATTTAATGGGCTGAATGGGCTGTTTATGTACTGGAACATTTTACAATTCCTGGCTCTACCAAGGTTCCTCACGTCTGATATTCCTGGATTCCCACACAATAAGGTAAATTCAGTGATCCCATGGTCCCAGCAGGGAAGCCATGTATGAAGTGAACATAACTCAAAGAATCTTTGACCTGTACTCAACTTAAAGGAGAAGAGGTCAGTGGAGAGGGTCACTAAATCTGTTACCTCCCCAAAGAATTTGATAAAATTTGTCAAGGCAAACCCTCATCTATGCCTTTGTCATGATCAAATTGAACCATTCCAGTGCTCTGGATGGCCTCCTATACTCTAACCTTTATGAACTCTAGTCCATCCAAAATTCTATAATCTCTACCCTGCACCAAGTCCTGCTCACCCACTACCCCAAGCTCACTTCCCCAATACCTCAAATTAAAAATTCTCATTGTCATGTTTAAATTCCATCATAGCTTCATCTCTCCCACTCTCTGGAACCTACTTCAATCCTACAATTCCACACCCATTCCCCCAAGAACCCTCCATTCATGTGACTCTGGTTGCCTGTGCATCCTCCTCCCTCCACCCTTCAGTTGGTGGACACACCTTCAGACCCTTAGACCCCATACTTGAACTCTTTCCCTAAGAAATCCTGCCACATATCCCCCTCCCTCTCTTCCTTTAAGATCCTCCTTGAAAACCCCCTCTTTGATTAACCTTTTGTCACCTTTCTTAATGTCGTGTTGGACGACCATTTTTATTTGGTTACACCCCCCATGAATCACCTTTGGACATTTTTCTACATTAAAGGCAATGGATGCAAGGTTAATGATGATGAGGAAGATCACAAGGTAGACTCTGAGGAAGTAGTTTCATCTACCCACTTCATCTAATTGTCATCGCCACTTGTACGTATTTTAGCAGAACATAGAATTGAGAGACAAGGAAGTGAAAGTCACTGTAGTCCCAGAGGACCATAGACTGCTCTCTCATTAGAGAGAGACGACTGGTGGTGAGTTTAACCTGAGGATCACCACACCTCAGGCGAAGGGTAAGGTTGAGAAGGTGGGGCCTTCATGAGAGACAAGGACCAGCAGCTTTGTTACAGAGAGTAGTGTTACAAAGAGTGTTACAAGTGAATGACTTGAGTTGGGGTACAAATAGCATCTGGATTGCTACAGTTGGTCTCAGTGTCCATTGGCTGAGAGGAGAAAGCAATTGGTGTTTTTCCTGCTAATCAAAATCTGTGACCTCTGGGGAAAGAGTTAAAAAATAGTAATACTTGCATGTTTTCAAGAAGGAGTTAGATATAGCTCTTGGGGCAAAAGGGATCAAAGGGTATGGGGAGAAAGCGGGAGCAGGCTATTGAGTTGGATGATCAGCCATGATCATAATGAACGGCAGAGCAGGCTCGAAGGGCCGAATGGCCTACTCCTGCTCCTAGTTTCTATGTTTCTATGTTTATATAGCATCCTTTGTGACCTCAGAACATCTCAAAAAGCTTTAAGGCCAATTTAGCACTTTCTTTTGCAGTGCTGTGAATGTCATAATGTAAGAAATGCAACAGCTAATTTGTACACAGCAAGCTCCCAAAACAGCAATGTGGTAATGACCAGAAACCTCTGTGATATGGGTCGGGGAGAAATATTGGCCAAGACACTAGTCAGAACTCCATTACTGTTCACCAAAATGGTATCATAAGATCTTTCACATCCACTGAGAGGGCAGGTGGGACCTTTGTTTAACCTCTCATCCATAAGACAGCACCACTGACAGTGCAGCACACCCTCAGTACCCCACTGTGAGAGTCAGCCCAAATTATGTGCGCAATTTCTCTGGAGTGGGAATTGAACAAACAATTTACTGACTCAGACTGTAACTCACTGAGCCATGGCTGACAATATCCAGAACCTTCAAATGAGAACTGGAGGAAATAACAACATAAGAATTAGGAGCAGGAGTAGACCATTTGGTCCTTCGAACCAGCTCCGCCATTCAATAAGATCTTGGCTGATCTTCTACCTCATTTCCACCTTTGCACTCTCCCATAATCCTTAATTCTCTTAGTATCCAAACAATCTATCAACCTCTTGTCTTGAATATACTCAACAACTAATCATCTACAGCTCTTTAATGGAGAATTCCAAAGCTTCATTTCGAGTGAAGGAATTTCTCATCTCATTCTGCAAAGGCTGATTCTGAAGCTCAGATCCCTTGTTCTCGGCTCTGCAGCTGGGAAAACAATCTCCCAGAATCTGACCTGTCAAGCTCCTTAAGAATTGTATATGCTAAATTCTCAGACACTGCATGTGCCACCATGTGAAAATAGTCAAATAAAGAATTCTGGTGGAAGTCAGGCTGGGAACGTTGCACACTAGTATTCTGATGTGGACATGAAGCAATCAGTCTCAGGAGAAATTCTGATCTCCTATATATTGTGAACCCATTATGTTTCTTCTTCCCTGACAGAATTTACAGCACCATGGGAATACAGGCTCTTCTGTTCTGTATATTCTCACTAAACAATGTTGTAAAACAGTGTTAATAATGTTTGACCCTACAGGCATGTACAGTGCTGCCAAAATTGAACAATTTTATTGAAAGCATGTATCTACTGCTGTATAACACCGATTACAGTATTAGCATTTTTATTTGCAATCTTCTCTTTCCATCAGAAATTCAGTGTTAGTAGCAAAATGCTGCAGGGAAAAGAACAGCCATTCTATTCTGCAACAAAATCTAGATAACCAACTCCAGACACATTTATTATTTTCATATGAACTCGTTAGAAGTAGGTGCAGATATCAAAAAAGCACAGAATGCAATGACTGGCGTAAGGAATGCAAGTTTGAGGCTGATATTATGGAGACGTTGATATATTTTCTCCCGACTGTTGGGAAACCTGTCAATGTAAAATCTATGCTGTTTATTGAATAGGAATTGTTAGCAATAAGAAAGGACCATTAAGTCCAACAAGATAAAAGCAAAAAACTGCGGATGCTGGAAATCCAAAACAAAAACAAAAATAAAAATACCTGGAAAAACTCAGCAGGTCTGGCAGCATCTGTGGAGAGGAGCACAGTTAACGTTTCGAGTCCGTATGACTCTTCAACAGAACTCCAACAACGTGGCCAATTTGGTTTGATCCGAACTCCATCATCCCAACATTTTTGTTCAGCTCTTTCTCCAAAAACACAACTTCTTTCTTGAACTCTACACAGTTTTGGAAGTTGCTGCACCCATTTGAGACACTGACTCCTCTACCACTAACTTTCTCTCCTCCTCACATTGGGCCGGGCTTGTAAAACCTACTCGTTTTATAGCACTCATGAAGGAAGCTTGACACTGAGACTTACAATAGCCACTTAGTCTCAGGCACAAGTGAATGGTAAGGCTTTAACCCATGTGCAGAATGACCACAGGAACAACCTGCATTTCTCTCATGCCCCACAAATGGACACAATTGATGGGGATAAAAATCAGCCAGAAATTGTTTTTGGAGTGACTTTTGAAAAAAGTGAGAGAAGTAGTAGTCTGGGTTAGAGAGTAGATGCAGTGACTGAAGGGTCTTACAGACAATGACACAGTATACACAGCACAGAAACTGGCTGTTCAGCCCAACAGGTCCAGGCCAGTGTTTATGCTCCACACAAACATCCTCCTACCTCTTTTCATCTAAGCCTAGATACTGTTCTATTTCTTTACTCCTAATGTGTTTATCTAGCTTCTCCTTAAATGTGTATGTGCTATTTGTATCACATGGTGGCACAGTGGTAATGTCACTGTATTAGTAATCTCTGGATTATTACCTGAGCCACATGCAAATTGGCATAGGGCAAATAAGATTAGAGAGATGAATTATAGAGATGGCTCAAAGGCTGGGGTGGGAGAAGTGGGTTCAGGTTCGTGGGGCACTGGCACCAGTACTGGGGAAAGTGGGATCTGTATCATTGGGGCGGTCTACACCTGAACCGTGCTGGAACCGGTGTTCTTGTGAATCACATAACTAGGGAAGTAGAGAGGGCTTTAAACTAAATGGGGGGGGAGGGGGAAATTGAGGGGTTAAGATTGGGGAGATATGGCAAATTAAGTGGTAGATTCAAAGCAGGAGACCATAACAGTAATATGGGAAATGAGGGTCATAGAATAGCAGGAAGGGACAGAGAGATAAAATCTAAGAGTACACCAACAGTTAAGACTAGATGTTACAAAGATAAAAAGAGACAAAACTAAAGGCTCTGTAGCTGAATGTGCATAGCATTCATAACAAAGTAAATGAATTGATAATGCACATTGAAACAAATAAATATGATCTCATTGCCATTATGGAGACGTGGCTGAGGGATGGCAAGGTTTGGGTCCTGAATATTGAGGGGTGTATGATATACAAGAAGAATAGGAAGCTAGGTAAAGGTGGAGGGGTAGCACTGTTGTTCAAGGATGGCATTGGTGCAATAGTTAGAGATGACCTTGGTTCAGAAGATCAGAATGTAAATCAGTTTGAGTGGAGATGAGGAATAGTAGGGGAAAGAAGTCACTAGTGGGAGTGGTCTACAGGCTCCCTAACAGTAACTGCAAAATATACAAGAAGAAATTAAAGCAAAATACTGCAGATGCTGGAAATCTGAAACAAAAACAAAAATGCTGGAAAATCTCAACAAGTCTGACAGCATCTGTGGGGAGAAAAGCAGAGTTAATGTTTTGAGTCCGTATGACTCTTCTTCAGAGCTCTGAAGAAGAGTCAAAGAGACACAAAACTTTAACTCTATTTTTCTCTCCACAGATGCTGCCAGACTTGCTGAATTTTTCCAGCATTTTCTGTTTTTCTTTCTTCTACAGGAAGAAGTACTATGTGCTTGTAATAAAGGGACAGCAATAATCATGGGTGATTTTAATCACATATAAACTGGAAAAATCAGACTGGTAGTAGTAGCCTGGATGAGAATTCATAGAATGCTTTCAAGTTTTTTACAGCAGCACGTTCTGGAACCAAGCAGAGAACAGGCTACCTTAGACTTGGTGTATGCAATGTGACAGGATTAATTAATGACCTCAGAGTGAAGACACCCCAAGGTAGCAGTAACCACACTATGATTGACTTTTACATCAAGTTTGAAAGGGGGGAGAGTAGGCCTCAGGCTAGTATTTTAAACTTAAATAAGGGCAACTATGTGGGCATGAAAGCTGGGCTAGCTTTACTTGATAGAGGTGTTAAAAATCATGAGGGGGCTGGACAGCGTAGATGGGGAGAAGTTGTTCCCACTTGTAAAAGGATCAAGGACAAGAGGGCACAGATTTAAAGTGATTTGCAAAAGAATGTGATGTGAGGAAAAACTTTTTCACACAGCGAGTGGTTTGGGTCTGGAATGCACTGCCTGGAAGTGTGGTGGGGGCAGGTTCAATCGAGGCATTCAAGAGGACATTGGGTGATTATTTAAATAGAAACAATGTGCAAGGATACGGGGAAAAGTCAGGGAAATGGCACTAGATCATAATGCTCATTTGGAGAGCTGGTGCAGACACGATGGGCCAAATGGCCTCCTTCTGTGCCGTTAAAATTCTGTGTTTCTGTGATTCTGTGAAGTGAACTGGGATACTAGGTCAGGGCATAGATCAATAGAGAAGCAGCGGCAGATATTTAAGGGGATATTTCAGAATACTCAGAATAAGTATATTCCTACTGTAAAGAAAAATTCTAAAGGGAGGACCCGCCATCCGTGGTTAACTAAAGATGTTAGGGAAAGCATCAAACTTAAGGAGAAATATATAACTGCACAAAGATGAGTGGCAGGTTAGATGATCGATCAGAATACAAAGAACGGCAGAGAATGACTAAAAGATTAATCAGGAGAAAGAAATTAGAGTATGAGAGGAAGCTAGCTAGAAATGTTAAATTGGATAGGTAAAGAGAGTGATAGTTCTCTAGAGAGTGACAGTGGTGAGTTAATAATAGATAATAAGGAACCAGCAGATGAAATGAACAAGTATTTTGCTTCTGTCTTAACTATAAAGGATACTAAAAACATTCCAGAAATAGCTGTAAATCAGGAGGTGGAGGGGAGAGAGGAACTTGGTGAAATTACAATCACTAGGGAAGTGGTGCTGAGCAAACTGATGGAGCTGCGGGCTGACAAGTCTCCTGGTCCTGGTGGACTTCATCCTAGGGTCTTAAAGGAGGTGACTAATGAGGTAGTAGATGTGTCGGTGTTAATTTTGCAAAACTCGTTAGATTCTGGAAAGGTTCCAGCAAACTGGAAAGTAGCAAATATAATCCCTCTATTCAAGAAGGGAGGGAGATAAAAAACAGGAAACTAGGAAACTATAGGACAGTTAGCTTGACATCTGTCATGGGGAAGTTATTAGAATCGATCATTAAAGAGGCTATAGCTGGGCACAAGGTAATTGGGAAGAGTCAGCATGGTTTTGTGAAAGGGAAATTCTAGAGTCCATTATAAAAGATTTAATAGCTGAGCACGTGGAAAACAGTGGCAGAATCGGACAGAGTCAGCATTGATTTACGAAAGGGAAATCATGCTTGACAAATCTACTGGAATTTTTCGAGGATGTAACTAGCAGGGTTGATGAGGGGGAGCCAGTGGATGTGGTTTATTTGGACTTTCAGGAGGCTTTTGACAAAGTCCCACATTAGAGATTGATGTGTAAAATTAAAGCGCATGGGATTGCGGGTAGTGTATTGAGATGGATAGAAAACTGGTTGAAAGACAGGAAACAAAGAGTAGGAATAAATGGGTCTTTTTCCGAATGGCAGGCAGTGACTAGTGGGGTACCGCAGGGATCGGTGCTGGGACCCCAGCTATTCATAATATATATTAATGATTTAGATGAGGGAACTAAATGTAATATCTCCAAATTTGCAGATGACACAAAGCTGGGTGGGAGGGTGAGCTGTGAGGAGGATGCAGAGATGCTTCAGTGTGATTTGGACAAGCTGAGTGAGTGGGCAAATGCATGGCAGATGCAGTATAATGTGGATAAATGTGAGGTTATCCATTTTGGTAGCAAAAACAGGAAGGCAGATTATTTACCTGAATGGCTATAAATTGAGAGAGGGGAATGTGCAACGAGACCTGGGTGTCCTCGTACACCAGTCGCTGAAGGTAAGCATGCAGGTGCAGCAGGCGGTAAAAAAGGCAAATGAAATGTTGGCCTTCATAGCCAGAGGATTCGAGTACAGGAGCGGGGATGTCTTGCTGCAATTACACAGGGCCTTGGTGAGATCACACCTGGAATATTGTGTGCAGTTTTGGTCTCCTTATCTGAGGAAGGATGTTCTTGCTAAAGAGGGAATCAGCAAATGTTTTACCAGACTGATTCCTGGGATGCTGGGACTGACATATGAGGAGAGATTGAGTCGATTAGGATTATATTCGCTGGAGTTCAGAAGAATGAGGGGGGATCTCATAGAAACCTATAAAATTCTCACAGAACTAGACAGGGTAGATGCAGGAAAGATGTTCCTGATGGTGGGGGAGTCCAGAACCAGGGGTCACAGTCTGAGGATACGGGGTAGACCATTTAGGGCTGAGAGGAGGAGAAATTTCTTCTTCCAATGGAATTTGCTACCACAGAAAGTAGTTGAGGCTAAAACATTGTATGTTTTCAAGAAGGAGTTAGATATAGCTCTTGGGGCGAAAGGGATCAAAGGGTATGGGGAAAAAGCAGGAGCAGGCTATTGAGTTGGCTGATCAGCCATGACCATAATGAATGGCGGAGCAGGCTCGAAGGGCCGAATGGCCTACTCCTGCTCCTATTTTCTATGTTTCTCTGTTTCTAAATCATGTTTAACCAATTTATTGGAGTTTTTTGAAGGAGTAATGTATGGTGTGGATAAAAGGGAGCCTGCAGACATATAGCAGTTGGATTTCCAGAAGGCATTTGATAAGGTGTCACATCAAAGGTCATTGTGGAAAATAAAAGCGCATGGTGTAGGGGGTAACATATTGGCATGGATAGAAGATTGGCTGGCTGGCAGGAAGCAGAGAGTATGCATGAATGGGTCTTTTTCTGATTAGCAGGATGTGATGCGTGGAGTCCCACAGGGGTCTGTGCTGGGGCCTCAACTTTTTACAATTTATATCAATGACTTAGTTGAGGGGTGTGGAGGCATGGTAGCTAAATTTGCAGATGACACAAGATAGGTAGGAAAGTATGTTGTTAACAGGACATAAGGAGGTGGCCGATGCATATAGCTAGGTTGAGTGAGTAGGAAAAAAATCTGGCAGATGGAGTATAATGTAGGAAGATGTGAAGTTGTTCACTTTGGCAGGAAGAATAAAAAAGCAGAGTATTACTTAAACAGAGAACGGCTGCAGAATTCCGAGGTGCAGAGGGATCTAGGTATTCTAATGCATGAGTAACAAAAGTTAGTGTGCAGGTACAGCAAGTAATTAAGAAGGCTAATGGAATGTTATCCTTTATTTCGAGAGGAATTGAACATAAAAGTAAGGATGTTATGCTTCAGTTATACAGGGTATTGGTGAGACTACATCTCGAATACTGTGTGCAGTTTTGGTCTCCTTATTTAAGGAAGGATGTAAATGTGTTGGAGGCGGTTCAGAGGAGGTTTACTAGATTGATACCTGGAATGAGTGGGTTGTCTTATGAGGAGAGGTTGGACAGACTGGGCTTGTTTCCACTGGAGTTTAGAAGAGTGAGGGTGCTTTTAATGAAGTATATAAGATCCTGAACTGTTTTAACAAGGTGCATGTGGAAAGGATGTTTCTCTGGTGGGTGAGTCCAGAACTCGGGGGCACTGTTTTAAAATTAGGGGTTGTCCTTTTAGGATGGAGATGAGGAGACATTTTTTCTCTCAGAGGATTGTGCGACTTTAGATCTCTCTGCCTCCAAAGGCGGTGGTGGTGGGGTCATTGAATATTTTTAAGGCAGAGGTAGATAGATTCTTGCTAGGCAACGGAATCAAAAGTTATCAGGGGTCGATGGGAATGTGAAAATCAAAACACAAACAGATCAGACATGATTTTAATGAATGATGCAGCATGCTCGAGGAGCCTAATAGCCTACTTTTGCTCCTATTTCATATGTTGGTATGTTTGCATTTTCATAGGCCCAGGCTAATGGTGTAGTGGTATTGTTGCTGGACCCAGAGTAATGCTCTAGGGACCTGGGTTCAAATCCCACCACAGCAGATGGTGGAATTTGAATTTAATAAAAACCTGGAATTAAAAGGCTAATGATGACTATGAAACCATTGCCGGCTTTTTTAAAAACCCATCTGGTTCACTAATGTCCTTTAGGGAAGGAAATCTGCTGTCCTTACCTGGTCTGGCCTACATGTGACTCCAGACCAACAGCAATGTGGTTGACTCTTAAATGCCCTCTGAACAAGGGCAACCAGGGATGGGTAATAAATGCTGGCCTAGCCAGTGACACCCACACCCCATGAACGAATAAAAAAACATGCTCTGGGGACATGGGTTCAAGTTCTACCACAGCAGCTAGTGGAATTTGAATTCAATCAATAAAATTCTGGAAAATAAAGCTAGTCTGTAATGGTGACCATTATCATTGATTGTTGTAAAACCCATCTGGTTCACTTTAGGGAAGGAAACCCTTGTCTGGCCTGCATGTGACTGCAAATCCACAGCAATGTGGTTGACTTTGAACTGTTGAGTTCAAGGGCAATTAGGGATGGGCAACAAATGCTGCCTTTGCTAGCAATGCCCACCACCCATGAAAGAATAAAAAATATATGGCAGTGAGTTCCAAATTCTAATCATTCCCTGGGTAAAGAGGTTTCTCCTGAGTTCCCTGTTGGATCTGCTTTCAATGGTAGAGTGGAGGAATCAGAGATAATCAGTTAGGAGAGATTGTTAAGGCAGGGAAAACCAAGGCCAAATGGCCTCTTCCTGTGTTGGAACTATTCTATGATTCACTGGAGTGATGAGTCTTCAGGCTGACTGGAAAATTCTAGTTGGCCTCTATTAATTCACCTTAAGTGACCTTTAACTCACCTTAATTGACTACCTGCCCACAAGTGGTGGGTAGCTCTCTGCAACCCCCCAATCCTGCCTCTGGGAAAATGGCTCAGGGCTGGGATGCTGCCAAGAAAGCAGCACACCGATTGGCAGCACGAATTTACATGCTCGCTTGCCTCCCTAATCACCCACATGTGGCGTGAAAACTCTGCCCCATGGGCTGCTCGACCCATCGGCTACAGGACAACGATGTAAACTTACTCGTTAACCCGTTGATTAAAGTCTCCATTTAAACAAGCCGCAATGCATATTTCCAGAGGTGAAGCTTTTAATGCACTCATTTGCTTTTCAGTGCTTAGAGCAGTTTTCAAAGTGTCAGAGCTCAGGTTAGTTTGAAGATGTGAAAATAGCTGTTTCCCCCTGTGGTCTGGTGCTGAGCAATGGGTCTGATCCCTGGCAGTTTAATGTGTTGCTCCAGAGTGCTGTGTGTTGTACCTCACTCCCGTGTGTATAGTAGCAACACAGCCTCTGCTGTTTGTTTGAAGAAACCTGAGCAGTTTGAAGATGGCACTGAGCCTGACATTGCCAGAAGGCATTAAAAATTCATCCGAATATAGGAAGGATCAGTGTCACCGAGAAGCCTTCTAAAGCTTCTCCCAGACTATAACCTGCAGTCTCAGCATTTCCTTCTGTTTGGGATTATATTGCCAGCATTTCTTTGATGAGTCTGTAACTGCTCATTATCACAGTGGAAACTAATCCTTGGAGTAATTTTCAGAGTACCAAGATCTGACCACCATTCTGGGAATTCTGATGCACAACCCCACTGTTCTCAATTCATTACAACTGTGCGGAACGCGACTCCACCCTTGCTGGAGAATCGCCCGAGACAGAGTCCAAACTCTTTAAATTACCCCACGCTTAAAGAACACAGCAAAATAAAATCATTCAGAATTGATAAAGGCTTTTAGATCCAGCAAGTATAAACCTTTTCCATCAGTTACCGACAATTAATCACTTTATAGCCCTATTCCTCAAACCCTCTAAACCACCCACCATCTAATGCTATCCCTAAATCCCAGCAGCCCAGTGTGTACCACAGCTTTCAACTCCAAAAACTACATAGCAACGAAATAAAAGAGTCACGCCAAGACGAAGAGCAATAATGATTCCTAGGCGAGATTAAAGATCCCAGATATACCTTCTGGAAAGCTGACATATACGTCAATGGGCACATTATTAATTTAAAATTAGACACAGGAGCACGTGTGACAGTCCTGTCTGATAGAGAACTGTGGCTAGCCAACCACTGCCGGCAGACAACAGACACGCCCTATATGGCCTGGGAGGGATCAGACTGCTAGTTACAGCCACGCTTCTAGAACCACTCCAATATGGGAACAAGCAGATACTGAAGACACCATATGTGATTCACAATCAGGAATTTTCTCTCCTGAGCCAAGACGCTTGTGTTTCTCTCCACCTCATCAAACAATAGAAGACTTCAAGGAACAGACAGTCATTGAGTATACCAAATTGGAGACCCTCAAACTGTCCAACATCACCGATGTCCTTGGCTGGGATTTCAGTGCAGAATTTTCAACACTCTTTGCTGAGGCAGGTAATCCAGTTCCTTTCCAAACAGATGAAGGTAGCTGTCTTCAGTCTGAAGAGAAAATGGACCAGGTGAATTAACGAGTACCTGAGTGCAACCATGACTCGTCATCACTCAGCAAATCATCAGGGAGGATTGAAGTCGAAACCCAAGTGAAAGGAGATGCTAGTACAATCCCGCTTTCATCTGTCAATATCGACCCCATAGTAAGTGCATCCACACTGATCCATCCACCAGAACTGGTGGCCCAGGGTGCAAATAACCAAACGGTTTCAGAACTAGAAACAAAACCAAATCAGATGAAATCCACCTCTTCTACATTAGAGGATACTGACCTTCCTACCACAACAGGATTACTGCAATTGGAGAGAAGGCAAGACATTAATCAAATGTCTTTCTCACCTCAGGAGACTACAATCCAGGATTCCCCAAAACTTCAGAACCAGGGCCTACACAGAGACATCACTCTAAAGGCAAAGCATCGCAGACAAAATCATTAAAAAGAACCAGTGTTAATTCAATGAACAAGGCTAGGGAACATAGTCAATGTAAAGAAAAGGATAAACCCATGATGTCCGACCATGAAAGGGAAACTACCGATAGGGAAAAGTACAACAACAAGGAGGGGAAGAAAAGGATCAAGTGTTGAAACAAAACACCAAATACTGCAGCTTCTACTGAAGAACAGGCAAGTCAGAACATAGAAATCCATGCTGAGGCCTCTATTCCTCCAAACTTTAGAAGAACATAATCAGGGAGCATCGTGAAGCCTCCAGACCGATCCAACCTGTGAAATCAGAAACTTGTGGGGAGAAGGGGTAGCATGTAAATATATAGGTAAATTTATTTGGATAAAGGCTGGTGGGGAGGTGTAGTATTAGAGTGTTCAGGACTGAAAGGGTTAATGTGGGAGTACTTCCCACATGATGATGTAAAGGGAGTCACACGACTAGTAGTAGTCTGGTAGAAGTCTCAATGGAGATAGCTCATGGTTTAGACTGAAGAAGCCAACTATCTTGTTTATCTGTACATAGTTTTGTTCTGCAATAAATAGTTACTGTTCAGGCTTTATGCCTCTGAACCTTTCCTTAGACAACCACAACAATATACAACACCGACCTTCTCCCTCAGTCCTTTAAACCCCAACTACCCACCTTCTCCCCAATCACTCAATCCCATCTATCCACCTTCTCCCCATATCCCTCAATCTCACCTACTCACCTCCTCCCAATATCCCTCAATCCCATCTTCCCATTTTCTCCCCGTACCTCAAATCACACTTTCTCCCCGTATCCCTCAATCTCACCTACCCACTTCCTCCCTATAATCCTCAATCCCACCTACTTCCCATCTTCTCCCCATATCTCTCAATCCCACTTTCTCCCATATCCCTTGATCCCACTTACCTGCCTTCTCCCATATCCCTCAATCCCCACCTACTCAAGGTGTTACAATGATCATTGTTGGGACCACAGTTGTTCACAATTTATATTAAAGGATTTCACATTCAAAAACATAATTTGAAATTTGTAGACAAGATCCAATTGGGGGTGGATAGCGAATATGAAGGACGACAAATTACAAGAATACATTCTTTCTGAAAAAGAGACATGCTGTCAAAGCTTTTCACCTTGCACTCATCAGGACAGCTCGGAAGAAATTACCAATTGTAACGGGGAATAACAATATATACTGCATGAGAAGAGAGTACTGATATGTTGGTAAGTGGACTCTGATTAGTGGAGGCATTGCCATGGAGAATGCAGCATGGAACATTTAACTGCCCAGCTTTGATCAAATTCAAACCGGGCAGGTCAACTCTGATTAGTCAAGACACTGCCCTGGGGAATGAACCAGGGAATGACTGTTCCCTGAACTTTTGTTTAATTGAAAAAGGTGCAAAGTGTGGACTTGCTCCTTCTGTCTGCAAAGGGCAGGGACCAGTGTGTTAATATGTATAGCTTCTAGCATGACTAAGTGAGTCACACTACGAGCCTAATTGACAATCTCAAATTGATTTTCGGTGTAATTCTTAACACACTCAGGATTGTTTAGCAAGTGTTGTCCAATCGTGGAATCACATCTAATGTTGGACACTATGTTTTGAGTTTTGCAAGATGGGCTAGTTGAGTATGGCCAGTACTTTGCCTGTTGTGAGCAGCTGAAGTGATATGCTGTTTGATATAATCCACCAGTCTTTGGGATGTATCACCTATGTAACTGGCATCACACCAGCACTGAATTTCATATACCACATAACTCATTTGTGTGACAGGGAGAACATATTTTTGGTTTGATGGCAGCATCCTAGTAGTGGAGAATACCACTCGTGTTGCTATTGCATAGTAATAGCGTGCAATGGCTAGCTTCACCTATTGATCACATTTTTGAGACACCTAACCCTTTCAGGATAATTTGCGGTAGACTGGGCACTCTTCAGGACTGAAAGTGGCAGTCTTGGACACATTCATAAGTTTGCATAATATATAGCAAGCAATGACCTAACCAGGGGAGCCAACATCTTACAGGATGGCTTTTATGTGCCCTGTTTCAGCATCAAGCTTTCATGGTGAGCAAATGGCTTAGGCCCTATTTACAGAGTTTCCAAAAAGGCCAATCTTATAGCGCATGGAACTGTAGGAATCGTAACACGTATTTGAGCAGGCGTAGGTGAGAATTTAAAAAACTCTGTTCTAGTAGTTTCAATAGTTGTTTCTTAACATTTCCCTAAGGGTTCTTTATGAATGCTTGGCCGATTTCCAAATGCTACAATTATCTCAGCAGGGGATTCTGAGTTCAGAGTTTGATTGACAGCTTAAAAAAGCTATTAAATGATGAGCGTCTTTGGCGTGGAGTATGAATAGAAGTTTGTTTGGTTTTATAAGGGATTAACCACTTAAGATTTAAAAGGTTTAAATGGGCTTTCAAAAATGGGAGTTTTTAAAAAATATAGTGGGGCTATATTAGAATTTTATTACTTTACTTTCTTTCATCTCAATATGGCACCTGAAGTCTACCCATGATAGATGAGTTGGCATGGAGTGTATAAGGGCCAAGGGGATGTCATGGTTTGGCATGGGTTGTGATGAAACCAGTCCGGAAAGTCAGGAAATTTCCAACTCGAGCTACCCATCTCGGTAGCGCAAATCTGGCTTTTCTCTCCATCTACCCTATCCGTTCCTGTCAATATCTTGAAAAATGTGATCAAATCTCCTCTTAACCTTCTAAATTCCAGTTTGTGTAATCTCTGCTCACAATTTAATCCTTGGGCTGGATTTTCGCGGAATCTGATCAACTCAAGAGGTATTTAATAATGGCGTGTGGGACCCGGATGCAAAAGTTTCATCCCCATTTCCAACAGATTCCATTTTTTATGTGGGGAAGTGGGGGGGGGGGCATGAATCATGCAAGTAGGAAATCTGAATTCAGCAGAGCCATGTGCAATTAGTGCTAAATTCAAACTGACCCCACTTTGGTTGTTCCAAAGGCCTTAAACTGCAGTGTGGAAGTCACAAATTGATGGAGGAGATGTAAGCGTGCTTAAAGAGTGGATAAGGTCTGTTAAATGTCATGATCTGAAGTTATTTAAATCTCCAAACATTTAAACATGAAAAACCAAGCTATAGCTGTCACCCTTAGCTCAAGTGCATTGAATGACAGGTCATCTGGTGTAGCTTAACAAAAAACCATTACTTCTGTTCCTGCAGCTTCAATGGACTTCACTGTTGAGATTTTCCCAGGGCTATTATTAAAGCTGAGCCCTTTATGAAAGCTTGGCTGAGTTTCCAAAGGTCCAAAACCACTTATCTCAGCAGGAGACTGAATTTACATTTTTAAGAGGCTATTAAAGAATTGTGTCTTTGATAGAAGTTTGTTTGTTTCTTAACAGATTGGCCACCTGAGGGGATTTAATATCTCTGAATGGGCTTCATGAATGAGACTGTTTTCCTGAATTAAGTTTGTATGAGTGAGATCTTAGACCATACGACCATAAGACGTAGGAGCAGAAGTAGGCCATTCGGCCCATCGAGTCTGCTCCGCTAATCTGATAATCCTCAACTCCACTTTCCTGCCTTTTCCTCATAGCCCTTGATTCCCTCTCTGTCTATCTCAGCCTTGAATATATTTAACGACCCAGCCTCTACAGCCCTCTGTGGTAAAGAATTCCACAGATTAAATACCCTCTGAGAGAAGAAATTTCTCCTCATCTCTGTTTTAAATGGGTGACCCCTTACTCTGAGATTATGCCCTCTAGTCCTAGACTCTCCCACAGTGGAAACAACCTCTCAACATCTACCTGTCAAGCCCCCTAAGAATCTTATATGTTTCAATAAGGTCACCTCTCATTCTTCTAAACTCCAATGAGTACAGGCCCAACCTACTCAACCTCTCCTCATAAGAAAATCCCCCCATCCCCGAGATCAACCTATTGATCCTTCTCTGGACTGCCTCCAATGTCAGTATATCTTTCCTTAGATAAGGGGACCAAAACTGTTCACAATATTCTAGCTGTGGTCTAACTAGTACCTTGTATAGTTTTAGCAAGACTTCCTTATTTTTATACTCCATTCCCTTTGAAATAAAGGCCAACATTCCATTTGCCTTCCCTATTACCTGCTGCACTTGTATGTTAGCTTTTTGGGATTCATGCACAAGGACCCCGAAGTCCCTCTGAGCTGCAGCTTTCTTCAGTCTTTCTACATTTAAATAATATTCAGCTCCTCTATTCTTCCTGCCAAAGTGCAAAACCTCACATTTTCCCACATTATATTCCATCTGCCATGTTTTTGCGCACTCACTTAACCTGTCTGTATCCCTCTGTAGACTCCTTGTGTCATCCTCATCACTTGCCTTCCCACCTATTTTTGTGTCATCCGCAAACTTGGCGATAGTATATTCATTTCCCTCATCCAAGTCATTAATATATATTGTAAATAATTGTGGCCCCAGCACTGATCCCTGTGGCACTCCACTAGTTACAGGTTGCCATCCTGAAACTGCCCCCCTTATCCCAACTCTCTGTCTTCTATTAGTTAGCCAATCCTCTACCCATGATAATATACTACCCCTAACACCATGGGCTCTTATCTTATTAATTAGCCTTATGTTGGTACCCTATCGAATGCCTTTTGGAAATCTAAATATATTACATCTACTGGTTCCCCTTTATCTATCTTGCTTGTTACCTCCTCAAAGAATTCTAATTAATTTGTCAGGCGTGATTTCCCCTTCATGAAGCCATGCTGACTCTGCTTGATTAGGTTTTGTATTTCCAAATGCTCTGCTGTTACATCCTTTATAATAGACTCCAACATTTTCCCAATGACAGATGTTAATCTAACTGGCCTGTAGTTACCTGTTTTTGTCTCCCTCCCTTTATGATATCAGGAAATTTGGATATGTGGCTCTCCATCCCATCATTGAAGTTGTTACTAGATATGGTGACTGATTGAGGTCCCAACACAGATCCTTGCAGGACACCACTGCTAATTTGAGTACCTGGCAATATCTCAACTCTCTGCCTCCTGCCACTCAACCAATTTCTAACCAGGTCAATCATTTGGCTTTAATTCCTTTAGCTTCTTATAAGGAACTTAATCAAACGTCTTCTGGAAGACGATGAAAGTAACATCAATAGACATTCCCCGTCAACTACTTCAGTCACATCTTCAAAAAAAATCAATTCAATTGGTCAGGTATGACCCATCCTTTACAAATCCATGCTGGCTGTCTGAGAAGCCGAAAATTTTCAAGGTCTTCAGTTACCCAATCTTTAATTATTGATAACAAATATTAGGCTAATTGGCCTAAAATTTCTGGATTTCTCTCCCTCATCTTTCCTAAATGGCAGACTGGCATGCATAATTTTATAATCTCAAGGAAGATTCCTGAATGAAGAGGACTTTGGAAGATTCTAGTTAGGGCATCCATAATGTTCTCACTGACTTCCTTTAAAACACTGGGATGGAAACTATCTGGTCCTGGGGATTTGTCACTCTTGCATCTTTTTTATAATTCAATTCTTCACAGGATGTGGGTGTCACTGGCTGGGCCAGTAGTTTATTGCCCATCCCTAATTGCCCTTGAGAAAGTGGTGGTGGGCTGCCTTCTTGAACCGCTGCAGTCCTTGTGGTGTAGATACACCCACAGTGCTGTTAGGGAGGGAAATTGATCATTAATTTCTTCATTTATGTTATTTTGCTTATATTAATTTTGGTCAGTTTCTGTTCCCGATTCAATATTAATTTTCTTGAAGTCTGGCATGTTGGCCTCTTTGTCTTCTGTAAATACCGATGATTCAATCTGTCCACTATTTATTTTCATTGACAATATCACCGTTTTCAGTTTTGAAGGGCCCACATTGCTCCCAACTGTCCTCTTTTTCCAAATAATTTTAAACATTTTTACGTTGAATTTGAAATTCCTCACCATTTGCTGTTCTTTGTACATTTCCCATTCACCATTGCCACTTTTTGCATTTTCTTTTAGATTTTTCAATTTCTGTTGTCTCTTACCTCTTTAGTACTTCATGATTGTCTTTTTTGAGAAGTAGTGCTTCTTCGGTTCTGCATAACAAATTCTTTTTTTGGACATTTCTCACTGATCTTCTGTCATTTGATCGCTTTACAGACTTGCCCAGTTTATTCTGGACAGTTTCCCTCTCATCCCATTCAAGTCAGCCTGACCTAAATCTTGGATCTTAGTAGTGGTTTCACATCTGTTGCTTTCAAACAGTGCATTGAAGTCAATCATATGAAGATCATTACTAGATAATTGTCCATGCTCACTGCTAAATCTAAGAAAGCATGTGCCCTTGTTGGCTCTAGGACATATTGCTGCAGAACAAAAGAAGATAAGAAATAGGAGTAGGAGTCGACAATTCGGTCCCTCAAGTCTGCTCCACCATTCAATATGATTATGACAGATCCTCTGCTTCAACTCCGCCTTTCTTCTCACTCCTCATCTCCCTTGATTCTCTGAAAGATTAAAAATCATCCATTCCAACCTTGAATATACTCAATGATGGAGCATCCACAATCCTGTGAGTGAAGAAATTTCTCCTCATCTCAGGTCCTAAATGATCGATGACTTGTCCAAAGACTGTGCCCCTATGTCCTAGATTCCCCAGCCAGTAGAAATGACCTCTCAGAGTCTACCCTGTCAAACCCCTTCATCATCTTGTATATTTCAATGAGACCATCTCTCACCCTTCTGAACTTCAGAGAATATAGACCCAATTTACTCAGCCTCTCATCCCTGGAACAAATCTAGTGAATCTTCACAGTAGTGCCTTCAAGGCAAGTAAATCCTTCCTTGGATATGGAGATCAAAACTTTGCACAACACTCCAGATGTGATCTCACCAAAACCCTGCACAATCATAGCAAAACTTCCTAATTCTTGTGCTCCAACAACCGCCCCCCTCCGCAACCCTGCAATAAAGACCAATATGCCATTTTCCTTCCTCATTGCTTGCTATTCCTGTATGCTAACTTTCTGTGTTCCATGTATGAGTACACCCAAGTTTCTATGAATATAAAAACAAAAGAACATAAGAGTTAGGAGCAGGAATGTGCCACTTAGCCCCTTGAGCTTGATCCACCTTCAAGAAGGTCATGGTTGATCTGTGGTCCTAACTCCACTTTCCTGCCTTCCCTCCATAACCCTTGATTCCCTTGTAGATCAAATATCTGTCCAACTCAGCTTTGAATAAATTCAGAGATCCAGCCTCCATTGCTCTTTGAGGTACAGAGTTCAAAAGATTAATGACCCTCTGAGAGAAGAAATCCTCCTCGTGATGGTCTTAAACAGGAGACCCCTTATTTTGAACTGTGTTCCCTAGTTCTAGATTCCTCCACTAGGGGATTCATCTTGTTAGTATCTACATTGTCAAGCCCCCTCGGGATCTTATATGATTCATAAGATCACCTCTTATTCTTCTAAACTCCATTGGTATAGGCCTAATCTACTCAACCTTTCGCATAAAACAACCTCTTCATCCCAGGAATCAACTGAGTGAACTGCGAGAAAAATTATTGGAGAAACTTGAGGGACTAAAACCTGACAAATCCCCAGGACCCAATGGCCTACACCCTAGAGTTCTAAAAGAGACAGCTGCAGAGATTGTGGAGGTGCGAGCTGTGATTTTCCAAAATTCCTTAGATTCAAGAATGGTCCCATCAGATTGGAAATTGGCAAATGTTACACTGCTTTTCAAGAAAGGAGGGAGAGAGAGAAAGTAGTGAACTATATCAGTTGTTGGGAAAATGCTGGAATCTATTATTAACAAAGTCTTAACAATGCAGAAAAAAAGCATAGTATGATTAGAACAAGTCAACATGGTTTTACTAAGATGAAATCCTATTTGACAAATTTATTAGAGTTTTTTTGTGGATGTAACTAATAGGGTAGATAAAGGGGAACCAGTAGATGTAGTATATCTGGATTTCCAAAAGGCATTTCATAAGGAGCCATACAAAAGGTTAATGGGCAAGATAAGGACCCATGGAGTTGGGGGTAATACATTAGCATGGATAGAGGATTGGTTAATGGACAGGAAGCAAAGAGTGGGCATAAATAGGGCATTTCTAAGTTGGCTGGTAGTGAGTAGTGGAGTGCCACAAGGATCAGTGCTGGGGTCTCAGCTTGTTACAATCTATATTAATGACTTAGTTGAAGAGACAGAGAGTAATGATAGCACATTTGCTAATGATACAAAGCTAGGTGGGAAGGTAAGCTGTGGGGAGGATACGAAGAGGCTACAAAGAGATATAGACTGGTTAGGTGAGTGGGCAACAAGATGGCAGACAGGGTATAATGTGGGGAAGTGTGAAATTATTCACCTTGGAATAAAAAAGCAGAATATTTTTTAAAGGGTGTGAAACTTGTAAATGTGGATGTCCAATGAGACTTAGGTGTGCTCATACAAGGAATGCAGAAAGTTATCATGCAGATGCAGCAAGCAATTAGGAAGGCAATGGCACATTGGCTTTTATTGCAAGGGAATTGGAGTACAAGAATAAAGAAGTCTTACTATAATTGTACAGGGCTTAGGCGAGACCACATCTGGAATACTGTGTGCGGTTTTGGTCTCCACATTTAAGGGAGGATATACTTGCATTGGAGGTGGTACAGTGAAGGTTCACTAGATTGGTTCCTGGGATGAGGGGGTTGCCCTATGATGAGAGGCTCAGTAAACTGGGTCTATATTCTCTGGAGTTGAGAAGAATGAGGGGCAATCTCATTGAAACCTTCCCAATTCTGAAGGGCTTGATAGGGGTACACTGAGAGGTTGTTTCTGCTGTTCAGAGAATCTAAAACACAGGGGCAGAGTCTAAGGTGCTGATCATTTAGGATTGAGATTAGGAGAAATCACTTCACTTTCTTCACTCAAAAAGGTCTTTGGAATTTGTACCCCAAAGGGTTGTAGAACACATTTAATGCTGGGATAGAGAGACTTCTGGGCTCAGGGAATTAAGGAATATGGGAGCAGATAGGAAAATGGAATTGAAGCCTAAGATCAGCCATGTTTGTTTGGAATTGTGGAACAGACTCGAGGAGTTGTATGTTCTACTCCTGCTCCTATTTCTTATGTTGTTGTGTTCTTAACACAAAATACGTTTTTCCCCATCTAATAACAGAAACAACTTACACTTAAAGAGTGCCTTCAGTATGGAACAATTTCCTCAGGTGCTTTGACCCACGAGACCATTCCTTATGTCTGATGTTTAATACTGAGAGTAGATATTGATTATTCTCTTAAAATAAGCGAGTTAAGAGATAAGAGCTCCAGTGGTTTCATTTCTTGAAGCTCTGAAATCTCATTAGCAATATACTTCATATATAGATCTTGCAGAGACAATGTTAAGCATCTTTGCTTTGCAATTTATTTCAATGAATGTGATGTGATTTCCAGGTGGGTCACTTGAGCTGAATTATAATCACAATGGGGAACAAATGGCAGACATGAATAAAAAGGAGTATACAAGCACACACAGTATCTGACTCTATCAGAGCTCAGAAGGAACTGACATTGTAAACACAACCCAATTTTAATGGATTCATCCAACTCTCAGAGTCGGGGGGTTTTGTGTTTAAGCCTCACTCTGGCACATGGGTCATCAGCTATGCTGAAGCTTCAGTGACCGAGACCTTGTCTGCCTGCTCAGGGTTTAGTTTAGTTGCTTTTTGAATGTGGGTGTCGTTGGCAAAGCCAGAATGTATTGCCTGTTTCCAGTTGCTCTGAGAAGGTGATGATGGGTCCTTCTCTTTGAACTGCTGCGTTTCTTTGTGGTGATAATTCATGGAATTATCACTAAATAGCAACATTCCTAACTTTATGAGAGAGGAGAGTTCATTGAAGGAGCATTTAAAAAAGCTTGGGCTGGTGAAAATTCTCCGGAGAGCTCCTGCAGCAATGTCCTGAGGCTGCAATGATTGCCCTCAGACAATTAGAACCATTTTGGATTGTGTCTTGCAACATCTTCTGCTCGATCACCCATCTTGTACGCTCTGTAAACTTGAGGTCATACAATCCTCTGCTGCCCATGTCTTTACTCACATCAAGTCCTGTTCAGCCATTGCCCCCATGCTCACTGACCTACATTGGCTTCCAGTTAAGCAACACCTTAATTTTAAAATTCTTATCCTCATTTTCAAATCCCTCCACAGCTTCATCTCTCCCTATCTCCATAGTGTTCTCCAGCTCAACAATCCCCGAGATATATGCTCTCCTCTAATTCTGGCTCCTTGTGCATCTCCACTCTTACTCACTCTACCATTGGTAGCCATGCCTTCAGCTTTTCCTAGGGCTCTTGATGACACACTCAGTTGGATCGTGCCTGGATGTCGAGGGCAGTTACCTTCACCTCTCCTCTGTTCAGGGGAGCGTTATTAATCTCCTGGCATTATTCAAAGAAGAACAAGAAATTTTCCCAGTTTCTGGCCAACACTCTTCCCTTGACTAGAAACTGAGTATGTACTCACTCATCCCTTGGTGTTTTTTTGGGTGTTGTTGTGCAGAAAATATCTGCTGCAAATGACAAACATTGAGCATTGTGGTCCATTAACAACCTTTGCTGTTTGATATTTCTGCAATGGTGTTTTCCCTCCGCTGTTAGTGATCTAGGGCTGGGATGAGTTGAATGGGTGACTGGAGCCTAAAGTCAGAGATTGAAAGAGAGGGGGTGAGTGGGGGAGTTGGGTTTAGAATGAATGACCGGTGAGTGGGGGAGTGAGGGGGGAGAAGGGGGGACAGCAGCCTCTCATGGAGTGCTGGGGGAGCAGATGGAGAGGGCAGGGTTGGGATGGATGCTCCCAAGCAAGTGGGTGAGGTCTGTGTGTGGCAAGGAGATGGTATCAATATATTTCCATCTCCAGCATCAATAGGCTGGTAGAAAAATAGTAATAGAGCAGCAACAGTGTCTTTTTAATATCACTGTTACTTCCAGGCACCATGGTATAAGGTTGGTGTCATTAAATGACATTACTGCAGTAATTGTTGCAATGATACCAGTATTGGGACTTTAGCTGTCAAGCCCAAGTTTAATTGTCCTCCTCTGGACCATGTCCCTACTGTCAAACTCACTGCACTAGTTGGATCAGGCAAATGCTGTCAACAAGTTTTATGTCAGTTATTTATACCTTATCTGTCTGGCTACAGACTTTAAGCTCCTGTTTGCTTTCATTACTGCTGCTCTACAATATACTGACATTTTTAATGCATCATTCATTTAGGACAACTGCCATCTCTTGGCCACTTGCCATCACTTCATTCTTAGGATCTTTCAAGATCCCAAATGCTTCCTTTACCATCCAATATATTTCCCAATCCCTCTGTTCTCTCTCCATCTGCTCCCTCAACATTCCAAGATGGGTCAGTTTATTCCTTCGAAACCCAACGTCCCCATACATCCCCACTCCTCCATGCTCTTACCTTTAGGCTCTTGTAACACATTCAGTTTATCTCAGCCCCTGTTGTGTGCTGTGTTTCTCACTTTAATGCTAACAGATCGCCCACAGCAGAAGAAAAACATCCTCCAAGACAAAGTTTTATAAGCTCTCAGCTGTTCACTACCCCCTAGTGGGACATTATATCAGGACTTCAGGTGAAGATTCCCATAATCCCAGTTATATTCCCTACAATTTCTAACTGAGCACCTGACCAGTTTCTTAACAGGCACACAGGGACCTCAGGGAAGTGGGATGCCAGAGGAGCAGTGAACAAACTCACAGTGAGATGGTCCTCATGGATAGTGGGACGGAGACAAAACAGTTCTGTCTTCTGTTGTTATTTGTCCATTGGGAAATGATCAAACTGGCACATGATACACCAGTCAACAGCTTGATTCATCTGTAAACTACAGATCAACTGGTGGTCTTATGTTCCTTTTAGCAGCTGAGAATGAGTCTGAGATATCAAGCTCCATGGCTATGATGATTTTATGGTGGGCTAAATATAGGTAGTGACACTGAGATGGTGTAACTGTCATGGTCTCTCGAGAGTTGTGCAGCATTGCAAAGACAGGTTTATCGGAAACAAAAACAGAGACAGAAATACCTGGAAAAACTCAGCAGGTCTGGCAGCATCGGTGGAGAAGAGCACAGTTGACGTTTCGAGTCCTCATGACTCTTCAACAGAACTAAGTAAAAATAGGAGAGGGGTGAAATATAAGCTGGTTTAAGGGGGGGAGGGGGGGGTGATGGGAAGAAGCGGGTGGGGGGGGGTTGTTGGGACAAGCAAGCAGTGATAGGCAGTGATAGGAGGAGATAATCAAAAGATGTCACAGACAAAAGAACAAAGGGGTGTTGAAGGTGGTGATATTATCTAAAAGAATGTGCTAATTAAGAGTGGAGAGCAGGATAAGCAAGGTACAGATAGCTCTAGTGGGGTTGGGGTGAAATAAGACTAAAAGGGCATAAAAGGTATAGATAAATCTGACATCCTCGGACCATGCCTTGCTGTAATCAGAATTTATGGATAATACTGAGAGCAGATAGCCCATCACATATGCAACCTAAATTGCTTCAGTTCCTGCTGCCATCATCCTCTGTATCTCCTTCCAAAGAAAGCAAAAATAATGGAATCTCCATTGGAATGTCCATTTTTTAAATTAATAATTGCAACAACTGAAGTTCACCCAGTTAAAATTATTTGTCAAAAAACCAGTGAGAATAAAAGCCTTTTCATTTACAGTAAGTCCCCATTTAATGTTGTTTTGCTTTAACCTCAGTCAGTTAATGGGGCCTGTATTCCCATTTAGCATCACAAGATTCATTTTAAAATTGTTTCTGGCTGGTCTGGTGCAGAGCCATGTGACCTGATTGGTGCCATTTTGGAGCAGCCTCTCCCGCTCCCTGACCCACCCTCTCGCTGAAAGTAGAGCTGGAGAAGGAAAAACTTCCCATGAAGATCCAAAAGAGATGCAATTTCCTGGTGCCCTGTGCAGAATGGTTGGGTGAGGTGGTCAGAGAGTGAAGATCCCAATTGCCAGTTCTCCACCAATCCTGGAAGGATCATTAGCAGTGGGGCTGAATGGTATCTTCAAAGCTCCACTAACAACAGGGTGACAGTTTTGTAACATAATAATCGACTTAAATGGATATTCATTGCCACAGGTAGTCTTCATTTGCAGCCTATTCAGTGCAATCATGAAGTCAACATTTAAAGGTGAGACACTAATTTGGATTATTAGTACAGCAAGTCCTCACTTAAAGTTGTGGTTGCATTCCTGAAAATCACGACTTTAAACAAATCATATTTTCCCATTAAAACCAAAGTAAAATCTGTAGTTAGGTTCTGTAGGACTTTTCATCAGCAGAAAAAAAATCAAAATACTGAACCCTTTAAGTTGAAATCTCCTGGTAATAGATTCCTGATCCTGACAATGAAACAATGGATTGAATATGTCCAGGACACTGGGCCAGGACACAGCTCCTCTCTACTGCAGTAACAACAGTGGGAAAGTAGCCTCGCTTACTCCGCCTCCACCCAAACCATGGACGTGGGAGCCACTGCAAGTGGCTTTAAAACCCAGGCAGGGGTGGAAAGGGAGATTTCTGATCAAAAAGGGGTGAATCTGATCACAAACCCACTTGAAGAGAACTTACCTCCTGCAACTCGAACCTGTTCCTCCTGCCTCTCACTGCTCATCTCCAGAACCCATGCTCACAGTGAGGGTTCAGGAGACGGAAGCAGCGATCAGGAGAGTTGGGGAGCGGGAGTTTCAGCGAGAACGAGGATCGGCGAGAGGGTAAGTCAGGGGATGCAAAGGCCTCAAGCCTGGAGGGTCAGCAGCAAGAGGTTGGGTTAGGGAGCGGGAGAGGGCGTCAGTTGGAGGGTCAGTGAGATGGTGATTCAGGGAGCAACAGAGGCCGTGAACCAGAGGGTCAGTGAGAGGAAGGGTCCACAGTGACCAAGACGGTCAAAGAGTGGGATGTGTGGCAAGTGAGTGGGAGGAACTCAAGATCGAAAGTTACCATATTTCTTCTATATTGTTAAGTTTATTTTATTTTAAAAGTTATTTCATTTGCCAATATAGGAATTTAGCAATGTAAAATATTTCAAATTAAAGGGTATAATATTTTGATTTTTTTTTCTGATGAGGAAGGTTCTACAGAACCTAACCACAGCTTTTACATTGATTTTAATGGGAAAATATGATTCGCTTAAAGTAGTTTCACTTAAAATAGTGAGGACTTGCTGTACTAATAATCGGAATTAGTTTCTCACCTTTAAATGTTGACTTCATGATTGCACAGAATAGATTATCGGCTAACCCAGCTTACACTGGTGAATTTAAGCCATTGTGCAGTCTCAGTGTGAAACAAGTGAAAACTACCCGTCGCAATGAATATCCATTTAAGTCAATTATTACGTTACAAAACTGTCACCCTGTTGTTAGTGGAGCTTTGAAGGTGCCTTTCAGCCCCACTGCTAATGATCCTTTCAGGATAGGTGGAGAACTGGCAATTGGGATCTTCACTCTCTGACCACCTCACCCAACCAATCTGCACAGTGCACCAGGAAATTGCATCTCTTTTCAATCTTCCTGGGTGGTTTTTCCTTCTCCCTGCTCCACTTCCCCCTATTGCTACATTCATTTCCTTCTTCCGAGGTTGGATTTTCTTTCCCTGTGCAGCATGGTTACATTATATTCTCTGTAATATATTGTTTAAGGTGTTCTCTTTCTCTCTTTCTAACAATGATTTCCAGTCCCACATTCAAATTCCCTCACCTTCCAGCCCCGCCCACCGCCAGGATTGTCTGGTCCGCCCGAAAGTCAATGGACTTCTGGCTGGGCTGTCGAATCTCCCGTGGCAGACAACAGGGCTGGAAAATCCTGGCCTTGGAGTGATACAGCACCAAAGGAGGCCATTCATCCCATCATGCTTGTGCAGAGTCTTTGAAAGAGTTATCCCCCTCCCGTGCTCTTTCCTTGCAATTTTTCTCTCTTCAAGTATTTATCCAATTTCCTTTTGAAAGTTATTATTGAATTTGCTTCAATTGCCATTTCAGGTAGCACATTCCAGATCTTAATAACTCACTGCATCAAAAAAACTCATCCTCATCTCCCCCCTAGATTTTTTGCCAATTATCTTCAATCTGTGTTCCCTGCTGACCAACCCTCCTGCCAATGGAAACAGTTTCTCCTTCTCTACTCTATCTAAACCCTTCATAATATTTTATCTCTCTATTAAATCTCCCCATAACATTCTCTGCTGTAAGGAGAACAATGAAAAGCTTCTCAATTCTGTCCACATTACTGAAGATTTGTGAACAGGCACGCTAGCCCTCTCTGATCCTGCACCCTCTTTAAAACTACACCATTTCATTTCTATTGTCCTGTCAGTATTTTTTTGGTGTTTTCCAAGTCCTCCAACCTTCTTTCATAACTTCTGGGCCCAGTTAAGTGTATGACTTTATAGCTCACTGGATAAATTCATTGAGAAAGACAGGCTTACATAAATATATATACATATAAAATATATATATCATAGTGCCCTTCACAACATCAGGACATCTCAAAGCTTTTTTTTAGCCAATGGAGTACTTTTGAAGCATAGTCACTGCTGTAATTTAGGAAATGCATCAGCCAATATGTGCACAACAAGATCCCACAAACAGCAATGTGATAATGATCAGATCATTTGTGATGTTGATTGAGGGATAAATGTTGCCCGGAACAGCAGGGAAAACTCCCCTGCTCTTCTTCAATATAGTGCGATGGGATATTTCCCATCCACCTGAGATGGAAGACAAGCTTTTAGTTCAATGTTTCATCCAAAAGCCGGCACCTCTGACAGTGCAGCACTCCCCCAGTGCTGTGCTGGAGTGTCAGTCTAGATTTTTGTGCTCAAGCCCTGTACTGGAGTGAGAGCTATTGAGGGAACCACATTAATGCTTCAAAGAGATTTTCTTTGCTTCTTTTTTGTTTAAGGCACTGAAAACAAACAAGGTACTTTATATGGAATAAGTTAATGATCTGGAACAGAACTAAAAACTACTGCCGAGTTAGTCTCTTTGAATGTAGCAGGTGGGTGAAAATTAAATCTGGCCTAATTGGTGTTACAGGTCAGCCTGCGCAGGGTTACAGTGAGGAATCGGTCTGAACTTGGAGCACATCAAGGAGATTGGAAGCTGCAGGATTTTCCGCCTTGCTGAAACAGCCAGTCCTGACACAATGCAGGGTGAGATCAAGATTCGCTGAATGACAGGCAGAGACACTAATTACCAGCAGCTAAAAAAAGGACAAAACTAGAACCACCATTTGCATGGAGAAAACAGAGAGATAAGAATATCAAGTATCTGGAAAAAAATTAGTCATCTTCACAAATCTGTGAAGCTGTGATTCAGGACAAAATCAGGAAGAGCCAATTTAAAGCCAGGCTGACGTGGGGCAACATAGAGAAGAACAGAAAAAGATGAGAGCAGCAGGTCAACTGAAAGCAGGACATTCCACATAAATGCAAGACAGAGGAAATCATTCATTATGATGATTATCTGGTCAACATATTTGGACCAGAATTTAACAATTCTATCAATACATAGAATTACACTGAACGTACAGCACGGGAACGAGTCCATTTTTAAAATTCATTCACAGGACGTGGGCGTCGCTGGCTGGGCCAGTATTAATTGCCCATCCCTAATTGCCCCTTGAGAAGGTGGTGGTGAGCTGCCTTCTTGAACCGCTGCAGCCCATGTGGTGTAGGTACACCCACAGTGCTGTTAGGGAGGGAGTTCCAGGATTTTGACCCAGTGACAGTGAAGGAACGGTGATATATTTCCAAGTCAGGATGGTGAGTGTCTTGGAGGGGAACTTTCAGGTGGTGGTTTTCCCATCTATCTGCTGCCCTTCCCTTCTAGATGGTAGTGGTCGTAGGTTTGGAAGGTGCTGTCTCAGAGCTTTGGTGAGTTCCTTCAGTGCATCTTGTAGACTGCTGCTACTGTGCATCGGTGGTGGAGGGAGTGAATGTTTGTAGATGGGGTGCCAATCAAGTGGGCTGCCATGTCCTGGATGGTGTAAAGCTTCTTGAGTGTTGTTGAAGCTGCACTCATCCAGGCAAGTGGAGAGTATTCCAGCATACTCCTGCCTTATGCCTTGTAGATGGTGGACAGGCTTTGGGGAGTCAAGAGGTGAGTTACTCTCCACAGCATTCCTAGTCTCTGACCTGCTCTTGTAGCCTCAGTATTTATAAGGCTGGTCCAGTTCAGTTTCTGGGCAATCGTGACCCCCAGGGAGTTCATAGTGGGGGATTCAGTGATAGTAATACCATTGAATGTCAATGGACAATGGTTAGATTCTCTCTTGTTGGAGATGGTCATTGCCTGGCACTTGTGTGGTGTGAATGTTACTTGCCACTTCTCATCCCAAGGCTGGATATTGTCCAGGGCTTACTGCATTTGGACATGGACTGCTTCAGTATCTGAGGAGTTGCCAATGGTGTTGAACATTGTGCAATCATCAGCGAACATACTCACTTCTGACCTTATGATGGAAGGAAGTCATTGATGAAGCAGCTGAAGATGGTTGGGCTGAGGACACTGCCCTGAGGAACTCCTGCAGTGATGTCCTGGAGCTGAGATGACTGACCTCCAACAACACAACCATCTCCCTTTATGGTAAGTATGACTCCAACCAGCAGAGAGTTTTCCCCCTGAGTTCCTTTGACCCCAGTTTTGCTGGAGCTCCTTGATGCCACGCTCTGTCAAATGCTGCTTTAATGTCAAGAGCAGCTACTCTCACCTCACCTTGGGAGTTCAGCTCCCTTGTCCGTGTTTGAACCAAGGCTGGTGTTTATACTCAATCCAAGCCTTCTCCAGCCTACTTCACCTCATCCTATCTGAATGCCCTTCTATTCCTTTCTTGCTCATGTACATACCTAGCTTCTTTTAAATGCATTTAAGTTATTCACATCAACCATTCCCTGTGGTACTGAGTTCCACACTCTCTGGGTAAAGATGCTTCTCCTGAATGTCCAATTGGATTTATTAGTGACTGTCTACCATTTATGACCTCAAGCTTTGAACTCACCCACCAGTGAAAATATTTTTCCTAGATTGAAATTTTCTACCTATCAAATCCTTCCAAAATTTTAAAGACCTCTATCAGGTCACCGCCCCCACCCCCAACTCCCAGCCCTCTGGGTTCTAGAGGGAAGAACGCCAGCCTGCTCAGTCCTTCCTAATAGCCAACACATCTCAGTTCTGGTATTATCCTTGCATCAAGCCACAGCTAATAAATTGTTCGATTAAATGCAACAGTAGCAGCATGGATACAAAATTGGTTGAGTGACAGGAAGCAGAGGGCAGTGGTGATCAGTTGTTTTTCAGACTGGAGGAAGGTACACAGTGGGATTTTCTGGGGTCAGTATAAGGACTATAGAATAAGGAGCAGGCACGTAAAGGGTTAACGTGGACTTGAGTACAGTGCCGCTCACACAGTGATGTAAGAGAACACATGGCCCACATCTAGAGGTCAGTGTAGTGTTGGACAGGGACATGTGTAGAAGAAAGCACAGAGACAGCTCCTAGCTTGGACCTTTACTGAACTATGAGCTTCTAGTAGTTAATAAACATTACTGTTGAACTACCTAAGACTACAAATACCTTAAAAAAAGATCAAGAAGCAAAGACGCAGAAGGAGATCACCAGGCAGCAATTGTTGAAAAAGTTTAAACACTGAGATCGCAAACACCATTACTGCAGGAGCCTGCCAAAACCATCAATCACAAAATTGGGGACTTTGGAGGAAGAGATTTCTTAGATACATGATTACTTCAGGGCTGAATAAAAATACAGAAGGTGGACAAGTTTCTTTGGCCAGGATTTTCCGGTCCTACCAGTGGCAAGAATTGTTGAGCATCCAATTTGGGGAGCAGCCAAAAGTCTGTTAACTCTGGGCAGGAATTTCCGGTTCTGCCGCTGGCCTTTAGATTACTAGCCCAGCGACATTACCACTCCGCCACCATCTCCCATGTCCCTATTTCTTATGTTCTTATGTTAACACACTGCTTTATTCGGTAGGCCCAATAGCCAGTAATATAATAGCTAGACAAGTAATCGATGAATCATCTGCAAAATCTGATGAAGTTATGAAATCATTCAATGTTTATTTTGACCTCAGACGTGACAAAATTCTTGAAAAAGCTAAATTTAATAAACGTATCCAGCAGCCAGGAGAACCTGTTGACTCCTTCATTAACAAACTGTAGAGAATGGCTGAAGGCTGTGATTATGGTGACCTGAAATCTGAGCTACTCAGGAGTAAAATAGTTGTAGGAGTGAAGGACATACTTCAAGCAAAGGAAGATCCAACCCTTGAGAAAGCCATTCAGGTTGTCAGGCAATCTGAAATCCGTTTGCAGCACAGACCCATATTAAGGGGACAAAGCAAACCGTGGTACAAAGTAAATGCCACTGTCCAATTAGTAAAACGGCACAGAAACAGGGAAACTCCAGGCAGGGAAACAATACCCTAACAGACCAATAAAGAAACCACGCCAGGGCTGTGGAACAAAGCACCCACACAGGCATGATCAATGTCCAGCAATTTCAGCTTTCAAAGTAACTGAACAGGACACTCCAGGGAGCTGTGCAAAGTCAAAACATCAAAATGCACGAAAGATCCCAAGAGGATTCACAAGGTGAAGAGAGCACACCAAGAGGACACACAACCATGCTTCTTGGGTGAGGTCAAAGATGCTGGATTTTCATTCTAGGAGCTGGACATCTTGGTTAATGGCCATCTCACAGACTAAATCGGACATGGGAGCCAGTGTTACAGTCCTATCAAAGAACCATGGCTGAGGGATCTCTGGCTATGAACAACAAACACACCACTTCATTGGCCTGGAGGAATCTGCCTTCCGGTCATAGGCATGATTCTGGAACCATTAAGGTATAGTGCCAAACAAATCTTCAAGCTAATGTACATCGTCCGTAAACAGTCTTTTCCTCTCTTGAGGAGAGATGCCTGTGTAGCCCTGAATCTCCTCAAAACAGCAGATGTCGTAAATTATACAGAATTACAAGTTGCTGAAATCTCCAGCAAGAAAGATTCTCTCGAATGGGACTTCAGCTCTAAACTGTTTTCTCTCTTTGCAGAGCAGGTTTGTCCAGATTCATTACAGGTGCCAGAAGCCTCTCATTGGTCAGGCCAGCCAACCACTCAGATGGTTACCATGACAACGCGATAAATGACAGTCAAGAGAGGAGCCAGCAATGAGAAGAACCTCACCTTCCAGTTCCAAGGTCAGTTGGAGAGATAAACCCTGAGACCACAGAATAGACATTGCAATCCCCAGCCAGCATGACAGTGCCATAAATGATAACGGAACCGAGTCATCCATTGACAACAGCACACCACACAACCAAATGCAAAAATGGGCTTACTACCAAGACACACCCTCAAAACAGGAATAGCCACCTTCCATCTCAGCTTGTGTCATGGTGAGTTGCACAAAGGAAGGAGAGAAAAAGACACTCTAGAGACAATCCCAAAGTGCATCCATCCCATAAATAACATGATAAACCAACTGTGATCTATTATTACAATTAGGGAATCAACAAAGAGTGATTCAATACCAAAGAACAGAAAAAGACGATGAAAAGACACCCAGATGCCAGAACAACCTTCAAATCAACAAAGTTTACCTGTAGCGACAGAGCCTACCACTCCTTTGATATAGTGAGAACAAAGCCTCCAGACCCCCTTAATAGTAATGTCACTGGACTAGTAATTCAGGCCAATGCTTTGAGGATATGGCTCAAATCCCACCACAGCAGTTCATGGAATTTGAACTCAGTTAATCAATCTGGAATTGAAAGCTAGTCTCAGTAATAGTGCCCAGGAAACAATCATCAATTGTTATTTCCCCCTTTAGGGGAGGAAATCTGCTGTCCTTACCTGGTCTGGCCTACATGTGACTCCAGACCCACAGCAATGTGGTTGACTCTTAACTGCCCCATGAAATAGCCTAGTAAGCCACTCAGTTCAAGAGCAATTAGGGATCGGCAACAAACGCTGGCATTGCCAGCGATATCCACATCCCATGAAAGAATAAAAAGTTAACAAATGCTTACTGTGAACTACCTAAGACAATGAATACCTTGATAAGACCTATTGAACAACGTCCAGCACCTTACACCATGGACCACTGCTTTTCCTATATGCATATTATTGACCTAGGTTTGTACAGTGTACAAGATGCATTTCAAAATATTCAGATGTCACAAAACTTGGAAGCAATGTGAGCTGTCAGGAGGATAGTGTAGAACTTCAAGAGGACATGGACAGGCTGATGAAATGGGCAGACACGTGGCAGATTAAATATAATGCAGAGAAATGTGAAGTGATTCATTTCTGTAGGAAGATAGGAGACAATATAAAATAAAGGGGGATTTCTAAAGAGAGTGCAGGAGCAGAGGAATTTAAAGGTATATGTGCACAAATCATTGAAGGTGGCAGGGCAAGTTGCGGAGGTGGTTGATAAAGTGTATGGGATCCTGGACTTTATAAATAGAGGCATAGAGTACAAAAGTAAGGGCTTTATGATAAACTTCTGGATAACACTAATTCAGCATCAGCTGGCATATTGTGTCCAGTTCTGGGCACCACACTTTAGGAAGGAAGTGAAGGCTTTAGAAAGGGTGCAAAAGACTTTCACAAGGAATGTTGTGGGATGAAGAACCTCTGTTATATGTGTAGATTGGAGAAGTTTGGGCTGTTCTCCTTGGAGAAGAGAAGGTTGAGAGGAGATTTGATAGAGGTATTTAAAGTAATGAGGGATCTGGGCAGAATAGATAGGGAGAAACTGTTTCCATTGGCGGAAGGATTGAGAACCAGAGGACACAGATTGACGTGATTGGCAAAAGAAGTGACAGCGACCTAAGGGAAAACTTTTTTACCCATCTTAAGATCTTAAGCTGATGGTTAAGATCTGGAATGCACTGCTGGAAGTGTGATGGAAGTAGATGAAATTGTGGTTCTCAAAAGAGTATTGGATAATTATCTGAAAATAAATAATTTGCAAGGCTATGGGGAAAAGGAGAGTGGGACTAGGTGAATTGCTCTTGCAGAGAGTCAGCATGGACACGATGGGCTGAATGGCCTCCTTCTGTGCCGTAACCATCCTATAATTCTATGATTCTACAAAATTATGGCCCCAATCTAATTAGGATTCCCTGTATATTGGATCCCCATGCAAATGAGGTCTTATCCCACTGATTCCTCAAACAGATGTAAGCAACCAGCATGATCTGTGTAGCTCCCACAAGACCATCTTGTGGATTGCCAGGGCTCAGCTCTTACTTTCCTCCTCAAATATCACAGGGAGAATCACATACTCTGATGTCCTAAGTTCTGCTGAGCAGTTGTCGCTACCCATTATTGCGAATTGTGTGGTAGCTCACCACTTTGTATTCTTCACTAAAGGATAGAGTTATGATCTCGAGGGAACCACTGACTTCGAAAAGGAAATTCAAACTCCCAGTTATTAACTGAAAGAATCATGGCACAAGATTTCACAATTTAAACAAAAACTTTTACTGTACCAGAATTAAATAAAGCAAGTGCTACTAATTTACCGCTATATATCTTTTGTAAATACTTAGATATTAAACCTGAAAATCTCAACAGACCTCTTTCCGTTCTGTTTTTAATTCCACCCAAGAGTTCGCCTATGCATTACAGTATCTTGAGGGTTTCTTCACTTCTCTTGGGATCAAATCACAGTGTGCCACAGCTCTTAAGAATTCACTTGACTCACCTCAGTTTTCTAGTCTGGCTCTTAGCTCTCTGGAGCTCTCTCTCTCTCTCTGCGAGAATTCTACTGCTAATCTCTTCCACTGCCTTTACCAAGCAGATTTGACAATTTTAATTCCTCATGAATTTAAACTTTTTATTCTGAACATGGACCCCATTCACAATTCCTGCTTAGTGACTCCAACTCAAGAACACCTCTGGTTCCTAATGGCCTCTATGCTCCTTGTTCTGGCTGCCAGCAGTTACACAACTGCCTTTTCACGGTCTTCCAAGCTGACTGTTTATGAAAGAAAGCACACAGATAAACCCAAAACAAAACTTTGCCTCCCTTCAATCTATCCCCATGGCAATGTGGCACACCTGGGGTGGCACACCTGGGGTGGCCCAGATTGAGAAACCTCTTTTATGATATGAAAAATTTATGGTTACTTTAAGACCTTTCCTTGTTTATCCATTGTTTTTCAATTTTTTTTTGATCTGGGCAATTACATAAATTGCTTACTGTTATGAAGCTATTAATGTATATAATATTATTGGAAAATATTTTTCTATTAAAAAAAGGTTTAGTCTGTGGGTGTGGCTTAATTGGATTAAAGCCAGCTAGTCTGGGTGCTTTGATGTTTTGATACGTAAGAGAGGTAAAGCGTATTTGCATTTTTTTGAATAGAGCATTCAAGAAATGGGGTGAAAACTACCACCTAGCTAGCAGACACCAAGCAATAGGTTTACATTACTATGAAATCGGTGCTATGAAAGAGGTTTTATTGTTAAAAGGTGGAGTTCAAAGAGGCTGGTGATACAATGAGAATTGTAATACCTAGCGGTGCTAGGTATAACTTCAGCAGTTTTGTGTGTGCAGGGCAGAGGTAATGTAAGGTCAAAGCCTGTAAGCCGACCACTGTCTCTGCAAGGAACCAAAGTGAAAGGAACCTCATTTTGAATTTGTACGGTGAAAATGCTTTGCCTGGTATCTGGTTAAGTCTATGGGTTGCTGTTGCCTTAATGGAGATTAGTTTGGGAATTTGTTAAAAGTTATGATAGTAGTAATTTGAAGCCATATCTATATATAATGTAACTGGTGGTCTGATTCCTGAATTTGGAGTCGCATTTCAAACATAACACTTAAAATTATAGGTTATGACAATTGTTTAAAGTTTCCCTCTGGGATTTTTAAATAACTCAGCTTTACCAACTGCATCGGTCATAACATTCACACCTCTAACAAAGACAGGGCAGTTCTCCTCAGACTTGCTGTATTCAGTGCCCAAACTAAACAGGCCCACCTGCCATTTCATGGCTCTCACCTTTCTAACTCTGACTTTGTAGGTACACAAGAAAGGAATTTTGATGTGTAAGTACTTTGGGTGGTCTGGCAACTTCTGAATTCCAGAGTTTCAATTACCTTATATTTACAAGTTTATTTTCCCTAAAACTAAAAGCTATGTCCTTAAAACATATGAATCATGAAATTAGACATTTTACAACAGATCCTTATTGGGCAGTGAAGTGAGAACTATCTTTCTTCCCAAATATGGAAGTCCAAACAAATGACTTCCAGTCTAAAGTATTTCTCCCCTAAATCAAGACAGCTAAAACAAAGTTCATAGTGTCTCCTGCCTGAGAGTAAGGTACTCTTACACTGATTGTATGGCTCTCCCTGTCCCCAAGTATACAAGGTGGCCCTCAATTACCTTCCAAAGTTGCAGGCACACCCCCTGGCTGCACTGCTAATTTGCCCCATGTTGTACGGGGCAGTTGGGAGGTTTAACTGTAATGTTTAGAAGTATGGAGACCACAATGGCAGTAAGCATTTGGAATGTAATGCAAGATGCAATATAGATGGGTGGGGCAATATAGCGTTTATGTCACTGGATTTATAATCCAGAGAAAGTCAACTCAAACCCTATTGTGGTCATTCAGAACTTAAATATGAATTCAGCAAAAAAATCTGGAAATAAAAAGCTGGTCTCAGTAAAAGTGGCCAACAAACTATTGGATAGCTGTCAAATCCCAACTGGCTCTGCAGAATCCTTAACAGGTTTGTACTGATATGTGACTCCAGTTGCACACTTTCAGCCCAGTTGTTAAATGTCCTAGCAGGCCACTCAGTTGGATCCAGGGCAGTTAGCCAAGGCCAATAAATGTTAGTCATGCCAGTAACACCCACACCCTGAGAATTATTAAGAATAAAAATAATAATCAGCTCCTTGCAGGAAATGCTGAGCTCCACCCATTGTTTCATGTCCAATGGAAAGCTGCCATGCAGGAAAGACTCGCCATTGGCTGCTATCACATTGCAGGGCACACACCTCGTTCTGGATGCTTGTTCAACTGTTGGAGCAAAACTAAAACATTCAATGCCAGTCAGAAAGCTAGAGTCCCACTGAGACTTGTTGGCTTCGCAGCTCAGGCATGAGATGAAGGATGACAGTGTCAACTTTTGATTTGTTTCGTAAACCACAGTTACATATTTTTTGCCTGAAAAAAAATTAGCATTAAGTGCAGTAACTAATTCCGGAATTTGATGATGTGTGTTGCCTGGATAATTGCCTCAAATTTTAACACCATGCCAGTAACACTAAATGAGCCATTAATTTTAATTTCAATGTGCTGTTAGTACATTTTGCAAAGCAAAAGCAGCAAATTCCTGGTTCAGCCCCAAGAGTCCTTTTTGTCGCAGGAATAATTAAGCCTGACAAAATTAATCTTTAGAGTTACATCTTGAGACTAGGCAAGAGAAAAACTGAAGGAACCAAAACCACAAAGTGGTATAAAGGAACTAGAGATGGAATGGAGAGCAGAGCTGCTCTACTAAGCAAAGGCTTAGGGCGCAGCAAGGCTGAGAAAAGAAACAAAAGAAACTCAGGAGGTTGTGGACAAATTACACCATGATTGGGTTTTAAAAACAAAAGATAAAGGGGTTCCAGACCTGGGGAGATTAGAGAAAGAACTGTTGCCTTTCACAACTTCAGCACATCCCAAGCACTTTACAGTCAATGAAGTACCGTCAAAGTGTTGTCACTGTTCTAATATAGTGAACTCGGTACTCAATTCATGCACAGCAAGCTCCCACAAATGCGATGATGACCAGATAAACCACTGTTACTGATGTTGTTTGAGGGATAAATATTGGCCAGGACACTGGGGAGAACCCCCCTGCTCTTCTTCATAATAGTGCCTGGGATCTTTTACTTCACAGAACTTTAATGGCACAGGAGGAGGCCATTTGGCCCATCGTGTCTGCAACCATTCTCTAAATGAGCATTATGATCTAGTGCCATTGCCTTGCCTTTTCCCCGTACTCCTGCGCATTGTTTCTATTCAAATAATCATCTAATGCCCCCTTGAATGGCTCAATTGAACCTGCCTCCAACACATTTCCAGGCAGTGCATTCCAGACCTGAACCATTCACTTTGTGAAAAAGTTTTTTCTCACATCATATTTGCTTCTTTTGCAAATCACTTTAAATCTGTGCCCTCTCGCTCTTGATCCTTTTACGAGCGGGAACAGCTTCTCCCGATCTACTCTGTCCAGTCCCCTCATGATTTTGAACACTCCAACCAAATCTCCTCTTAGCCTTCTTCTCTCTAAGGAGAACAGTCCCAACTTCTCCAATCTATCCTTGTAAAGGAAGTTTCTCATCCCTGGAACCATTCTTGTAAACCTCTTCTGCACTCTCTCCAATCTGTTCACATCCTTCCTATAATGTGGCACCAGAACTGCACACAATATTCCAGCGTCTTACATAAATTCAGCATAACCTTCCTGCTCTTGTACTTTATGCCTCTATTAATAGAGCCCAGGATACTATTTGCTTTAATAACTGCTCTCTCCACCTGTCCTGCCACCTTCAATGATCTATGCACATATACACCCAAGTCTTTCTGCTCCTGCAAAAATTCCACCCCTTATTTTCACATAATCACAGAATCATGGAATCACACAGTGCAGAAGAGGCCCTTCAGCCCATCGAGTCTGCACCGACACATGAGAAACACCTGACCTACCTACCTAATCCCAATTAACAGCACTCGGCCCATAGCCTTGAATGTTATGACGTGCCAAGTGCTCATCCAGGTACTTTTTAAAGGATGTGAGGTAACCTGCCTCCACCACCCTCCCAGGCAGTGCGTTCCAGACCGTCACCACCCTCTGGGTAAAAACCTTTTTCCTCACATCCCCACTAAACCTCTTGCCCCTCACTTTGAACTTGTGTCCCCTCGTGACTGACCCTTCAACTAAGGGGAACAGCTGCTCCCTATCCACCCTGTCCATGCCACTCATAATCTTGTATACCTCGATCAAGTCGCCCCTCAGTCTTCTCTGCTCCAACAAAAACAACTCAAGTCGATCCAACCTCTCTTCACAACTTAAATGTTTCATCCCAGGCAACACCCTGGTGAATCTCCTCTGCACCCCATCCAGTGCAAACACATCCTTCCTATAATGTGGTGACCAGAACTGCACACAATACTCCAGCTGTGGCCTCACCAAGGTTCTATACAACTCCAACATGACCTCCCTACTTTTGTAATCTATGCCTCGATTGATAAAGGCAAGTATCCCATATGCCTTTTTCACCACCCCACTAACATGCCCCTCCGCATTCAGAGATCTATGGACGCACATGCCAAGGTCCCTTTGTTCCTCAGAAGTTCCTAGTGTCATGCCATTCATTGAATACTTCCTTGTCAAATTACTCCTTCCAAAGTGTATCACCTCATACTTTTCAGGGCTAAATTCCATCTGCCACTTATCTGCCCATTTGACCATCCTGTCTATATCTTCCTGTAGCCCAAGACACTCAACCTCACTGTTAACCACCCGGCCAATCTTTGTGTCATCCACAAACTTACTAATCCTATCCCCCACATAGTCACCTATGTCGTTTATATAAATGGCAAATAATAGGGGACCCAGCACAGATCACTGTGGTACGCCACTGGACTCTGGCTTCCAGTCACTAAAGCAGCCTTCTGTCATCACCCTCTGTCTCCTACAACTAAGCCAATTTTGAATCCACCTTATCAAATTACCCTGTATCCCATGTGCATTTGCCTTCTTTATAAGTCTCCCATGTGGGACCTTGTCAAAGGCTTTGCTGAAATCCATATAAACTACATCAACTGCACTACCCTCATCTACACACCTGGTCACCTCCTCAAAAAATTCAATCAAATTTGTTAAGCATGACCTCCCTCTGACAAAGCCATGCTGACTATCCCTGATCAAACCTTGCCTCTCCAAGTGGAGATAGATTCTCTCCTTCAGAATTTTCTCCAATCGTTTCCCTACCACTGATGTGAGACTCACTGGTCTGTAGTTCCCTGGCTTATCTCTGCAACCCTTCTTAAACAGTGGAACCACATTAGCTTTTCTCCAGTCCTCTGGCATCTCCCCCGTGACCAGAGAGGAATTAAAAATTTGGGTCAGAGCCCCTGCGATCTCCTCCCTTGCCTCCCTCAGCAGCCTGGGACACAAATCATCCAGACCTGGAGATTTGTCCACTTTTAAGCCTGCCAACACCTCCAATACCTTGTCACTCCCTTTATCAATTTGCTCAAGAACCTCGCAGTCTCTCTCCCCGAGTTCCATACCTTCATCCTCATTTTATATTGTCTGTCCATGTTCTTCCTGCCAAAATACATCACCTCACACTTCTCCATATTGAACTTCATCTGCCACCTATCTGCCCACTCCACCAAATTGTCTATGTCCTCTTGAAGTTCCACACTATCCTCCTCGCAGTTCACAACACTCCCAAGCTTCATATCCCCCGCAAACTTTGAAATTATCCCCTGCACACCAAGATCTAGATCATTAATATATATCAGGAACAGCAAGGGTCCTAATACCGACCCCTGGGGGACTCCACTACAAACCTTCCTCCAGCCCGAAAAATATCCATTGACCATTACTCTCTGCTTCCTATTTTTCAGCCAATTTTGTATCCACGTTGTGACTATCCCTTTTATTCCACGAGCAATAACTTTTCTCACAAGTCTGTTGTGTGATATTGTGTCAAATGCCTTTTGAAAGTCCATGTACACCACCATGTACATCAACAGCATTTCCCCTATCGACCTTTTCTGTTACCTCTTCAAAAAACTCCAGCAAGTTAGTTAAACCTGATTTCCCCTTTAGAAATCCATGCTGGCTCTTCCTTATCAACCCATATTTTTCTGTGAGACAACTAATTCTATCCCGAATAATTGTTTCTGGAATCTTGTCCACCACTGAAGTTAAACTGACTGGTCTGTAATAGCTGGGCTTATCCTTACAACCTTTTTTGAACAAGGGCATTTGCAATTTTCCAGTCCTCTGGCACCTCCCCTGGGTCTAGGGAAGACTGAAAATTATGGCCAGTGCCCCCGCAATTTCTACTCACATTTCTTTCAACATCCTTGGATGCATCTCATCCAGTCCCAGTGTCTTGTCAACCTTAAGTACCAACAGTCTATTCAACACTTCCTGATTATCAATTTTGAACCCTTCTAGTGACAGAGTTTCCTCATCTGTCACCATGGCCTGGGTAGCATCTACCTCCTTGGTAAAGACTGATGCAAAGTATTCATTCAATATCTCAGACATGGCCCCTTCGTCCATGTGTAAATTCCCTTATAGGTCCCTAATCTGCCCTACTCCTCCTTTTACCACCATTTTACTATTTATATGTCTATAGAAGGCTTTAGGATTCCCCTTTATGTTGGCTGCCAGTGTTTTCTCATAATCCCTCTTTGCTTGTCTAACATGTTTTTTCACCTCCCCTCTGAATGTCCTGTATTCCTCTTGGTTCTCAATTGTATTTTCTCCCTGACACCTGTCATAAGCACACTTATTCATTTTTATCTTAATTTCAATCTCTTTTTCCATCCAGGGAGCTCTGGATTTGTTTGTCCTATCATTCCCTTTTGATGGATTATACCTTCACTGTGCCCGAACCAATTCTTTTTTGAAAGTATACCATTGTTCAGTTTCAATTTTTCCCGCAAATCTTTCGTTCCAGTCTATCTGACCCAGCTCCATTCTGGCCCCATCGAAGTTGGCTCTCATCCAGTTAATTATTTTTACTCTGGATTGTCTGTCGTCCTTTTCTATCAGGAGACAATACAATGATCACTGTCTCCTAAATGTTCCTCCACTGACATTTGATCTACTTGACCCACCTCATTTCCAAGAACCAGGTCCAACAGTGTGTCTTTTCTTGTTGGATTGGACACATACTGTAGAAAATTATCCTGAACACAACCTGGGAACTTTTTCCCCTCTCCACCCTTTACACTACCACTGTCCCAGTCTACATTTGTGTAAGTAAAGTCACCCATTATAACTACTCTATAACACTTGTATCTCTGTAATTTCCCTGTAGATTTGTTCTTCTACATCCTTCTCACTATTTGGTGGTCTATAGATTACACCGAGCAATGTATTTGCTCCCTTTTTGTTTCTTCACTCTAGCCAAATTGATTCTGTCCTCGAACCCTCTGGGACATCCTCTTTCTTCAGCACTGCAATGCTCTCCTTAACCAATACTGCCACCCCACCTCCTTTCCTATCTTTTCTGAACACCTTGTACCCAGGAATATTTAACCCCCAGTTCTGCCCTTCCTTGAGCCAGGTCTCTGTTATCACCACAACATCAGATTTCCACATGACAATCTGCGCCTGTAACTCCCCAATCTTGTATACCCTACATGCATAGTAACCCTGGTTTAGATTTTGTTACTTTCTCCCTCACCCTGACTTCTCCTATTAATTTACTATTCTCTATACTAGTGCTATCTGTCCCTCCCAGTATTTTGTGCACCCTAGTATTCCTCTGATATTTTCTCTTGGTTCCCATACCCCTGCTGAGTTAGTTTAAAGCCCTCCCAACAGCACTGGCAAAACACCCTGCAAGGAACTCAGTCCCAGCTCTGATCAGGTGCAACCCGTCCGACTTGTACAGGTGCCATCTCCCCCAGAGCCAGTCCCAGTGTCCCAGGAAACTAAAGCCCTTCCTCCTGAACCATCTTTCCAGCCACACATTCACCTGCGTCACCCTCCTATTTCTGTACTCACTGGCATGTGGCACTGGGAGTAATGCAGAGATTACTACATTAGAGGTCCTGCTTGTTAATTTTCTACCTAGCTCCCTAAATTCTGATTGCAGGACCACATCCCCCTTCCTACCTAAGTCATTGGTACCAATATGGACCATGACCTCTGGCTGTTCACCCTCCCCCAGAAGAATGTCCTGCAGCTGCTCTATGACATCCTTGACCCTGGCACCAGGGAGGCAACATACAATCCTGGAGTCACGTCTATGGTCACAGAAACACCTGTCTGTTCCCCTAACCAATGAATCCCCTATCACTATAGCTCTTTCTTCTTCCTTCCCTCCTCTACAGCCGAGCCGCTCATGGTGTCACAAACTTGACTCTGACTGCACTCCTCTGAGAAACCAGCACCTTCACCAGCTTCCAAAACGGAAAACCGATTTGTGAGCAGGACTTCAGGGGTCTCCTGCACTGCCTGCCTACTTCTCTTGGATTGCCAGGTGGTCACCCATTCCCTCTCCGTCTCCGGGTCTTATGCTGCAGTATGACCACCTCTCTGAACGTGCTATTCACGTAGCTCTCAGCCTCGCAGATGTGCCAGTGACTCCAGCTGCCGCTCGAGTTCTGAAACCCGCAGCTCAAGTTTCTGCAGCTGACAGCACTTCCTGCACATGTGGTCGTCTAGGACACCGGTCGCGTCCTTGACTTCGCACATATTACAGGACACGCATTCCACTTGACTGAGCTGCCCTGCCATGTCTTAACTCTACTTCCCTTATGTTAACTTTACGCTCCTTTGGAATTTTTATATTACTTTATTAGCTCTTCTACACAGAGCAGTAGAGGCTGGGTTCTTGAATATATTCAAATCTGAGTTGGACAGACTTTTGATTGACAAGGGAGTTGGTTTGTAGAGGGCAGACAGGGAAGGGAAGGCCATGAAATTATTGAATGATGGAGCAGGCTTGAGGGGCCAAATGGCCTACTCCTGTTTCTATTTCTTATGGTCTTATGATCTTAAGCAGGGGGCAGAAAGGGACAGGGGGCAGGTGGGGACAGGAGGCAGAAGGGGACAGGGGACAGGTAGGGACAGGAGGCAGGAAGGGACAAGGGGTAGGAAGGGGCAAGGGGTAGGAAGGGGAAGAGGGCAGGGGAGAAATCAGCATCTGAAATTTTGGGTAAACCCTGAGAATAAGCAAAAAATGAGAAGAGATTTTGCTGAACGTTACAGAATGACAGTGGTATAATTTCAGTTCTAATTAATCATCTTGAGCAGATTTAATGCATTCTTGTCATTAAAAGTAATTCTATTTGATGTACTTTGTAAAAGCCTGCATACAAATTTGCCGTTGGTTGTGGTATTTTGGTCGCTGATTCATTCCACTGTCAAGGCTTATAATGATGCCAGTGGGTGCTTCTAAGAGCAAATGTAACTGTAGCTTTCCTCTGGGGATAATCAAGGCAACTTGAATTGCAGAATAGTACAAATTAGTCACTGGGAGTACATTGTCATTAGGAGGAGGGTATCTTACATTGGTTTACAGTCCACAGTACATAACAGACTTTGAATTAGAAAGGATGGTAAGGCATATTAATAAGCATCCTGTGGAAAGGGGCAGGGCCTGGGTTTCTGGACATGGCCAAGCTCAGCTGGAGGGAGACTCGAGAATCTTGGCTGAATTCCAGGCTGGACACACAATGTGAGAGATAAATCAGAAGACAAGTCAACCAGAGCTTTATTCAGAGACTGAAGAAATAGTCCTCGGACAGTGCAGCTCTCCTCATTCATACTCCGAGGGAATGGAAATAGTCCTCAACCAGGAGAGCTTTTCTCAGTTTCACTCCAAGGCCATTATTGGCAATAGAAAAATGAAATATTTGCATTTATATAGTGCCTTTCAAAGCCAACGGATGAAAGTGCTTTGCCGTCAGCGAAATACTTTTGAAGTGTAGGCACTGTTGTAATGTAGAAAACCTGGTAGTCAATTTGCTCACAGCAAACTCCCACAAACACACGATCGCCCTCAAACAGCACAGCTCTCCACACTTGCTCCTAGGGCAGTACTGGGAATAGCCATGGTCAGCACATCTCTCCACCCTCCCAATCTCAGGGATGGTGCAGTTCACATGAGGGCATGTGTAAAAATGAACAGTGTGAGAAGGATCAAAATCATGAAATGCATGAGCGCTGTGTGAAAATTAGCTGCTGCATTTCCAATATTACAACAGTAACCACAACCAACAAGTACTTCATTGGCTGTAAAGAGCTTGAGGATGTCTTACGGTCGTGAAAGATGCTACATAATTGCAAGTCTTTCTGATAAGAGTTGAATGCCGAGGAGTGGGCATGCTTCGTAGGAAGCATATGATCCAATCAGATCCAACTGTATACATGCACAGTCATTGAAGGTGGCAGGACAGGTTGAGAGTGTGGTTAATAAAGCATGCAGAATCCTGGGTTTTATAAGTAGGGGTATAGAGCATAAATGCAAGAAGGTTATGTTAAACCCCGAGTAAAACAATGGTTCAGCCCCAAATGGAGTATTGTGTCCAGCTCTGGGCATTACATGTTAGGAAGGATGAAGGCATTAGAGACGATGCAGAAATGATTCACAAGAGTGGTTCCAGGGATGAGAGACTTCTATTACATAGATAGAGAGGTTGGCACTGTTCTCCTTGGAGAAGGAGAGAGGGAATTTAATAGAGGTATTCAAAATCATGAGGGGTCTGGACAGGGAGATACTGTTCCCTTTGGCAGAAGAATTGAGAACCAGAGGGCACAAATTTACAGTAAATTGGCAAAAGAAGCAATGAGACATGAGGAAAAACTTTTCACACAGCGAGTGACTCAGATCTGGAATGTACTGAGTGTGTGGTGGTTCAATCAAGGGATTCAAAAGATAACTGGGTCATTATCTGAAAAGTAAAAATATACAGGGAAAAGTTGGTGGAGTGGCCCTAGCTGAATTCCTCTGTAGAGGGCCAGCACACACACAAAGGGCTAAATGGCCTCAAAGAACAAAGAAAAGTACAGCACAGGAACAGGCCCTTGGGCCCTCCAAGCCTGTGCCGTTCATATTGCCTGTCAACTAAAACATTTTGCACTTCCGGGGTCCGTATCCCTCTATTCCCATCCTATTCATGTATTTGTCAAGCTGCCTCTTAAACACCACTATCGTACCTACTTCCACCACCTCCTTTTGCAGCGAATTCCAGACACTCACTACCCTCTGCGTAAAAAACTTGCCCGCACATCTCCTCTATAGTTTTCTCCTCTCACCTTAAATCTATGTCCCCTAGTAATTGACTCTTCCACCCTGGGAAAAAGCTTCTGACTATCTACTCTGTCCATGCCACTCATAATTTTGTAAACTTCTATCAAGTCGCCCCTCAATCTCCGTCGCTCTAGTGAGAACAATCCGAGTTTCTCCAACCTCTCCTCATAGCTAATAACCTCCAGACCAGGCAGCATCCTGGTAAACCTACTCTGCACCCTCTCCAACGCCTCCATATCCTTCTGGTAATGTGGTGACCAGAATTGCATGCAATATTCCAAGTGTGGCCTAACCAAGGTTCTATACAGCTGCAGCATGACTTCCCAGCTTTTATACTCAATACCCCTGCCAATGAAGGCAAGCATGCCATATGCCTTCCTGACTACCTTATCCACCTGCGTTGCCACTTTCAGTGACCTGTGGACCTGTACACCCAGATCCCTCTGCCCGTCGATACACTTAAGGGTTCTGCCATTTACTGTATAATTCCTGCCTGTATTAGACCTTCCAAAATGCATTACCTCATCGGATTAAACTCCATCTGCCATTTCTCCACCCAAGTCTCCAGCCGATCTATATCCCATTGTATCCTTTGACAATCCTCTTCACTATCTGCAACTCCTCCAACCTTAGTGTCGTCTGCAAACTTACTAATTAGCCCAATTACATTTTCCTCTAAATCATTTATGTATACTACAAACAGCAAAGGTCCCAGCACTGATCCCTGCGGAACTCCACTAGTCATAGCTCTCCATTCAGAAAAGCATCCTTCCACTGCTACCCTCTGTCTTCTATGACCAAGCCAATTCTGTATCCATCTTGCCAGCTCACCTCTGATCCCATGCGACTTTACCTTCTGTACCAGTCTGCCATGAGGGACCTTGTCAAAGGCCTTACTGAAATCCATGTATATAACATCCACTGCCCTTCCATCATCAATCATCTTCGTCACTTCCTCGAAAAACTCGATCAAGTTAGTGAGACACGACCTCCCTTTCACAAAACCATGCTGCCTCTCACTAATACGCCCATTTGCTTCCAAATGGTAGTAAATCCTGTCATGAAGAATCTTCTCCAATAATTTCCCTACCACTGACGTAAGGCTCACCAGCCTGTAATTTCCTGGATTATCCCTGCTACCCTTCTTAAACAATGGAACAACATTGGCCATTCTCCAGTCCTCTGGGACCTCACCCGTAGCCAGTGAGGATGCAAAGATTTCTGTCAAGGCCCCAGCAATCTCCTCCCTTGCCTCCCTTAGTACTCTGGGGTAGATCCCATCTGGCCCTGGGGCCTTATCCACCTTAATATTTTTCAAGACGCCTAACACCTCTTTTTTGATCTCAACATGATCCAGGCTATCTACACACTCTTCCCTAGACAAATCGACCGCTAAGTCCTTCTCTTTGGTGAATACTGATGAGAAGTATTCATTCAGTATCTCTCCCATTTCTTCTGGCTCCACACACAGATTCCCACCTCTGTCCCTGAGTGGGCCTACCCTTTCCCTGGCTACCCTCTTGCTTTTTACATATGTATATAAGGCCTTGGGATTTTCCTTAATCCTGGTTGCCAGTGAATTTTCATGACCCCTTTGAGCCCTCTTGACTCCTTGCTTAAGTTTCTTCCTACTTTCTTTGTATTCTCCACGGGCTTCATCTGTTCCCAGCCTTTCTGCCCTTACGAATGCTTCCCTTTTCTTTTCGACTAATCTCACAATATCCTTCGTTATCCAAGGTTCCTGAAACTTGCCATGCTTATCCTTCATCCTAGCAGGAGCATGCTGGTCCTGAATTCTTATCAACTGACGTTTGAAAGCCCCCCACATGTCAGTTGTTGATTTGCCCTCAAACATCCGCCTCCAGTCTAGATTCCTCAGTTCCTGCCTAATATTGTTATAATTAGCCTTCCCCCAATTAAGCACCTTAACCCAAGGACTCCTGTTATCCTTATCCACCAGTACCTTGAAACTTACTGAATTATGGTCACTTTTCCCGAAATGCTCTCCTACTGAAACTTCGACCACCTGGCCGGGTTCATTCCCTAATACCAGGTCCAGTATTGCCCCTTCCCTAGTTGGACTATCTACATATTGTCTCAGGAAGCCCTCCTGGATGCACCTTACAAATTCTGCACCATCCAAACCCCTAGCACTAAGTGATTCCCAGTCAATATAGGGAAAGTTAAAATCACCCACCACCACAACCCTATTGCTTTTACATCTTTCCAAAATCTGCCTACATGTTCCTCAATCTCCCGCCGGCAATTGAGAGGCCTATAGTAAACCCCCAACATTGTGACTACACCCTTCCTATTCCAGAGCTCTACCCATATTGCCTCGCTGCATGAGCCCACCGAGGTGTCCTCCTGTCGTACAGCTGTGATATTTCCCTTTTAACCAGCAGTGCAATCCCCCACCTCTTCTACATCCCTCTCTATCCTGCCTGAAACATCTAAATCCTGGAATGTTTATCTGCCAATCCTGTCCATCCTTCAACCAAGTCTCTGTAATAGCAATAACATCATAGTCCCAAGTACCAATCCAAGCACTAAGCTCATCTGCCTTGCCTGTTATACTTCTCGCATTGAAACAAATGCATTTCAGACCCCCAGTCCCACTGTATTCAGTAATTTCTCCATGCCTGCCCTTCCTCTTAGTCCTACTGGCCTTATTCACTGGTTCCCCGTCACTTATTTCACCTGATGACCTATTGCTCTGGTTCCCACCCCCCTGCCATACTAGTTTAAACCCTCCCGAGTGACACTAGCAAACCTCGCAGCCAGGATATTGGTGCCCCTCCAGTTTAGATGCAACCCGTCCTTCTTATACAGGTCCCACCTGCCCCGGAAAAGATCCCAATGATCCAGATATCGGAAGCCCTCCCTCCTACACCATCTGTTCAGCCACGTGTTCAGCTGCACTATCTTCCTATTTCTAGCCTCACTGGCACGTGGCACAGGGATTAATCCTGAGATTACAACCCTAGAGGTCCTGTTTTTTAACTTTCTGCCTAACTCCCTGAACTCCAGCTGCAGGACCTCGTCACTCTTCCTGCCTATGTCGTTAGTATCAATGTTACCACGACCTCTGGCTGTTCTCCCTTCCCCTTCAGAATGTCCTGTACCTGATCAGAGACATCCTGGACCCTAGCACCAGGGAGGCAACATACCATCCCGGTCAAAAACAAAAACAGAATTACCTGGAAAAACTCAGCAGGTCTGGCAGCATCGGTGGAGAAGAAATCAGTTAACGTTTCGAGTCTTCATGACCCTTTCTGTTTATACCATCCTGGTGTCTCTTTCACGACCACAGAAGCACCTATCTGAGCCCCTGACTATAGAGTTCCCTTTGACAATTGCTCTTCTGTGCTTTGACGCCCCCTGCTGAACAACAGAGACAGCCGTGGTGCCACTGCTCTGGCTACTGCTGTTGTTTTCCCCTGATAGGCCATTCCCCCCAACAGTATCCAAAATGGTATACCTGTTAGAGAGGGGGACAGCCACAGGGGATTTCTGCACTGACTGCCTGCCCCTTCTAGCAGTCACCCATCTATCTGTCTGTACCTTGGGTGTGAACACGTCTGTAAAACTCCTGTCAATGACGCTTTCCGCCACCTGAATGCTCCTAAGCGCATCCAACTGCTGCTCCAACCGATCCATGTGGTCTGTGAGGAGCTGCAACTGGGTACACTTCCTGCAGATGTAGTTGTCTGGGACACTAAAAGCGTCACAGATTTCCCACATCCCACAGGTGAAGTATTTCACCCCAGCAACTGCCATTTCTAGAACTATTTAATAAATCAATTTAAATCTAATAACTGCTTATTGACTCCTTATTAACTATACGTTCCCTAGGGCTAGATTTCTACTATAAATGCTAAATTCTAAGAACAGTAATCCCCTGCTTCTGGTCTAGATACCCTCTACTTATTAATTAAGTGATTAATTTATTTGGTTTAATTAGTTTAACAATATTTTAGTTTCAAATTCGGTGTAGATTCCCAACCAGCCAATCAGGTCACAAATTCACCGTGACGCCACTTTTAATTTTTTTCCCTCCTTCTGTTCTGTAACCATTCTATGATTCTATTCTATGGGCTGATCTCTTCACTGTATAACAAAAGTCAGGCTTCGGGCATTCCGCATGTGTCATTGTGAAAATATAACATTTAGAATAAAGGCCACCCAATGGAGAACATCAGTCAGAACTGTCTTCGAGACTTTCAATTATATCCAAGCCTGCCCAGGCACATCTGCAGACTACTCCCAGGAACACAACCCAATCGCTCCATTTGTCTCACACTGAGGGGTTAATGGGAGCAGGTTTCATGCTTTTTTTCTCCCAACGGTTATCATCGCAGTTCTGAAGGACGGAACAGGAGCTTAAACACATTCTCGCTGAGCTTTCTGATGACTTTCGGCAAACACAAGTTCAGATTCAGAGACTGAGTCACATGAAGCGGCTCTTAAATCAGTAAAATAAATCCCCAGTGACTTCTTTAACTCGAAGCAGATGAAAATAAACAGGAGATATCAAGAACAATGTCCTGTGAAAAAATATTGAACCATTTCAGTCCTAGCAGCTTGAGAAAGCCAAAATGGGGCTCATTGGAGACAGAAAGCAGCAAGCAAGAAGGACTAGGAAATATAAACACACTATGGGAAGTGTTAACCCGAATGGTTCAGTAATGAGAGTTCATGTAACATTGAGAAGGTTAGAAATTCTTCAAATTGTTCTAACAGAAGTTTCCATTGGTCCAAAGCATTTCATGATGTCATCAACTTAACAAGGAAGCAGGGGGGGTGGATTCGGGGAAACAGGATAAAATAGTGAATAAGGTGAGATGTAGTGCAGTGAGTGAGATACAGCGCATGGCACAGTGTACAGGGAACACAGTGCAAGATACAGAGAACCGGGTGGGGCAGACAGAGTGGGTGGACACAGGTGGAGTTCAAGGGAGACTACAGTATGCCTGGGGGAGATACAGTGCTTGGTGTGAAAACAGTGCACGAGAGAGAGAAACATTACAGCTGTGAGCTACATTGCACCTGGGGATACAGTGTATGAGGAGACAAATTGTTCAGACTCAGATACAGTGCACATTGAGACACAGTGTGAGGGGGAGTGCAGTGCACAGGGTGATAAGTAATTGGGGGTGTGCGGGCAGAACCTGTGTACTGCAGTGCAGACAGGGGCGAGACAGTGCATGGGGGAGAGGGCAGATGTTTCATACAAGGACAGCAGTCTTCATCTGTGAGAGGATGACTACAGCAAGTCAGATGTGACATCAGATGGGTTACATTTCACAACCCAAACAGTAGATACTGCAAGGGGGAACAGACTGCATGGGGACAGACACAGTGCACAAGGGGAAGAAACAGGCCATGAGATAGAGCAGCAAATGCTGCTCACAAATCTCCATGAAAACCACACTGTAAGCTGGGATTTTTAAAAATTCATTCATGGGATGTGGGCGTCACTGGTATTTATTGCCCATCCCTAATTGCCCTTGTTCAAAGGGCATTTAAGAGTCAACCACATTGCTGTGGGTCTGGAGTCACATGTAGGCCAGACCAGGTAAGGATGGCAGATTTCCTTTCCTAAAGGACATTAGTGAACCAGAATTTTTACAACAATCGACAATGGTTTCATGGTCATCATTAGACTTTTAATTCTAGATTTTTGTTGAATTCAAATTGCAGCATTTGCCATGGTGGGATTCAAACCCAGGTTCCCAGAGCATTACCCTGGGCTTCTGGATTACTAAGCCAGCAACAATACCGCTACCCCATCGTCTACCCTCAAAGGGGTTTGTCTGCTAGAGACGCAGTCAGGTGTACACATTGCCGTAAGGACAGTGATTACATCACTGGCTCAGTAGAAACAAGGAACTGTACATTATCAATGTGAAACATCAGCTGAATCACAAGTTCTTGCCTCATAGTGTCCACACCCACACTCCTGCCAATATTCACCTACCCCGCCCATCTTCTGGGTGCCCCGTCCATCCTCAGGGTGCCCCGCCCATCCTCAGGGTGCCCCGCCCATCCTCAGGGTGCCCTGCCCATCCTCAGGGTGCCCCGCCCATCCTCAGGGTGCCCCGCCTATCCTCAGGGTGCCCCGCCTATCCTCTGGGTGCCCCACCCATCCTCAGGGTGCCCCGCCCATCCTCAGGGTGCCCCGCCTATCCTCTGGGTGCCCCGCCCATCCTCTGGGTGCCCCGCCCATCCTCTGTGTGCCCCGTCCACCCTCTGGGTGCCCCGCCCATCCTCAAGGAGCCCCGCCCATCCATTGGAAATAAACTAATACTTTGTTGTCTAATTCTCAACACATAGTCAAGCAGCATATTTTTTGTCCAATCTCCAATATTTTTATAAATTATGAGTAAAAGTGTTCAATGAAATGAAGACAACAGTTTTTTTTTAACACTGCAATGATTTTTCTCCCAGGTTTGCTTGCTGTGTCCTGGCAATGAATCTCCAATTCCTGGAGATTCCAGGGTAATCCCAGAGGAGTTGGCAATGCCATTGGCTACTAACACTGGAGTGAAGGGAGGCAAGGATCAGGAGGAACCCGGAGACAAGGAAATGCAAAGTATGTGCTGGGATCGCTTGGGTTGGAAGAGTGAGACCTTGGGAGGGGTTGGAAGACAAGGATAAGGATTATGAATGGGGAATAAGGAGTCAGGAAGATTGGAAAAGGCAAGTGGAAAAATGGGAGTGTGCCATCTGGTGCTGCAGCTTTTTGGACTAATTGGGTTTGGAGGGAGAGGGATCAGGGCCTGGCTATTCCTAGAGTGAAAAAATGCAATTCCAATGACCAACAGTTTCTGACTATAAGGACAGGATTAAATTGAACACTGAGATTGTGAAGCAGATGATGGAGCCTTGAATTGGCAGCACAGGAGGTTGATGACGTCAAAACTAGCGATTCAAAAATGCTGACAATTCCAAACAACTTTGCCAACCAGGCCCTATTCATCAAACTTGACGTGAGAGAGACAGTCAGACAGAACAGATCTTGGGGCCAATCAGCTCAGCAGACAGAGGTGCGTACACAGTATATGTAAATTGGGGGTGTGTTTGAGGGTGATCTGTAGATGATAAATAGGAACGGAGCAATGTTGGAAGTCTGACCAGACCATTACACACCAGGAAATAACGAATGGGAATGAAGACAGCACAATGCAATAGGAAAAAATGCTTTTACCAGAAAGTGGTGAGAATGTAGAATGTAGAACATGGAGTTGTTGAGAAAAATAAAAAAGAAGTTGGATAAACACATTGGGGAGAAAGGGATAGAAGGCCTCCAGTCCTTCCTGTCCTCTATCACGGAGGTCTTAGACGACAGTACACAGGAGAGCCTGGAAAAACCGCTAACTCCTGACAAACTGACTAAGGCCCTTGAGTCCTTCGAGAAGAGTAGAACTCCCGGAAGCGATGGCTTGTATGCTCCTGGCCGGCAGCATGTCAGAATCCATGAGGAAAGGCATCATCACCCTCATCTACAAGCACAAGGGGGGAAGGGAGGAAATTAGAAATTGGCGACCCATTTCACTGTTGAATGTGGACTATAAGATTCTGTCCAAGGTCATCGCCAATCGGGTCAAATCCACTCTGGAATTGGTGATCCACCCTGACCAGACCTGCACTGTGCCAGGCAGGAAGATCTCTGACAGCCTCGCGCTGCTCAGGGATACGATTGCCTATGTACAGGACAGGGGTGTGGATACCTGCCTCATCAGCTTGGATCAGCCTTTGACAGAATATCGCACACCTACATGGTGGATGTGCTCTCCAAAATGGGGTTTGGGGAGGGAATTCGAAATTGGATCCAACTGCTCTACACTAACATCAGTAGCGCAGTCTCAATCAATGGGTGGGAATCAGATAGCTTTCCTATTAAATCTGGAGTCAGGCAGGGCTGCCCTCTCTCGCCTGTTCTTTTCGTGTGTTGCATAGAACCCTTTGCTGAGTCCATCAGGAAGGATCCGGGCATAAGAGGAGTGACGATTCCAGGCAGTGGAGGCACTCAGGTCAAAGCCTCCCTGTACATGGATGATGTCGCCGTCTTCTGCTCGGATCCGCTGTCGGTGCGCAGACTGATCCACATCTGTGACCGGTTCGAACTGGCCTCAGGAGCCAAAGTAAATCGTGGGAAGAGCGAGGCCATGTTCTTTGGGAACTGGGCTGACCGATCCTTTGTCCCCTCACTGTCAGGGCTGTCGGCCTGAAGGTGCTGGGGATATGGTTCAGAGGGACCGGGGCATGCGTTAGAAACTGGAAGGAGCGAGTGTCTATGGTGAAAAGGAAACTGGGCATGTGGGAGCGACGCTCCCTCTCCATTGCAGGTAAGAACCTGGTCATCAGGTGTGAGGCACTCTCGCTGTTGCTCTACGTGGCGCAGGTCTGGCCCATTCCACACTCCTGCCTGGTGGCAATCACTCGAGCCATCTTCCGCTTTATCTGGAGGTCAAAAATGGATTGTGTCCACAGGGACGCGATGTACAAGCCTCTAGATAAAAGGGGAAAAAACGTGCCCAACATCGCCCTCATACTGATGGCCACCTTTGTGTGTGGCTGCATCAAGCTGTGCGTAGACCCTCAGTACGCAAACACCAAGTGTCACTACGTGCTGAAGTTCTACCTGTCCCCGGTGTTGCAAAGGATGGGTCTGGCCACGCTGCCGCAGAATGCTCCAAGTAGTTGGACCGTGCCGTACCACCTGTCCCTCGTGGAAAAATTTATGCAGAGAAACACCTTTGACCACAAGTCCATCAGGCAGTGGTCGGCACGTAACGTCTTAGAGGCCCTGCGGGAAAAGGAGAGGGTGGATCCTGTGGAATGGTTCCCCGAGCAGACTGTCAAAGTCATTTGGCAGAATGCCTCATCACCAGAACTTTCCAACAAGCACCAAGGTGTAACTTAGCTGGTGGTGAGAAAGGCCCTCCCTGTCAGATCCTTCCAACACACCAGGAGTCTCACCCCCTCTGCACGTTGCCCTCGAGGTGGCTGTAGCGGGGACGAGACCGTTGTTCACCTCCTTGTGGATTGTGCCTTTGCAAAGAAGGTCTGGAGAGAGATGCAGTGGTTTCTGTCGAGGTTCATCCCGAGCAGTTCTGTGACACAGGACTCTGTGCTCTACGGGCTGTTCCCAGGGACGCACACCGAGACAAACATCAACTGCAACTGGAGGATCATCAACTCGGTGAAAGACGCTCTTTGGTCTGCCCGAAACTTGTTGGTCTTCCAGCGCAAAGAGTTGTCCCCAACTGAGTGTTGCAGACTGGCACATTCCAAAGTCCAGGACTACGTGCTGAGGGACGCACTAAAGCTTGGGGCAGCTGCCGCAAAGGCGCAATGGGGAAGGGTCGCTGTCTAAGACCTTTCTGCCACAGTGCACCGAGGGACTGGGAACTGTTTAAATCCCCTCGGGCTGTACAGCTCAAAATGAATGTCTGCAAATGATTGTAATATTGTTTGTACTGATGCACCTGGTGATACATGTTGTAAAAGTTGAACCTGATTGTACCTTTGTAATGGTGTTTTTGAAATGGTTTGGAATGTGGTTGAAGATATTTTATGAATAAAGTATATTTTTGCAAAAAAAAAGGATAGAAGGATATGGTGACAGGTTTGTAGTGCTGCAGCCTGCAAGGCTACAGGGCAGGTGCTGGAAAGTGGATTAAAACGAGTGGCTAGATTCTTTTTTCTCTTTTTAGCCAGCGCAGACACGATGGGCTGAATGGCCTCTTTTTGCACCGTAACTTTTCTATGGTTCTAGAGGAAGTAAGGTGAGAAGGTGGAGTATAAACAATGGCATGGATCAGTTGGGACAGACGGCCTGTTTCTGTTCTGTATGAATTCTGCTGGCTCGCCACCAGTGTGGATACAGCAATGTCATTTTAACCACACTGCCTAGTAAAAACCACCTTATACACACCCACAGACAAATGGACTTCTCAGCAGTATAGTTCTTTAACAAATATCTTCCACCATTCAACAGCCAAGGAATAAAACACTCAAAGACAAAATAACACTTGCAATGGTTTCTCTTCCCACTCCTCTGGTCCCCAGGATCTATCCTATGTCCCCTCCTATTTCTCATCCACAGGCTGGCCCTTGGTGGCATCATCCAAAGGCACAGTGTTAGTTTTCACATGTACACTGAAGACCCCCAGCTCTACCTCACCACCACCTCTCTTGACTCCTCCAGTGTTGTTAAATTATCAGACTGCTGTACAGTACTGGATGAGCAGAAATTTCCTCCAATTAAATATTGGGAAGACTGAAGCCAATATTTTCAGTTCCTCTTCCAAACTCATTACCTAGCTGCTGACTCCATTTCCCTCCCTGGCAACAACCTGAGATTCAGCCCATCTGTTTGCAATCTTGGTGTCATATTTGACCCTAAGTGAGCTCCCAAACACATTTTCATGACCTCAGTAAGACTGCCTATTTCCACCCCCAAACTATTGGCCCACTTTGCTCCTGTCTCAGCCATCAGCAGCTAATACCTTCACCCATGCCTTTGTTACCTCTAGACCTGACTATTCCAATGCACTCTTGGTTGGTCCCCCACATTGTACCCTCAGCAAACATGAGGTCATCAAAAACCCTGCTGCCCGTGTCTTAACTCCCACCAAGTCCCGTTCACCTATTCGAAAATAAGGATGTGAATTTAAAAATCAAGACGTATCTTGACTGGAAGCTATTTTAGGTCAAGGTTCATAGAGTACTTTTTAGATATTCATTCCTGGGATATTAGTGTCGCTGGCAAGGCCAGCATTCGTTGCCCATTCTTAATTACCCTTGAGAAGGCTCACCAGCACCTCATAAATATAAGCTAATGTTGTTTTATATTATGTATGTCTCCCCTCCCATCATCATTGGCAGCCATGTTGTCAGTCAGAAGCACAATGCTCTGGAATTCCTTGTCTAAATAACTTTGCCTTAAGGCCCTCTCTTTAACCAAGCTTTTATTCATCCTTCCTAAAATCTCCTTCTTCAGCCTGGCATCAATTTTTATTTGGTTATGTCATTGTGAAGCACCTTGGGATGTTCTTCAACATTAAAGACATTATATAAATTGCAAGTTGTTGTTGATGTTATTGGCAGCCTTTATAATGAGGATAGGATATGTAACTGAGAGAGTTTTATAATTATGAGCCTTATAATGAGGGTAGGACACCCTGGAGTCTTCAGTAATTAAAGATTAATCTCCTGGATACTGCTGGGAACGACCCAGGAGAAAAACCAATGGAGCAGTAAACAAAATTGTTCTTTTTTAATTTTCTTTGAAGACTTTTTTATTAGTCATAAAAGTATTGGATATGGGAAAAAGGGCTGTTTGATTGACAGTCAAGAATCATCCAATCAGTAATGATTACTATTTGTTTTCCAATTGGTGTAGGGCTGGGGCACAGCACAGGTGGAAATGGCAAGTGATTAATGGCGAGAGAGTGGGGCAGAGAGTTTGGAGGCAGGAGGGTCAAAGGGTGAAATCTCCAGATATGCACTTTCTTGAAATTTGTAACCCTTGTGGGATGCTACAGAGAGATAGTTACCATGGTGAGTTATTTAATTCAGGTTGAGCGTGTAACTGCAACATAGGGAGTGATATAATTAACCACCAAAATATTGTTAAGAGTATTGGACACTGTTTGGTAGGTCTGGAGTATTGTGTACAATATTGGTCTCCTTATTTAAGGAAAGGTGTAAACGCATTGGAAGCAGTTCAGAGAAGGTTTACTAAACTAATACCTGGAATTGGGTGGGTTGTCTTATGAAGAAAGGTTAGGCTTGTATCCACTGGAATTTAGAAGAGTGAGAGGTGACTTGATTGAAACCTTTAATATCCTGAGGGGTCTTGACAGGGTGGATGTGGAAAGGATGTTTCCTCTTGTGGGAGAATCTAGGATTAGGGCTCATGGTTTAAAGATAAGGGGTCATTCATTTAAGACAGATGAATTTTTTTTTCTCTCAGAGGGTTGTGAGTCTTTGGAACTCTCTTCCTCAAAAGGCACTGGAAGCGAGCCTTTGAATATTTTTAAGGCAGAGCTGGATAGCTTCTTGATTAACAAGGGGCTGAAAGGCTATCGGGGGTAGGCAGGAATGTGGGGTTGAGGTTACAATCAGATCAGCCATGATCTTATTGAATGGCGGAACAAGCTTGAAGGGCTGAGGGGCCTTCTCCTCCTAATCTGTATGTTTGTCTATATGTTAATGAAGTTTTCATAGTTTAAGAAGGTTAATTGTATGTATTAACTACAAGAACTATGTACATATATACCAGTAAATGGTTCAACCTAGGAGTTGTCTCCGTGCCTGCTTGTGCACATGGCTCTGTCCAACACCAGACTGATTCCTAGGTGTGGGTCATGTGTTCTCTTATATCACTGTGGGCAGTACTGTACTAAGTCCCATGTTAACCCTATATGTGCCAGACCCTTATACTACAGGTAACCCTTGCGGGATGTGACAGATAGTTATCGTGGTGAGTTCTTTAATTCAGGTTGGGTGTGTAACAGAAGGAAGTGGGTCATTGTAACATAGTGAGTGATATGACTGAGAGCTAAAACATTGTTAACATTGTTCCAGTATACATAACAAAGGGGATAACAGTGCTGCTGTCAGGAAGCTGTAATTCCAAGACAGCAATTGAAGTGTAATGTTCACCAATGTTCTAGAAGATTGAAAGCCATCCATCAAACTTTGCATCCTAAACACAATAAACACGTCACTAGGTCACATTTCCCCCCCCCCCCGAAATATTGCATAACAGAATCAAGAGCTTCACTGACCTTTAGTTTTGGTCTTCGTTGCAGCCACTGGGAGGACAAAGAGCGAGAGCAATGGGTGAAGAAAACAGACAAAGACGAGGAATTAGAATGATGTTTGTTTAGTGACAGCACAAAGAAACTGTACCCCAACAATCTTACTGACTGTCAACCAGCTTCACTTTAGTTAGTCTAAAGAGTGGGTACAATTTCCTTGACACTATTCCTTAGAAGCAAGCAACTATATTAAGTGACTAGGTGGAACAATACACATCACACAATAATGTAACTAACATTGCTTCAATGACCCCATCACTGGTGGTACAAGACTGAGGCTGATAGGTTTTTGTTGGGTAATGATATTAAGAGATATGGAACAAAGGTGGGTAAATGAGGTTGAGGTACAGACTAGCCATGATCTGACTGAATGGCAGAACAGGCTTCAGGGCTAAATGGCCTCCTTCTGATCCTACAGCCTTGAAATGTGGGATAGTAGGGAACACACACACACGCACACACACACTCACTTTCTCACACTCTCTCTCTCTCTCTCTCACACACTCACACATGCGCGCACACATACACACACACTCTCTCTCTCTCTCTCTCACACACTTACACATGCGCACACACACACACACACACACTCTCACTCTCTCACTCTCTCTCTCTCACACACTCACACATGCACACACGCACACACTCACATCACAAGGCTCAGCCTGAGCACTGCAGACAGTCCAGGTGAGTGTACCCCAACACTACTTGAAGCCAGTGTAACTGGAACACTGACAGGTTTGGAGAAGATGACATGATCTTGCTCAAGAAGTGGTGAGAATGGAGATGGGCAGAAAATAGCTTCAAGATTTGTATCTCACTTTCATCTAAAAATACAAGGAAGACTCCAAATAAATGCTTCATTCCAACTGAACATTTGAATCATAAAATGGATTTCTAAAATAATCACACTAGTCCACACTTGATGAGGTCATTTTCCATCAAATTAGGTTTCACAGTAAAAAATCACAGACATTAATTTGAAAATGAGAGCTAGAAAGACATGATATTAGTTTATTTACATAATGCATTTATCATGGGTTAACTCCTCCACTCAAACAGCTAAGAAACGAATGTCATACAAACATCTTAATTATTCATCATTGACATTTGTAAGTGAAAGTTGAGAATGAAACAAAGAGCAAAAGAGAGGAGTGATTAGCTTGTCCGTTCTGGCTGTAATGATTAAGAGCGGAATGCTGTCCAGGTCACTGTAAGAACACCTTGCCATTATTCACATAGGGCCGGGTGCTCTTTCACATCTACCTGATCACAGGGCTGCAGCCTTCATCTGAAGGAATGACACCTCTGACCATGCAGCACTCCCTCTGGACTGCATAGGACTGCTTAGATTCTGTCTTCAAGCTACAAATTACAATTCAAACCCATAAACTTCTGATTCTCAAGCCAGGAGTAAGAGTGCGACCAAACTGCTGAGGTAAAGATTATCATTTACTATTTCAAGTGATGTGTTTGGAGATATAGTACTAACCTTTAACTAAGTATAGGTTCAGGCAAGTGGTATCATAGATTAATTCAGGCACTGCATTTGCTAACTTTTAACTTCCTAAGTACGTAAAGTTTCAGATAAATTGCATTGCAGCTTTTAAACAAGACACCTCTTGATGAAGAAAGCACCTGACACCACTCCAACAGAACCCTGTACAGTGAGATCAGTTCTGTTGATGCTTGGGAGTTAAATCTGTTAAATGTTTTTTTTCAAACTCCTATCCTCTACCTTTTCAGCTGTAGTTCAGCAGCAGTGTTCCTTCTAAGCTGTGCGGCTGAGTAGCCACACAGCTAAAGAGAATGTGCCGCATAGGGAAATAACAGGGCTGCACACAAGCAATGCTCCTTTTAACATGCACTCAGGCACAACCAGACGAGGTTCTTAAAGGGATCACGCAGTGCATTAAACTGGCTGTGTACAGCAAACACAAGTTAGAGAGTACGTTGGTCAGCAGGTCACAGATTCAGCTCCCAGACCAGAACATGAGTAGATATAATTCATGCTGACACTCGCAGTTAGGGAGTTCAGCACTGTGGGAGATACAATCTTTTGGATGAGACATTAAACTGACGCATTGTCCACCTGCTCCAATAGATGTAAAAGACTTTTCACCCCTAGTTGAACAGGAGCACAGGAGATATTCCTGGTGTCCCGGACAATATTTACCCTTTAACCAATATTTAAAACAGACCACTTGGACATTATCTCATTGTGGGATCTTCCTGTGCACAAATTGGATGCCATGTTTCCTAAATTTCAACACTGAGTACATTTTAAAAGTACTTTATTGACATAAGGCACTTCGGAACACCCCAGGGTTATGCAAATCACTCAATAAATGCAAGGTTCATTTTTCATTCTTACATTGGCAAAAGAAACTTTGGGCTGGATGAGCTAGTAAGCTAGTTCAGTAATGATGGGGACACTGAACCTTGGACAGAGGCAACAAAAGTTGGTATAAATAAGCTTAGAGACGTCAAACAACAACTTATATTTATATCTGACCATTAATGTGATAAAATGTCCCAAAGCACTTCACAGGGGAATTATCAAACAAAATTTAACACCTTGTCATATGAGAAGATATTAGGACAGGTGACCAAAAGCTTTGTCCAAAAGGAGAATCCTAAAGGAAGAGAGAGTTGGAGACATGGAGAGGTTCATGGAGGGAATTCCAGAGTTTAGGGCCCCGGCAGCTGAAAGCAAGGCCACCAGTGGCGGAGTGATGAAAACCAGGAGTGCGAAAGAGACCAGAATTGGTGGAGCAAGAGATCTCCAAGAGTTGTGGGGCTGGAAGAGGTTACAGAGATAACAACAAGAACAACACAAGGATGAGAATTTTAAAAGTGAAGTTTGTGAGCCAGTGTAGGTCAGCAAGCAGGGGATGATGGGTGAACAGGATCTAGTGCAAGGTATATTACTGGCAGCAATTTTGGATGAATTCAAGAAAGAAGACCCCAGGAGAACTTTGGATTACTGCAGCTCAGGACATGTCACTAGAGACTGTTACTGGGAACAATATAATTCCAGCCACAGATAGGAGGTATCGTCATGAAAATCACCAAACCATAATCTAATTCCTTTATTCATTGTTTTGTTTGCTTTGTTCCCTTTTGATTGAGTTATACAAACCACTGTTACCTTCCATTATGCAATATTCAGGATTCAACAATAGGCTAATTTTCAACCAGACAGATAATTTACTCTCAGCAGATAATTTACTGCAGGAACTCACCAAGGCTCCTTAGACAGCACCTTCTAAACCCACGGCAACTACCATCTAGAAGGACAAGGGCAGCAGATAGTTGGGAACACCACCACCTGGAAGTTCCCCTCCAAGTCACTCACCACCCTGACTTGGAAATATATCGCTGTTCCTTCACTGTTGCTGGGTCAAAATCCTGGAACTCCCTCCCTAACAGCACTGTGGGTGTACCTACACCACAGGGACTGCAGCGGTTAAAGAAGGCAGCTCACCACCACCTTCTCGAGGGCAATTAGGGATGAGCAATAAATGCTGGCCCACATCCCGTAACTGAATAAAAAAACATATTGTACTATACACTGATGTTGAACAATGGATCCAAACTCACACTAATTCCCATTCACCCATCGCCCCTGCATTCACTGACCTACGTTTGCTCTCAGTAAAGCTATGCTTCAATTTTAAAATTCTCATTCTCTTGTTTTCAAATCCTTCCATGGCCTCACCGCTCCCTGTCTCTATAACTTCCTCCAGCCCCTACAACCCTCCAAGATATCTGTGCTCCTCTAATTTTGGTCTCTTCAGCATCCCCGATTTCAATTGTGCCATAATTGGTGGATGTGCCTTCAGCTGCCTTGACCCTAAGCTCTGGAATATCCTCCCAAAGCCTCTCTACCTCTCTAACTCACTTTCCTCCCTTAGGATGCATCGGATAACCTACCTCTTTGACCAAACTTCTGATTGCCTGTCCTAATATCTCCTTGTGTGGCTCAGAGTCATATTTAACTCTCACTCCCTCTGAAATGCTGTGGGATGTTTAACTTCATTAAAGCTGCTAAGTAAATGTTGTTGTTGTTATTGTTGTAATATGTAGCGATAAGGACCCCTCTCTACAGGAATCGAACCAGTCTGAAATCTTTCCAATGTGGCAATAACAGCCTATTAATTCACTGCTATAGTCCCTGCAATTTTCTTCCTGTCCATTTGCTGTGGTTTTGTGTCTCTCAGTGGGAAACTGAAAGGATAATTTGTCTGACCCCCAGCAAACAGAGCTTCAGATCAGCTTCAAATCAACTGTGAAATCCCAGCTAACAACCCTGCAAACACCAGGAGATAAAATTAAACAAAAATAATAAAAAAGCAATAAGTCGCTTGCAACAACCGGCGTCCTTTCATCTGCCTCCTTACTGATGTGGTCTTTCACTGTCTGAACATTGCCTGGGCGGCTAAAAGCAGCATGAAGCAATCAGGAGGAAATTGAAAGCGACAGCTTCACCTCAGCACCTTGTAAAGATAAGGGATCACATTGCTGAGCCAGGAATCCCACAACGAAAGATTCAAATGTTTATATCTATCCAATAGGCTGGTGCCTTGCTTTTATTTTAATCCCTTTAACCCATCTTTTAGGAGAAATTAAATTTTATCAGTGGTCCAATTTTTTGTGTTACTATTTTTTGATATCAAATCATTTTAACACTGAGTTGAAGATGTGCTTTTTCCAGCTGCTACATTAATCGACTTCTCGAATATATCTAACAGCCATGAAATGGATTTTGCCTCCATCAGTCTGTGCAGCAGGTATTTCCTCAACATCATTTATCCCGTGTGTTTGGTCACTGCATTATCAGAGGGCAACCAGTCCTCCAGTCAGACCTTACTCAGAAGCACTCATTTCACTTGCTGACTACCCCATTTCCAGAACCATATCCCCCTCACCCCAGCCTTTCACCCAAGCAGTGATAACACTGGAACAAACCCACATAACACACTGCCGGGTAACTGTTAATCTATAAACACGTAACCCTTGATTAGATTCCATCCTGTAATTGATTCCAGGATATCTGCAATTCTGTACAGAAATCACCCGGACCCCCCAACTAGAATCCAGTCTATAACTCACTCCGGGGTACCTGTTATTTAATATATAAACCAGGAGTGTGGTGCTGCCAGAACACACCTAAATGCCATTTTGGCACCTCCTATATCACCTTGTGTCACTGTAGGAACATATCTGGCTTCAGATCCACATTAAGGAGTCTGGCAACCAGGCGTATTAAGAGAACAAGATCTGATGTAGGCTTGATTTGACAGTATCGTGAGTTGTGATTGGTTGATACCAATGAACATTGGCTTAACTTGAACCACATGTTTGAAGTAAAGAGTGGTGGGGGTTGATTGTCGGCATGCATTGTGTTTGTTGATTTAAGACTTTATTGTATGCCAGCCACATAGTCAAAACAGCACATTTTGCATATGCAAAGGAATATAATTACACAACAAGGAGGAACAAGAGCAAGATGTTGCCTTGACGCAAAGTGAGCCAGAAGGTATAATTTTTATCGTGGGAAATTCTTTAAATTTTTCACCGGAATAGCTTTCTATACATTTCCGGGAGAATAAATGATTAATAATATTCGAGTGTCTTTGTGTGCTGTGCAAAGACATCTTTTCCGTTTTTCTCTTGCAGTAACGATGTAAAGATCCAATGTGCAGTTGGTGACTCAGAGCAGAAAAATTTTTGTGTGAATCACATCCCAAACAAGGCTACTTTTATACCAGATGTGTGTCCGAATACAGTAAATGGGAGCACCTCACGATAAACCGCTCAATGTTTAGCGGAGGAGTTTCACAGAGTGATGTGTGTGATTCCATCATTTATGAGCTTGTACGAGGTCGGGAAAAGACAGAGATTTGGAAGATTTACAGGGAAGTCATCTAAATATATCTTCCTGTCTCGCGCTCACTCCCAAATAACGGCAAACGCAAGGATTCATAAAGAGCCCCGAGGTGGATTGTAATGATTGTAAGTTAAACCATTTCTTACTGTTATGGGGATCATATGACTGTACAGACGAGTCAGCCCTAAGCGCGGGGAATCTTAGGGACAGAGCTTTTTAGCCTTGGAACCAGCATGTAGCTTCATCTGGAGTCTGTAAATAAAGTTTACTGTTTCTTACAAGAAGCCTTTCCTGCACTCAAAGTTTATTATAATTGGCAACAAAGATAAATAGCACCTATGCAGCAGCTCACCTCGCTGTGAGTATTCCAATATTTTAAGGGAAGGAAGAAGTATACTCACCAGCAATACCTCTCTTTGGCAGAGTTGACCTGTACGACTCATCCGTTGAGGACTTGAGTCAGTACATTGAGTGATTAGGTTTCTACTTTGTGGCTAATGAAATAACAGTGGAGGAGAAACAGAAGGCAGTTATCCTAAGTGTCTGCAGGAACAAAACCTATAACCTAATCCGAACGCACCAAATTCCAGATCCTTCAACGAGCTAGTAGACCTCGTGAAAGGACATGTTTAGCCTAAACCCTCAGTGATCATGCAAAGATACAAGTTTAACTCTTGAGCAAGGGCCCCCGGTGAGTCAATCACAACATACATCATTTGGTTTCTGGCGTAAACGACGTCATTCAGCGCCGTTTGCTTGCAGAAGTTGAGATAGACCTGAAGTGTGCCATGGAAATAGTACTAGCAATGGAGAGTGCTGACAGGAATTCACAGGCTTCGCAGAGTATGCAACAAGGTGCTGTTCTGCAGCTAGGGCGGGAACCTGCCGCCGGACGCGGCGCAAAGATCAGGGAGGCTACCGCGAAGCGGGACCTGGTCCCTACCACTAGAAAAATAAAAAGAAATGCTGGAAGCAGCTCACCAGCAATCCAGAAGTTAAAGTATTACTGTTTTGGGGGAAATCATGCACCCGAAGTCTGTAGATTTAAAGAGGCAGAATGCCACCACTACCACAAAAACGGGCATGCTGTTAAACAATGCAGGACTAGATCAAGACAGCCATTCAGACATCAGGTCAAGTTAAATGAAGTGCACAATATAGACAAGCCAGAAGTTACTGAGGCTGATGTTTATTCCTACACAATCTGAAGGCCAGGAAAACTGAACCAATCACTGTTACCCTTCAAGTAAATGGAAAGCCTCTGGTCATGGAGTTTAACACAGGAGCATCGGCCACAGTGGTGGGAGAACACATCTTTAAATACCTCAGAGAAGGTACCCAGCCATTGAGTCTGGAGAAAACTGCTGCTCAGTTAAAAACGAGAGGCAATACAGGTGAAAGGCATCGCCTCTGTACCTGTATCGTACAGGCAACAGACAGCTCAGCTACCAATAATTGTTGTAACAGGATAAGGACCTAGCCTTCTGGGCCATGATTGGTTGAGAGAAATCAAACTAAACTGGTCAGGAATTTTTCAGGTCAGGACAGGAGGGATTCCAGAGTTGCTGATAAAGTATGACAGAGTATTCCGAGATGAGTTAGGGAAAATCAAAGGCCTACAAGCTAAAATATACATGGACTCTGAAGCAGCACCCTGGTTTTTTAAGGCAAGACCTGTGCCTTATGCTCTAAAAGAAAAGGTTGATGCGGAATTATGTTGTTTGGGAAAGTTAGGAATGATACAGCCAGTCCAATTTTCAGAATGGACAGCACCTATAGTCCCTGTGATGGAACCAGACCAAACCATTTGCATCTGAGGAGATTATAAATTAACTGTAAACAAGGCTGCTAAATTAGACAAAAACCCGATCCCAAAGATTGAAGATCTGTATGCTAAACTTGCAGGAGGAAGATCCTACACTAAACTGGACATGAGTTATGCTTATCAACAGCATGAGCTGGATAACACACCAAGAAGTTATGTCACCATAAACACGCACAAGGGCCTGTACCAGCATACACGCCTACCCGTTGGTGTGTCATCTGTCTGTGATTTTCCAAAGAACCACGGAAAGCTTCCTACAAGGACTTCCTGAGTTATTTTGTACCTGGACAACGTCCTAATCACAGGATCCACAGAAGCAGAACATGTGGCAAACTTGGAAGAGGTTCTGAAGAGACTTTTGGAGGCTGGTGTTTGTTTAAAAAGAGAAAAGTGCACTTTCCAAGCAAAAGAAGTTACATATCTGAGTCATCGGGTGGATACCCAAGGGCTCCACCCATTAGAGGGGAAAGTCAGGGCAATCGAGGAAGCGCCCTCTCCTACAAAGAGCTCAAGTCTTTGTCAGGCTTGGTAAACTATCACGGTCGATTTTTGCCTAATCTATCTACAGTGTTAGCCCCTTTACACTTATTATTGATGGAGCACCACAGATGGTCCTGGAAGACACAGCAAGAGGAAGCCTTCACAAGTGTCAAGAAGCCTTTACACTCATGTCTGCTAGTGCATTATGACCCACCTAAGGACTTGATATTCACATGTGATGCATCTTCCCTGGGAGTGGGAGCAGTATCGTCACACAACATGGAGGAAGGATCTGAAAGACCGATAGGATAGGTATCCAGAACCCTGTCTGCAGTTGAGAAAGATTTCTCAAAAATTGAAAAAGAGGGCTTATCTATCAGATTTGGAGTAAAAAAGTTCCATCAATATTTGCACCATAGTGTCAGATCACAAACTACTGTAGGATTGTTTAGTAAAGATAAGGCAGTCCTACCGCTTGTCCCTGCCGGAATTCAAAGATGGGCTTTAATATTGTCAGAATAGAGTAGACTTTAATGCACCGTCCAGGTGTGTATAAAGCAAATGCAGACGCCCTCAGTCATCTCCCTTTGCCAGATAGTATTACACATGTTCCAGTACCTCAAGAGTTAGTACTTGTGTTGAATTTCCTGGACTCCTCACAAGTCTGCACGAGACAGATAAAGAATTGGACAAATCGGGATCCAGTTTTAGCAAGAGCCCGTGAACAAGTATTACAAGGATGGTCAAATGCACAAGTCTCTGAAGAATTAAAACCATTCTATGCTCGTTTATCTGAACTGAGTTGTCAAGATGGAATCTTGTTATGGGGAGCAAGAGTTGTTATCACATTGCAAGGAAGAGAACCATTATGGGAAGAACTTCATTGCGCGTATCCTGGCATTTCGAAAATGAAGATGCTTGCACAAAGTTATATCTGGTAGTCGGTATGGACAGTGATAGAGAAAAAATGGTGAAACACTGTCTCCAGTGCCAACAACAACAGAAGTTGCCTATTTCAGCTCCTTTGCATCTGTGGGAGTGGCCTGGTCGACCCTGGGTTAGACTACATATTGACTATGTACATTCGCTTCTAGGTACCATGTTTCTGGTGATTATCGACACACATTCCAAGTGGATGCATGTGTTTGAAGTGAGATCACCTATTTTGTCTGCAACCATTGAAAAACTGCGCCAGGGTTTCAGTGTTCAAGGATTACCTGAAGCTATTGAATCAGATAATGTTACAGCTTTCACTAGTACTGAATTCCAAAGATTCATGAGCCTAAATGGGATTAAACACGTCAAAACAGAACTGTATAATCCCTCATCCAGTGTGTTAACAGAAAGAGCAATACAAACCTTTAAAACAGACACGAAGAAAATATTGGCGGGAATGTTGGAAACATGAATTTCAAGATTTCTGTTCAGCTATCGCACAACTCCTCATGCGATCACTGGTTTAACACCTTCAGAATTGTTAATGAAGCACCGACTTTGTACAAGATTGAGTCGAGTGTTCCCTAATTTAGAGGGGAAGGTGGAGAGAAACCAGAGTAGTCAGAAAGTGAATCATGACATTCACAGTAAAGGTTGAGAGTTTATTGAGAGAGAGACAGTTTTTGTGTGAAATTTTGCAACTGAACTGAGACGGGTCCCTGGTACAATCGTCTCTGAAACAGAACCTTTATCTTATCAAGTAGAAGCGGAAAACAAGGATTGTTAGGAAACACATGGATCATCTCAGAAGTTGAGAAACCTCCCAAGAATCAGTTAATCCACCTGAAATGGAAGCCGAAGCTTCAACCCCTGAGGTGCCAGATTGACAAAGAATAGACATACCGGATGTCTCTGTTGAAGTTAATAATTCTGAACTGCTATTGTCTAAGGATGGCCCTGATGCTGCAGTTCCTATTCAAGTTGATCCACTGGAAAAACCCCCAGTTGTAGAGTTGCATCACTCTACCTGAATCCAAAAACCTCCTCAAAGCCTAAATTTATAATGGCATGAACTGTATATAATTGTATATAATATGGGTTAAGATGTTTTTGTAAATAAGAGGGTAAAACAAAATTAAAGGGGGAGGAATGTAGTAATTTTAAGTTAAATAATTTCCTGATGTTATGGGGACCATATGACCATACAGATGAATCAGTCCTAAGCATAGGGAACCTTAGGGGCAGAGCTTTTAATCCTTGGTCTTGGAACAAGCACGTAGTCTCATCTGGAGTCCGTAAATACAGTTTCACTGTTTCTCACAAGAAACTAGCCCTGCATTTTGAGTATATTACATGGACAATCAATGATGATCACAGCCAGAGAGACCTGCAATAATCCACAATGCAGGAGCAGCAACTCATTGTCTTTTGACACAAAAGCAATGAATCCCTGCAGTTTGAGTTCAGGCCGCACGATAAGAGGTGACTGGAATATCCGGAACTCGTGGTGTGGCCGTGAATCCAGAGCCCGAGGAGGATAAGAGGTGGTGGAGGGAAGGCCGGGCCCAGCATCCTGGGGCTCACACTGCTGCTGCTGGACGTCTCTGAGTCAACGTGTGGCAGCAGCAATGGCAGTAACCCTCCTGTAGAGCTCCCTGACTGTAAAACAATACAGACCTGACAACTCGCTGCACACAGCTTTTTCATAAACAGGCATTTCAAGGTCTTTGAAGCTCAAGGTTCCTGTGAACTAAAGCAGCATCAATATCCCCAAAAGCCCTGCTGCGCTTGCCTATTGAAAATTAACTCCTTGCTTGTGATGGCCTGAGGATGTGAAATGCAGTATGGGCCTGAAATTTTCAGAGTTTTTTTTTATTCATTCACGGGATGTGAGCTTCACTGGCTGGGCCAGCATTTATTGCTCATCCCTAGTTGCCCTTGAGAAGGTGGTGGTGAGCTGCCTTCTTGAACTGCTGCAGTCCATGTGGTGTAGGTACACCCACAGTGCTGTTAGGAAGGGAGTTCGAGGATATTGACCCAGCGACAGTGAAGAAACGGCGATATATTTCCAAGTCAGGATGGTGAGTGACTTGGAGGGGAACTTCCAGGCGGTGGTGTTCCCATCTGTCTGCTGCCCTTGTCCATCTAGATGGTAGTGGTCGTAGGTTTAGACCATAAGACATAGGAGCAGAAATTAGGCCAATCGGCCCATCGAGTCTGCTCCGCCATTCAATCATGGCTGATAAGTTTCTCAACCCCATTCTCCCGCTTTCTCCCCGTAACCTTTGATCCCCTTACCAATCAAGAACCTATCTATCTCGATCATAAATACACTCAATGACCTGGCCTTCACAGCCTTCTGTGGCAATGAATTCCATAGATTCACCACTCTCTGGCTAAAGAAGTTTCTCCTCATCTCTGTTCTAAAAGGTCTTCCCTTTACACTGAGGCTGTGCCCTCGGGTCCTAGTCTTTCCTACTAATGGAAACATCTTCCCCACGTCCACTCTATCCAGGCCTTTCAGTATTCCGTAAGTTTCAATCAGATCCCCCCTCATCCTTCTAAACTCCATCGAGTATAGACCCAGAGTCCTCAAACGTTCCTCATATGTTAAGCCTTTCATTCCTGGGATCATTCTCGTGAACCTCTTCTGGACCCTCTCCAGGGCCAGAACACCCTTCCTGAGGTACGGGGCCCAAAATTGCTCACAATATTCTAAATGTGGTCTGACCAGAGCTTTATAAAGCCTCAGCAGCACATCCCTGCTTTTATATTCTAGTCCTCTCGAAATAAATGCCAACATTGCACTTGCCTTCCTAACTACCGACTCAACCTGCAAGTTAACCTTAAGAGAATCCTGGACTAGGACTCCCAAGTCCCTTTGCACTCCAGATTTCTGAATTCTCTCCCCATTTAGAAAATAGTCCATGCCTCTATTCTTCCTACCAAAGTGCATGACCTCACACCTCCCCACGTTATATTCCATCTGCCACTTCTTTGCCCATTCTCCTAACCTGTCCAAATCCTTCTGCAGCCTCACCGCCTCAATACTACCTGTCCCTCCACCTATCTTTGTATCATCTGCAGACTTAGCCAGGATGCCCTCAGTTCCTTCATCTAGATCATTAATGTATAAAGTGAAAAGTTATGGTCCCAACACTGACCCCTGCGGAATTCCACTAGTCACCGGCCGCCATCCTGAGAAGGACCCCCTTATCCCCACTCTCTGCCTCCTGCCAGACAGCCAATCTTCTATCCATGCTTATACCTTGCCTCTAACACCATGGGCTCTTATCTTACTGAGCAGCCTCCTGTGTGGCACCTTGTCAAAGGCCTTCTGGAAGTCCAAGTAGATAACATCCATTGGCTCTCCTTTGTCTAACCTACTCGTTACCTCCTCAAAGAATTCTAACAGATTTGTCAGGCATGACCTCCCCTTGATGAAACCATGATGATTTTGCCCGATTTTACCATGCACTTCCAAGTATTCTGAAATCTCATCCTTAATAATGGACTCTAAAATCTTACCAACAACCGAGGTCAGGCTAATCGGCCTGTAATTTCCCGTCTTTTGCCTTACTCCCTTCTTAAACAGGGGGGTTACATTAGCAATTTTCCAATCCTCTGGGACCCTCTCTGACTCCAGTGATTCCTGAAAGATCACCACTAACGCCTCCATTATCTCTTCAGCTATCTCCTTTGGAAGGTGCTGTTTAAGGAGCCTTGGCGAGTTCCTGCAGTGCATCTTGTAGATGGTACACACTGCTGCTACTGAGCATTGGTGGTGCAGGGAGTTAATGTTTGTGGATGTGGTGCCAATCAAGCAGGCAGCATTGTCTTGGACCATGTCCAGCTTCTTAGGTGTTGTGGGAGTTGCACTCATCCAGTCAATTGGGGAGTATTCCATCACAATCCTGACTTGTGCCTTGTAGATAGTGGACAGGATTTGGGGAGTCAGGAGGTGAGTTACTCGTCACCCAATTCCTAGCCTCTGACCTGCTCATGTAGCCATAGATCTGGTTCGTTGGCTGTGGGATCGCTTAGCCCTGCCTATCACTTGCTGCTAATGCTGTTTGGCACGCAAGTAATCCTGTATTATAGCTTCACCAGGTTAACACCTCATTTTTAGGTATGCCTGGTGTTGCTCCTGGCATGCCCTCCTGCACTCTTCATTGAACCAGGGTTGATCCCCTGGCTTGATGGTAATGGTAGAGTGGGGGATATGCTGGGCCATGAGATTACAGATTGTGTTCGAGTACAATTTTGCTGCTGCTGATGGCCCACAGCACCTCATGGTTGCCCAGTCTTGAGTTGCTAGATCTGTTTGAAATCTATCCCATTTAGCACGGTGGTAGTGCCACACAACACGATGGAGGGTATCCTCAATGTGAAGCCGGGACTTCGTCTCCACAACAACTGTGTGGTGGTGACTCTTACCGATACTGTCATGGACAGATGCATCTGCGACAGGCAGGTTGATGAGGATGAGGTCAAGAATGTTTTTCCCTCTTGGTTCCCTCACCACCTGCCACAGACCCAGTCTAGCAGCTATGTCATTTAGGACTCGGCCAGCTCGGTCAGTGGTGGTGCTCCTGAGCCACTCTTGGTGATGGACATTGAAGTCCCCCACCCAGAGTACATTCTGCACCCTTGCCACCCTCAGTGCTTCCTCCAAGTGGTGTTCAACATCGAGGATCATTGATCAGCCGAGGGAGGGCGGTACGTGGTAATCAGCAGGAGGTTTCCTTGCCGTGTTTGAGCTGATGCCATGAGACTTCATGGGGTCCGGAGTTGATGCTGAAGACTCCCAGGGCAACTCCCTCCCGACTGTATACCACTGTGCCGCCACCTCTGCTGGGTCTATCGTGCTGGTGGAGTCTGGGGCTAGTCTGTGAGACAGCTCTTCCAATTTTGGCACGAGCCCCCAGTTGTTAGTAAGGAGGACTTTGCAGGATTGACAGGGCTGTGATTGCCATTGCCGTTTCTGGTGCCTAGGTCAATGCTGGGTGGTCCACCCGGTTTCATTCCTTTTTTGTAACTGTAGCAGTTTGTTACAGCTGAGTGGCTTTCGAGGCCATTTCAGAGGGCATTTAAGAGTCAACCACATTGCCTTGGGCCTGGAGTCACCTGTAGGCCAGACCAGATAAGGATGACAGATTTCCTTCCTTAAAGGACATTAGTGAACCAGATAACAATGGTTTCACGGTCATAATTAGACTTTTAATTCCACCATCTGCCGTGGTGGGATTCGAACCTGGGTCCCCAGGGCATTACCCTGGGTCTCTGGATTACTAGTCCAGCAACAATGCCACTCCACCACCACCTCCCTGGGGTTTCTCATCCCACCCATCAGCTCCAAGTGCCCTGCAACCATTTCACGCTTGAATGAGCGTCAATTAGCTGCAGGCAATACTTCCGCTCCTCACTTGGGAGGAAGTCCCGCCTTTTGAGAACTGCTGGCCAATTTGATTCTCTGCTCCTGCAGCGACAAGAGCTGCAGTGGACTGAAGAGGAACTTCAGGAAGCTGCCTGAGCCTAAGTCCCAGGGAAAGGAGGGTAGGGATGGCTTTGGGAGGCACAAAGTAGGTGATTAGGGTATCAGGGGAGAGATTGAGGGGGGAGGGAGTCTAACGGCCACTTGACCTTAAGGCGGGTGGGTGGGGGTCTGAAGTCAGAAGGGGGCTTCTCTTGGAGCTTCCCACCCAAGATCTATGCCTGCTCTTTCTCGGGCTTCCCCCATGCCGGATAAGTCCTCCCACCAGCCCAAAAATTGAGGCTGGACAGGAAATGGCCCTTAAGTGGCCAATAACTGGCCATTAAGGGCCTCAATTAGAGCAAGGATGGGTGTCCTGTCCGAGGCCTAGCCCACTCCAGTGTAAAATCGTGTGAGGTTGGGGTGAGCAGGAATCCAGAGGGAAACCTGTTCCTTCAGTTTCACACTCCTGCCCAACCTAAAAACCCACTCGTTTTGGGCTGTGAGGGGGTTGGTGTGGGGTGGGGGTGTGTGAAATTTAGGCCATAGCATTTTTATTCCTTGCTGGCAGCTTTGCATGGAATTTATAGCACAGAAACAGGCCATTTGGTCCACCTCATCAATGTTGGTGTTTATGTTCCACACAAGCTCCCTCCCATCCTTCTTGATTACATTATCAGGGTAACCTTCAGCTTCTTTCTTCCTCATGTGTTTATCAAGTTCCTTGAATGTATCTGTACTAGAATCACAGAATAGTTACAGCATAGAAGAGGCCATTTAGCACATTGTCTCTGTCAGTTCTCTGCAACAGCCACTCAGCAAGTCCCAACCCTCTCAACCTTTTCCCTGTAGCCCTGTAAAATCTTTTCTATTCAGGTAATTATCCAGTTCCTTTTGAAAACTGCAATTGAATCTGTCTCCACCACACTCTTAGTGCATTCCAGATCCAAACCACTTGTTGCATAAAGAAGATGTTCCTCTGTTGCCTCTGGTTCTTTTGTTTATCACCCTAGGGTTCTCGATCTTCTGCCATTGGGAACAGTTTCTCCTCATTTACAGTCTCCAGACCGCTCATGATTTTAAACATGTCTAACATCTCTCAACCTTCTCTTCTCCAAGGAGAACAATCCCAGCTTTGCCAGCCTATCCACACGACTGAAGTCTCTCATCCTCAGAACCATTCTCGTAAATCTTTTCTGCACCTTTTCTAAAACCTTTACATTCTTCCCACTGAGGCTGAACTAGTGGTTTATGAAGGTTCATAACTTACTTCTGTACTCTGTGCCCCTCTTTATAAGGTCAGGTCCCTCCGCTCCTGCCTGATGACCACAAAACCAATGCCGATTGTTGTAAAAACCCATCTGGTTCACTAATGTCCTTTAGAGAAGGAAATCTGATGTCCTTGCCTGGCCTGGCCAATATGTGACTCCAAAATTCTCCCTGAACAAGGGCAGTTAGGGATGGGCAATACATGCTGGCCTAGCCAGTGACGTCCACATCCCATGAATGAATAAAGAACAAAATATTTTATAATTGTATCCTTTATTTTATGTCACCTCTCCTCATTCTTCTGACCAAAATGTATCACTTCACCCTGCTCTACATTAATTTCATCTGCCACGTGTCTGCCCATTCCACAAGCCTGTCTGTATCATCTTGAAGTCTATCACTATCCCTCTCACAGTTCACAATACTTCCAAGTCTTGCATCATCTTCAAGTTTTGAAATTGTGCTCTGTACACCCAATTCTAGGTTATTAATGCAAGTCTAGAAAAGCAGTGGCTCCTCTACATATCATCCCCCAGTCAGAAGTAAGTAAAATTTTTTGTAATTCATGTTTTTAATAGGCTTGAATTAAATAATTAAACTGTTGCATAATGAAATTCTAACTATGCTAAAGACAAACGATTCAAAATACCATATGGTTTGAAATAAAATGCCAACTGGTACGAATATTTTTCACTTAAAAAGCATAGTTTTGCTGACATGTGGAGATTCAAATGATTAATACATAGGAAAACAACATAATTGTAGATTTAGAAATGATATGGCTAACACATTTTTTTAGAGCTCCTGCACTTCAAAATTTGGCACTACATCCCTGATATAAACCAAACCCTCAATTAGATCCCAGCCTGTGACTCATACCTGGATATCTACAATCCTTGGCCCTCTCTACTCATCCACATGCTACACCTTTGCGACATCATCTGCAGACAACTGGTCAGCATCCACATGTCACTGACATTACCCAGCTCGACTTCTGCATCAGCTCTCTCAACCCCTACATCACACTTTGCACTATCAGATTGCTTGTCCATCATACATCCTGCATGAGCCATGAACCTGGAATTACCGGGCCTACATATTTCATGGTTTAGTTTATCTATTGAACAATCTTTGTGCTTTCCTGTATCCACATACAAAATGGAAGCAGGCTATGTAAACTTGTCACGTTGTAATTGCATCCTCCCGCTACTGGGCTCACTGCACTTTCTTTTTTATTTATTCTTTCATGGAATGTGGGTGTCACTAGCTAGGCCAGCATTTATTGCCCATCCCTAATTGCCCTTGAGAAGGTGGCGGTGAGCTGCGCCTTGAGCCGCTGCAGTCCATGTGGTGCAGGTATACCCACAGTGCAGTTAGGGAGGGAGTTCCAGGATTTTGACCCAGTGGCGGTGAAGGAACGGCGATATATTTCTAAGTCAAGATGGTGAGTGGCTTGGAGGGGAACTTGTAGATGATGATGTTCCCATCTATCTGTTGCCCTTGTCCCTCAGGGCGGTTGAGGTCGTGGGTTTGGAAGGTGCTGTCAAAAGACCCTTGGTGAGTTGCTGCAGTGCATCTTGTAGATAGTACACACTGCTGCTACTGTGTGTTGATGGTGGAGGGAGTGAATGTTGAAGGTGGAGTCTCCAATTGAAGATAGTTACTGGGATACAGGAACATTGGCAGATTTTCAATATAAATATGGACAGAAAAAATATAAAAAGCAAAGAAAAATTTGCATTTTTATAGCACTTTTCACAACCTCAGGGGCTCCCAAAGCACTTTACAGCCAATGAAGCATTTTTGAAGCATAATCAGTGGTGTAATGCAGGGAACACAGCAGCTAATTTGCACACAGCAAACTCCCACTAACAACAATGAGGTAATAACCACAAAATCTGTTTTAGGATGTTGGTTAAAGGATAAATATTGGCCAGGTTACCTGCTGGTCTTCCAAATAGTACCATGGGATCTTTTACACCCGTCCTGAGAGGCCAGACATGGCGTCAGTTTAGTGTCTTTTTTGAAAGGTGGCATTGGCCCCTCAGTATTGCACTGGGACTGTCTGCCTGGATCACATGTTCAAATCCCAAGCTCCAGTTTACTGATTCTGAGGTGAGATTGCTACCCACCAAGCCACAGCTGACAAACTGGAAAAAGCTGTCACAAGATGCACAGCGGCCAAATTTTTAATATGTTAATGTAGATATTTATACATTCAGGAGTATTATTATACTTGATATAAACGATGTCAGTTGGTGTGTTGAATACTGCGACATACTCTCGGGTTTTACTCAGCTTCGATTCACGCTCCCCATGATTAAATGATGTTTTGAAACAGACTGTCGGAGGCTTTTGGAAACTGTTGCTGGTTGTATCTGTGTCACAGAGTGCATTGAACATGGCTCATACAGGAGAGGAAGTCGATTGCCGTTGTACTAAATTAACATTCCATTCTCCAAAAACATGGTGAGCTCTTATCCTAATGAGCAAAGGGAAAACCTGAACACAAAGATGATTTTTGTTATCATTGATTTTTTTGTCAGTTAATTTAATCTTCATACAAAAAAAAAATTAAATTGAGCAGATTTTTGGGGTCTGGCGACTGATTTTTGTGGATTCTAATCTGCTTCATTTGAATGGCAACAGGGAGAGTTCTGTGAAAAACATTCATTTAAGCCCAAAGCCACAGTTTTAAAATGTAAATTGAACATTGCTGGGCACACTTAGCCTAAAAGCAGAGTTAAGGCATCCAATGGCAGCTGGAAGATACTGAAATGCCTGAATTAAGCCCCATCAAACAAATTTAAGTTACTGCTGTTTTAGCACAGGACAGAGCCTCAGACAAAATTACACCCTTTATCCATTCTCTTGATTTCATTTTCTTTGTAATTAGCAACCATTTGCATGTCAACTTCTCCATTTCACACAAGCAGAATTAAAATCACTTCATGCCACTGACTATCTTGCACAGAGACTCCAAAGTTTAATTTTTACAAAAATGCAGCACCCATGTTATCCCTCAGTAACATGCATTCAAGCTGGAGCTCCTCATCATTCTGTGGCTGACTCTCTCAGTCCCTGAATCTGCTAAATTGAGTTTGGAACGTTTGCCAACAGTAAGGATGCCAGACAGGTAATATTACTGCCTTCAAAAACTGAATGTTTAGTTGCTGACAAGACATCAATTGTGTTCGGAAAAGAGTTCTCTCTGTTTCACTGGGGTAGGAGCTCTCCCTCTCTGTTTCACTGCGATAGCAGCTCTCTCTGTTTCACTGGGATAGGAGCTCTCTCTCTCTGTTTCACTGGGATAGGAGCTCTCTCTGTTTCACTGGGATAGGAGCTCTCTCTCTCTGTTTCACTGGGATAGGAGCTCTCTCTGTTTCACTGGGATAGGAGCTCTCTCTCTCTGTTTCACTGCGATAGCAGCTCTCTCTGTTTCACTGGGATAGGAGCTCTCTCTCTCTCACTGGGATAGGAGCTCTCTCTCTGTTTCACTGGGATAGGAGCTCTCTCTCTGTTTCACTGGGATAGGAGCTCTCTCTCTGTTTCACTGCGATAGCAGCTCTCTCTGTTTCACTGGGGTAGGAGCTCTCTCTGTTTCACTGCGATAGCAGCTCTCTCTGTTTCACTGGGATAGGAGCTCTCTCTCTCTGTTTCACTGGGATAGGAGCTCTCCCTCTCTGTTTCACTGCGATAGCAGCTCTCTCTGTTTCACTGGGATAGGAGCTCTCTCTCTCTGTTTCACTGGGATAGGAGCTCTCTCTGTTTCACTGGGATAGGAGCTCTCCCTCTCTGTTTCACTGCGATAGCAGCTCTCTCTGTTTCACTGGGATAGGAGCTCTCTCTCTCTGTTTCACTGGGATAGGAGCTCTCTCTGTTTCACTGGGATAGGAGCTCTCTCTCTCTGTTTCACTGCGATAGCAGCTCTCTCTGTTTCACTGGGATAGGAGCTCTCTCTCTGTTTCACTGCGATAGCAGCTCTCTCTGTTTCATTGGGACAGCAGCTCTCTCTGTTTCACTGGGGTAGGAGCTCTCTCTGTTTCACTGGGATAGCAGCTCTCTCTGTTTCACTGGGATAGGAGCTCTCTCTCTCTGTTTCACTGGGATAGGAGCTCTCTCTCTGTTTCACTGCGATAGCAGCTCTCTCTGTTTCATTGGGACAGCAGCTCTCTCTGTTTCACTGGGGTAGGAGCTCTCTCTGTTTCACTGGGATAGCAGCTCTCTCTGTTTCACTGGGATAGGAGCTCTCTCTCTCTGTTTCACTGGGATAGGAGCTCTCTCTCTGTTTCACTGCGATAGCAGCTCTCTCTGTTTCATTGGGACAGCAGCTCTCTCTGTTTCACTGGGGTAGGAGCTCTCTCTGTTTCACTGGGGTAGGAGCTCTCCCTCTCTGTTTCACTGCGATAGCAGCTCTCTCTGTTTCACTGGGATAGGAGCTCTCTCTCTCTGTTTCACTGGGATAGGAGCTCTCTCTCTCTGTTTCACTGGGATAGGAGCTCTCTCTCTGTTTCATTGCGATAGCAGCTCTCTCTGTTTCATTGGGACAGCAGCTCTCTCTGTTTCACTGGGGTAGGAGCTCTCTCTGTTTCACTGCGATAGCAGCTCTCTCTGTTTCACTGGGATAGGAGCTCTCTCTCTCTGTTTCACTGGGATAGGAGCTCTCTCTGTTTCACTGGGATAGGAGCTCTCTCTCTCTGTTTCACTGCGATAGCAGCTCTCTCTGTTTCACTGGGATAGGAGCTCTCTCTCTGTTTCACTGCGATAGCAGCTCTCTCTGTTTCATTGGGACAGCAGCTCTCTCTGTTTCACTGGGATAGGAGCTCTCTCTCTCTGTTTCACTGGGATGGGAGCTCTCTCTCTGTTTCACTGCGATAGCAGCTCTCTCTGTTTCATTGGGACAGCAGCTCTCTCTGTTTCACTGGGGTAGGAGCTCTCTCTGTTTCACTGGGATAGCAGCTCTCTCTGTTTCACTGGGATAGGAGCTCTCTCTCTCTGTTTCACTGGGATAGGAGCTCTCTCTCTGTTTCACTGCGATAGCAGCTCTCTCTGTTTCATTGGGACAGCAGCTCTCTCTGTTTCACTGGGGTAGGAGCTCTCTCTGTTTCACTGGGATGACAGCTCTCTCTCTTTCTGATTCATTGCAATAGGAGCTCTTTGTTTCACTGGGAGAGGCATGCTCTCTCTTTAACTGGGACAGCAGCGCTCTCTGTTTCACTGGGACAGCAGCTCTCTCTCTCTCACTGGGATAGGAGCTCTCTCTCTGTTTCACTGGGGTGGGAGCTCTCTCTCTGTTTCACTGGGATAGCAGCTCTCTCTGTTTCACTGGGATAGGAGCTCTCCCTCTGTTTCACTGGGGTAGGAGCTCTCTCTCTGTTTCACTGGGGTGGGAGCTCTCTCTCTGTTTCACTGGGATAGCAGCTCTCTCTGTTTCACTGGGATAGGAGCTCTCCCTCTGTTTCACTGGGGTGGGAGCTCTCTCTCTGTTTCACTGGGGTAGGAGCTCTCTCTCTCACTGGGGTGGGAGCTCTCTCTTTCACTGGGATAGCAGCTCTCTCTATTTCACTGGGATAGGAGCTCTCCCTCTGTTTCACTGGGGTGGGAGCTCTCTCTCTGTTTCACTGGGGTAGGAGCTCTCTCTCTGTTTCACTGGGGTAGGAGCTCTCTCTCTGTTTCACTGGGGTAGGAGCTCTCTCTCTGTTTCACTGGGGTAGGAGCTCTCTCTCTGTTTCACTGGGGTAGGAGCTCTCTCTCTGTTTCACTGGGATAGGAGCTCTCTCTCTGTTTCACTGGGGTGGGAGCTCTCTCTCTGTTTCACTGGGATAGGAGCTCTCCAAATGAGCATTATGATCTAGTGCCATTGCCTTGACTTTTCCCCGTACCCCTGCACATTGTTTCTATTCAAATAATCAGCCAATGCCCTCTTGAATGCCTCGATTGAACCTGCCTCCACCACACTTCCAGGCAGTGCACTCCAGACCCAAACCACTCAGTGTGTGAAAAAAAATTTCTCACGTCACATTTGCTTCTTTCGTAAACCACTTCAAATCTGTGCCCTCTCGTTCTTGATCCGTTTACAAGTGTGAACAGCTTCTCCCTATCTACTCTGTCCAGCCTCCTCATGATTTTGAAAACTTCTATCAAATCTCCTCCTAGCCTTCTCCTCTCCAAGGAGAACAGTCCCAACTTCTCCAATCAATCCTCATCGCTGAAGTTTCTCATCCCTGGAACCATTCTTGTAAACCTCTTCAGCACTTTCTCCAATGTGTTCACATCCTTCCTATAATGTGGCTCCCAGAACTGTACATAATATTCCAGCTGAGGTCTAATGAGTATCTTAAATAAATTCAGCATAACCTCCTTGCTCTTGTACTCTATGCCCCTATTAATAAAGCCCAGGATACTATATGCTTTATTAACTGCTTTCTCTACCTCTCCTGCCACCTTCGATGATCTATGTACATATACACCCAGGTCTTTCTGCTCCTGCACCCCCTTCAAAATTCCATCCCTTATTTTATATTATATGTCCATGTTCTTCCTACCAAAATGCATCAGCTCACACTTCTCCGCATTGAACTTCATCTGCCACCTATCTGCCCACTCCACCAACTTCTCTATGTCCTATTGAAGTTCCACACTATCCTCCTCACAGTTCACAACACTCCCAAGCTTTGTATCATCTGCAAACTTTGAAATTGTCCCCGGAACACCAGGATGTGGGTTAGGAGCTCTCTCTCTCTTTCACTGAGATAGTAGCTCTCAATCTGCTTCACTGGGACAGGAGATCTCTCTTTATTTCACCTGGGATAGGAGCTCTCAATATGTTTCACTGGGATAGGAGCTCCAGCTGTTTCACTGGGACATTTTCACTTGGACAGGAGCTCTCTCTCTCTGTTTCACTGCGATAGGAACTCTCTCTCTCTCTATTCCACTTGGATAGGAGCTCTCCGTTTCATTCGATAGGAGCTGCCTCTTTGCGATAGGAGCTCTCTCTCTGTTTCACTGGCATAGGAACTCTCAATTTGTTTGACTATAGGAGCTCTCTCTATCTGTTTCACTGGCAAAGGAGCTCTCTCTCTCTGTTTCACTGGGATAGGAGCTCTCTCTCTGTTTCACTCGTGTGTAAAATATATATTTAGATGTATAATATATTTAGGTGTATAAAATCATGAGAGGCATAGATAGGGTAGACAGGAAGGAACTTTTCCCCTTTGTGGAGGGATCAATAACCAGGGGGCATAGATTTAAGGTAAGGGGCAGGAGGTTTAGAGGGGATGTGAGGAAGAATTTTTTCACCCAGAGGGTAGTGAGAATCTAGAATTCGCTGCCTGAAAGGGTGGTAGAGGCAGAAATCCTCATAACATTTAAGAAGTATTTGGATGTGCATTTGCAATGCCATGGCATAGAAGGCTATAGGCCTAGTGCTGGAAAATAGGATTAGAATAGTTAGCTACTTGTTTGACCGGCACAGACTCGATGAGCCGAAGGGTCTTTTTCTGTGCTGTAGACCTCTATGACTCTGTGACTCTGTTTTATAGCTGTACTTCTTTATGGTAACAATTTACCACACAGCAATGCTGATAAAATGTTGCCCTGTTCTGCAGATGATGTTCTACTGGATGCTTCCTTTAGGGAAGGAAATCTGCCATCCTTAACTGGTCTGGCCTACATGTAACTCCAGATCCACAGCAATGTGGTTGACTCTTTAAAAAAATGTCCTCTGAACAAGGGCAATTAGGGATGGGCAATAAGTGCTGGCCTAGCCAGTGACGCCCACATCCCATGAACAAATAATGAAAAAAGAAGAAAGCTCTCAAGTCTCCAGACTGTCTTCCCTAAGGGAGATTCCCTGTGGGAGATTGAGTTTCCCAGGACTGTGACTTGGGGAGGGGGAAAGTTGAAGTTGAGTAGAATCAGTACTTATAAAAAGGGAGTTACAGAAACGTAATGTAAATAGTCAAAGACATAGTTTCATGTTATTGTTAAAAAGTAGGATAGCATACTTAGGGAGAGGTGTAGTATAGAGGTTTAACAGATGGGATATGCTAATGTATGACATAGATGAAAACGTAGCACTGACACAGGTCAGTTATGTGTTAGACTCAAAAAGGAGAGAGAGAGCTTGGAATCCTGCTGAGGAGCAACATGCCTACCCTGTAACCTGTTTAGATGTAGTACTAACAAACAAGTGTTAAGCAGGTACCAGGGCGTGTCTACAGTCTATCTAAGAGCCAAGTTCCATGCCTAGAGTTCCAGACAGAAAGACCAATCTCAGAACACAGATAAATGCTTTGCAACAAAATATAACAAACACAAATTATTGTTGATGTGGTGTTACAAATAGGTCTCAAATAGGAGAATACTGTGGTTCTTCCCATCACTGATACCGTGACCTGTTTAATACTTTTCTGATTAATTTAAAACTGTACTGTTCTAAGTGCTGTCTTCCACTAAACAAATGCTAGGTTAATGGATCTCTTTCACAATGCTTGTGTTATTAATTCTGAAATGCCTTTCGCTCTTCCCTTAGAGAGGTCCACCTCACATTATGTGGCAACAAACAATTTTTCATTCAGACAAGGAATCGCTTTCTAATTTAGTTCTTCTTTCCAAAGCTTGCTATTCAAGCCCTGGTGCCTAAATAATTGACACAATGGGACGAGTAGAATCTGACACAAAAGGTTCTTTGAAGATCTGCATGAGCTCCTCATTGATCAATACTAAAAAAAAAGTTTCCACTTGTCAGTTATTTTACTGACTATGATTGGAGTCACAGCACAAGACAGGATGTAGAGATTGGACCTCTCCCAGGGTTAAAGATGTCAATAATTATACTGAATGGCATATCAACAATGTGCCATCCACAGGGTCTGACTGTATACTCTGTAGTCACAGTTCACACTGTTTTCAGTTTGAGTTCTGACACACAGGGTATGTCATGTACATAGGTTCAAAAGATCTAGTAGTAAATCTAAAACAACTATCCAATTTGAGCCTTGCACAATAAAATGACCACTACATTTGAACTCTAATTGGTTGTGGGGATCAAGCTTCTTCAGATTGGACCATTCATCTCCAAGATACAGTATCAGTTGCCCATCATTTTATCGCGGTGCTTGCTGTGCTCCCAGCCACTTCTCAGCTCAGCTTCCCCTTTGATGATTGTATCCTAGTGGCAGCTCCAGCCTCAGTGTTCATTGGCCTTGGTATGAAAGCTCCAGCTTCTCCGTTCACCTGACAGTGCATGTTTATGTGATGACTACCCAGATGTTCCATCACTGTTCTTCGTCCAGCCACATTTGCCCAGGTCCAGGACCACTCTTGGCTCAGACAAGCCTGTCTTAACTGTTTTGGCTCTGTCTTCAAGCCAAACAGTGAACTCAATTTCTGCCACTGGAATCTGCCATCCATATCCCCCCCCAGGAGGCCTGCACCCAGCTTCCCCATTCCAGGATCCACCACTCTCCGCTGCTGTATCAGACCCCTCACCTCAGCATTTTCTGTTTTTATTTAAGAGGAAGAATGATACTCACATCAGGACAGGAAGTTATGATGAACCTTTATAAAACACTGGTCTGGCTTCAACTGGACTAGTGTGTCCAATTCACGTCACCACATGTCAAGAATGATGTGAAGGCTTCAAAGAGGGTGCAGAAAAGATTCACAAGAATGATTCCAGGAATGAGGAACTTCAGATTCGTAGACAGATTGACGCTGAGACTGTTTTCTTTAGAGAAAGTTAAGTGAAGACTTGATAGAGGTATTCAAAAGCAGGACAGGTCCAGATAGAGCAGGTAGACAGAAACTTCCCATTGATGGAAGAATCAAGAACCAGAGTTCACGATTCAAGGTGATTGGCAAAAGTATCAAAGGCAGCAAGAGGAAAAACATTTAAATGCAGTGAGTGGTTAGGATCTGAAATGCACAGCCTGAGCGTGTGGTGAAGGCAGGTTCAATTGTGGCTTTTAAAAAAATTTTTCACGGGACATGGACATTGCTGGCTGGGCCAGCATTTATTGCCCATCACTGATTGCCCTTGAGAAGGTGGTGGCGAGCTGCCTTCTTGAACTGCTGCAGTCCATGTGGTGTAGGTACTCCCACAGTGCTGTTAGGAAGGGAGTTCCAGGATTTTGACCCAGCGACAGTGAAGGAACGGCGATATATTTCCAAGTCAGGATGGTGAGTGACTTGCAGGGGAACTTGCAGGTGGTGATGTGTCTGCTGTCCTTGTCCTTCTAGGTGGCAGAGGTCATGGGTTTGGAAGGTGCTGTTGAAGAAACCTTGGTGAATTTCTTCAGTGCATCTTGTAGATGGTACACACTACTACTGTATATTGGTGGTGGTGGGAATTAATGTTTAAGGTGGTGGATAGAGTGCCAATCAATTGGACTGCTTTGTTCTGTATAGTGTCAAGTTTTTTGAATGATGTTGGAGTCACGCTCATCCAGGCAAGTGGAGAGTATTCGATAACACTCCTGACTTGTGCCTTGTAGATGGTGGAGAGGCTTTGGGGAGTCAGGAGGTGAGTTACACTCCACAGAATTCCCAGCCTCTGACCTGCTCTTGTAGCCACATCATTTATATGGTTGGGCCAGTTCAGTTTCTGGTCAATGGTAACCCCCAGGATGTTGATAGTGGGGGATTCAGCGATGGTAATGCCAATGGAATGTCAAGGGGCGATGCTAGAGTCTCTCGTGTTGGAGATGGTCATTGGCTGTCACTTGTGTGGCATGAATGTTACTTGTCACTTATCAGCCCTTTCGAAAGGGAATTTGATAAGCACCCAAAAATAAAATATTTGCAGGACTGCAGGGAAAGAGCAGGGAGTGGGACTAGATGCACTTCTCTTGCAGAGAGATCTAACATTGGCTCAATGGGCTGAATGGCCTCCTTCTGTGCTGTAAGCATTCTGTGATTCTACATGCCAGAGCTGACGGCCCCAGGTTTTAAGGAATAATTCTGTTGCCTATGGAAACCATCCCTGTCAATTGTTAGAGCAGGCCCTGCTGTGGAAAGATTCAACCCTACAAATAACACCATGGGAAATGAACATGTTGGAAAATCAAATACTGGGGATGCTGTGAACCTATTTGTAACTATGGCAAAGCTGGGGATGATTATTTTATTCATACTGAGTAAGAAGGAGCCTGACAACATTATTGTAGTCACACTCTGAAATTCATATAAAATAACAGATTGATTCATATTTTCAGTAAATATTATCACCAGGATCTGAACACAAAACAGAATTTTGATTTGTGAGATCATAGTCCAAGTTAAGTAGTCAGCTTACTTCTAGATCAGTCAGACCTCTCAGCATTTTATAGACCTGCTTCATGTTCCCCCTTTAATCTTATTCACTATGGTATAAAACAAGATCAGCTCCATGTACCCTTGCACGCTGTGGGTTATCTCAGAATCCTCTGAACCATTGCTAGTGCACTAAACATCACACTCTAATCCAAACACACATTTACCAGTCATCCAGGCACATTAAAATATGGCCCTGAATTTCCTCTAACATTTTGGCACAGCAATGGCATGAGCCAAATTGTACCGAGGAAATTCTCACCCAATTTGTGTGGTTTAACCCCAGAATTTTCTTACACCAAATTTCATGGATCACTTTGCACCACCTCCAAAGTTATTACCATCAAAACCCCATTTGCTCAAAACACAATTTTGTTCCCAGGCAAAGCAAGCGAAGAATGTAAGTTTCCTGCAGTTTCAAGGAGTAAAACTGTCGGTGGAGCATGATTTAAAGTCATTATTTCTGTTGTTTTACAGCAATTTGTTTTTCAGTCATTTCTTTTTCCTCCTACTTACTGAGATCAGTATTACATTTCCTTCTCTTTCTTATTGATAAAGGATTTGACGAGCTTCATGCACTTATTGTTGGAGCTGAGGGATCAGTGGAGAGAATTTATGGAGACAGTTTGTAGTGGAGAAGAGCAGCTGGAGGTTATCCTGGAAAACCAGATGATTCTGGAATAATGAACAGTTTTGATAGAGGAGTTCATGTCCTGATCGTACTTTACGTGATCCAGCCTAATTTTGTGGTGAATGTCGAACGGGCTGTACGCTGTCAAAGTTCAAGACTGGGTCTCTTGGACTTAGGGTGTGGAGGTGAAGGTCATAGCAGGAAGTATGACCGGGTGAGAGAGAGTAATGGTTTTATTTGGGATAAGGGTATCAAAGTGGAGGTCATGCTGTGAGTGAGCTGCTGGGGAGATGCAAAGGTATCATGGTGAACAGAGGGTTTGACAGTTGGTGTTTTGAAAGTGTTTTAAGGGATTTTGGGCAGAGTTCTTTTCCAGGGGCTGTCACAGAAGGAAGGGGAGTTGGGATGTGAGTGCTGAGTGATGAGGGATATGTGGTAACGGTCGAAGAGAGCCTTGCTTGTGATTGAGATGATGGACTGAAGTCTGGTCACATGAGAAGACAAGAGAAAGGAAGCGGTCATGAATATGGCAGGGGAGACTTTACATGCAAGGAAAGGTTAAGGGCAGTCAGCTGAGTAGTGAACTCAGAGGGACATAGGGCCTGGAAGAAGGAGTAGGCCATTCAGCCCTTCAAGCCCAGAAAAAACAAAATGAAACAAACCAAAACTCCGAGGAGGGAAAGGTGATTTGAGATGGAGATTGAAAATCACTAAGTTTGAGAAGTCACTCAGTGCAGAGGAGAGAAAGCAATGAAGATGCCTCAGTGAGAAACTGGTGTTTGGGTGGGCAGTGGAGAATGAGGATTTTAAAGAAGAGATAAGAGGGGTGGAATAAGGTTTCCTATAAGGAATAGTTTTGCTAACTTGTGCGCTCAGAGATTTGTCCTCCCCACCACAAACACACATCATGAATGCGTGTGCACACCCTACAATTTTCTGTTCGTTTTTAATTTGTGTTGCATAATCCAAAGAACAGGGTTTTGTGCTGGGTCAGGACATTTGTTACACAATTCCTATAATCTCACATCGAAGGCGTGTTCCATTTTGGATACCATTGTACAAAGTTTGGCACAGTCACATTGACAACCAATTAGACATGTGACATGTATAACAACAAAAACAATTACTGAACTGTCAATGGAATCCTTCAGAAACCAGGATGGATCCAGCTCTAAGAGTGAAAACAACAGCCTGTTCCTGTTTTCAGTCAAACAATCTCCACTGGGTAGTCCACATGCTGAGCGATTACAGCAGCAGATGCTGTTGAAGATCATCAGAAATAGGAGCACGGGTAGGCCATTCAGCCCATCAAGCCTGCTCCACTGTTCAGTAAGATCATGAACAGTTGTGGCCTTAATTCCACTTTCCTGGCAGCCCCATAACTCTTGACTCCCTTGTAGTCCAAAAATCTAACTCAGCCTTGAACTTCCCTACTTTTAAACTCCATTTTAAACCTCTTGCAATAAATGCGAAAATTCCATTTGCCTTCCAAATTACTTGCTGTACCCACATACTAACTTTTTATGATTCTTGTACAAGGACACCCAGACCCCTCTGTACTGCAGCATTCTGCAGTCTCTCTCCATTTAAATAATATTCTGCTTTCCTATTCTTGCTGCCAAAAAGGATAACCTCACATTTTCCTACATTATAATCCATTTTCCAAATTTTTTTGCCTACTCACTTACTTATTCCTTTGCAGACTCTTTGTATCCTTCTCACAGCTTGCTTTCTTACCTATGTGTGTGTGTCAGCAAAGTTGACTACGATACAGTCCAAGTCATTAATATCGATTGTAAATAGTTGAGGCCTTAGCACTGATCCCCATGGCACTCCACTAGCTACGGTTTTCCTACCTGAAAATGACCCATTTATCCAGACTCTCTCAAGGATTTGAGGCCTGAAGAATGTGAGATAACAGAAGACCATTCACTCCCTTGGTGCCATATGTTAGAGGAGAAGATTGAAGGAGAAAGAAAGGAAGATTTCCATTTCTATATGACTGCAGCACATCAATCCCAATGCGCTATGCAGCCAATGAAGTACTTTTGAAATGAACTCACTTTATAATGCAGGAAGAAAAACTGGCTAAATGAGGGATTGAAGAGTATGAAGACAAACACTGACGTACTTGACCAAATACGTAACAAACGTGAGAGTTTCAGACCTGCAGGGACCATATAGTCAGTGTTGAATGCTGTAGATTGTAATGTTAGATTGATATTATGGAGTTTATGGTTCATACCTTCAGGGCTCAGAATCAAATCTCAGACAGTTTAATCTTCTTGGAAATTTTCCCTAAGGTTACTCACCTCCTTCAGAAGATTAAATAAGTTGAAGAGAGACAATGAATCACACATTGTACATGGTCTGTTGGAAACGACCGACTCAAATCCACATTGTCTATTCTTAAGGTCTGATCTTTATGCTCTTGTCTAGCATCAGATAAGATGATACATGTGAGTGCAACACCATAAAGAGGTTAAAGATAGGAGTTTGCACTGGGTGGATAAAGACACTATATTGCTGTTGTTCTGCCTAAACAGGCAGCATTATTCATTATGCCTGACAGTGAGAGTCACATTATCCCAGTTCCACGCACCAGTTGTCCTGACTTTCTCTGAGACTCGGAATATAACTGTCCCCGTATGGATCTATTTGTGATGCAATTAATCTGTACGTGACTTTGTGTGTTTTGTAATGCTTGAAGAAGATGCCTCACAGAGTAATGGAGCAGGCATTAATTATATGTACCTGCTGGAATATTAACTGTCAACCTGACACAAGTATCTGGTGCCCAGAGGCAGGTACAAATACAGCAATGATAGATGCTGTGCCATTCACTGGATCAGGAGCACTGGAGGTAATTTAGTTCCCCAAAATGGGTGGGTTTTGTCAGGTGAGATATTAAAAATTTCAAACTTGAACCCAGACTGCCTGGAACCCCCCATAATCCTGACTTTAATAGGGCTGGAATGAGGAGTGTGTGGGTGGGGGAGGAGGGGAGGGAGAACGCGGGAAGTGGTGGGTGGCCATTTTAAAGAAATTGACCGGGCTGTGTGCCTGGTTAAACCACTTCCAGTTTTAACACTGTCAAGCTGGTTTCCCTCGGCTGTTAAAGGGCAGCAAGGGAAAATGAGTGCCTTTCCAGCACTTTTTGTGTACCGGGAGGAGCAGGAATGTTTCCTTCTGCCACCCAGCCCGCCCCCAAGGTACTTTGCTAATCTCCCCAGTGAGCACTCTCCCACCACTTCACATGATCCAATGCCCAACCAATTTCCTTCCCATCGCCCCATGTCTCCTCCAACCTACAATTTCCTTGTAACATTGATGTACTATAGAGCAGAAATATAAAAGGTAAAGGCTGCATTCTGTTGAAGACTCACCCTGCACTGTCTGGCCTGAGTGATGGCAGCAATGGCAGTGATGCTAGCAGAATGTCTGCCATGGCTCAGTGGGTAGCACTCTTACCCAAGTCACACCTCATGAAGTTGAGTACTATAGCCAGGCTGATACTCCAGTGCAGTACTAGGGAGTGCTGCACTGTTGAAGGTGCTGTCTTTTAAATGAGACATTAAACCGAGGTTTCATCTGCCCCTTCAGTTAGACATAAAAGATTCCACAGCACTTTCTGGAGGAGAAGAGGGAAGTTCTCCCAATTTTCCTGGCCAACATTTATCCCTAAATCAACATCATGAAAACTGGTCATTATCTCATTGCTGTCTGTGGGACCTTGCTGTGCACAACTGGCTACAGGACAACAGTGACTAAACAAATGCAGTTCCATAGCTGTGAGGAGCTTTGGGACATCCTGAGGTCATTAGAAATGCTAGAGAAATGCAAGTCTTTCTTTCCCGTCACAATGTGTGCAAAGTGTAATTATCACAACATCAAACAAATGTTAATTTGAAAACGTAGATGAATCTCTGACCCTCTGATTACATTTGAAAATTTTTAATCAAATCATTTACTTTGTCCATTTAATCTGTTTGTGTCACACATACATTTGTACAGGTCCCATTCTCATCTAGCTGTGAGTACTTCAGTAATGACTGTTCATTTTCGATTACTAAGACGTAACAACACTGGGTAATGGTTTTTCTCATGTCAGGGGAGCAGGTTAATAGTCCATGTCTCCTAGGTTTTGAATGGATGAATTTGGCAGTGCTGTATTCATTCCATTTTGCTCACATTTTCTACCTTGTTTCTAAAATAACATTCAGTGATTCTGTGAAATCCACCAGTATTAGAGCAGAAATCTATCCAATCAGTAACTACCTCTACAATCTTCATCTCACACCTTTTGAACCAGGGGTATGGGTTTTAACTGCAACAGCAAAAGCTTTCATCGGTATTTGGAAAATGGGAATCCCATCAGCTTCGGCTGAAAGGGGAGTCTGCAAAAACAAAGCTCTTGACCACAATGTGGTCAATGTGTACCTCTTAATATTATGATGGACCATCAATCTTTCTCCAGGATACATTTTTCAGATAGGTTTTTAAATGGTTCAGTTCTCCAAGTGTTGAATGTAATCAGTGATGTAGAGAAAATGGGTTAGATTTTCCTGTTCAGTTTGACACTTTAGTGTTTGGGCCAAATGAGGGTCCCGAGTTCATGCTGGTTGGGGGCCAGACCGATAAAACTAATACCCTGGATGCTGCCAGCTCAATCTGAGGACTTTAGAGCTGTAGAGCCTCGACAGCTTCACCAGTGGAGCCAGAACTGCTCAGGCAGATAGGAGACCTCGAGTACACCTCAAAATGAAGGCACCATCAGAGGTATAAAAAATATATATTTTAGAGGTAGGGAGGTGGTGGCAGCAGGCCTCTTGGTTCACTGGGGCTGTGGGGGTGACCCATGGGGCCCGCAGTCCCATTATAAGAACTCGGAGTCTCCAGCTCCACTCTTCCCCACCCCCCCGGACTGTCGCGGAGAAGGCTGCTTCCATTAAGCTGCTACCTTTCCCGTGTGGTGGGACTGTTCTATCTCCAGTAAAGTGCCGGTGAGGCTGGAAAATTGGCTCTAATTGGGCCTTAATTATGCTAATGAGTATCCTACCTCAGTGGTGCAGGCAACCAATGTGCATTCCTGCCTGTCCTAGAGGAATTTAACCAGTGGCAAGAATGCCTCAGGGAGCCCTCCTAATGCGGCTTCCCGCTGCTTTCCCACGCTGCACCTCCAAGCTCACCACCTGGGGCCTGGGAAAATTTTGTCCAATGTTTCCACTTCTGTGGGAGTCCAAAACTTGGGCCATCAATATGAGATAGCCACAAATAAATCCAATAGGAAATTCAGGAGAAATTGCTTTACCCAGAGAATGGTGAGAATGTGGAGCCTGCTGCCACAGGGTGGATAGTATATATGCCTTTAAGGGGAAGCTGGATAAGTACATGAGGGGGAAATGAATAGAAGGAAATGTTGGTAGAAGGAAATGATGTAGGGTGGGAGGAGTGTCATGTGCAGCATAGACACCAGCATGGACCAGAAGGGCCGAATGGCTTGTTCTAAATATTTTGGTTGGAGAACCCCTTTTCAAATGGATTAGTAATCGCAGGCTCCGTCTGAATGATAATATGATATAATGCTTATAATATAAAACATGTAAAGGATGTTTAAATCATTTTTAAAAGACAGTCAATTACTTTTGTGCTGCTTTCAGCACTTCTTTACGCACTCATCCCTCCAAAGTGAGGTAGCTAGCTCATGCAGCACTGCATATGTAGCAGCCATTGGTCACTCCTACCTCCCAGCTCGTACTAAGCCCTCATTAACTTGCTCAAAACCACAGCAATGCCCCTGACCACAGTGCCCTTGGCAGTCGGCCACATCACCCACCAATAAGGCTGGGTCTCCACTTTCCATTGGCTGGGGTTTCCTGGCCCCGCCAGGCAGGGACCCACCGCAGTGGGTGCAGTGGGTCAGCCAAAACCCATTGACTATCGGCGAGACCCGAAGATCCCAGCAGCAGGCGGGGCCAAAAAATCCCGGCTATTATTCCACGGATCCCCAGGAGTCCACAGATCCCAGTTTGAGGATCACTGTCACAGAGTACAAAAACAAGGAAGTCGTTGTAAAGCTTGGTTCAGCCTCAGCTGCAGGACCGCACCTATTCTGCACACCACACTTCAGTAAGGATATGAAGGTTTTGGAGAGAGTACAGGGGAGATTTACTAGAATGGTTCCAGATATAAGGGATTACAGTCACGTTGATGGACTGGGAAGCTGGAGAAGGTTAAGAGGAGATCTGATAAATCATAAAGGATTTAGATAGAGTAAATAAAGAGAAGCCGTTTCCAATGGCTGAAGGGTGAATAACAAGAGGGCCTGGCTTTAAGGTGTTGGAAAAAAAAGGAAAATGTTTTTAAACAAGTGGTTAGAGCTGCCTGATAGGGGAGTAGATACTGATTTAATAGTAACCTTAAAATTGTTTAAATGTCAGAGGAGAAGAAACTAGAGTATTGGGGAAGAGCAGGGGAGTGAGATTAATTATGTTGCTCTTGAAAAGATGGACCGAATGGTCTCTTTCTGTGTTTTACTGCTCCATGATTCCATAATTCTGTATAATGAATAATCACCACGAGTTTCCTGAGCAACTGCGTTGTCCATTTGGAAAGATTAGCTGTACTGCGTGATATATCTTTACTAGCAGAGATCCACAAAATATGTGTGATGAAATGAGTTTCTTTATTACGACAGTACTTCAGCTGCATCACATATTCTATCTTTATTTTTATACACTCTGGATTGGGTCCAAACATTTAACAATGCTGGTACAGAAAAAAAAGCCTGCCAAACCTCCATCTTAAACATTAATAATCCTGCTGTTAAAACCTAGCCACCTCCGAACAATCCTTACTTGATCTCACCACAAAAGCTAGGCCTCCATAGGCAGGCTGACAACTCTCAGGAACCAAAAGTTTAGTCTTATGCATCTAGTGACAGGTATGCAGATGCCTAGGGGCGCTGCAGTGCACTCTTTATCACAGGGATACACTGGAAATAGATCAATAGGCTCACCTCACACTGCCACACGAGATATTCCAGGCTAAACAAACAATCGTTTGTTACGAGAAATAAGTCAACACAAAAACAAACTGAATCGGTGGAGAAACGGTGTTACAGCACTTAACCATGCCAGGCTCCCCATGCCAAAATCATTTGGGTGGAATTTAATGCCCTCCCCCATGGCAGGTTTAGTAGTGGGGAGGGCATTTAATCAGGCAGGAGGGTGTTGGGCAGGTCCCTGCTGAATTCCTGCCTCCCCCCCGATTAAGTCCATGGTGGGAAGGCTCATCGAAGGTCTTCCTGCCGGCTGTCAATTGAAGCCCTTAAGCGGACCTTTCATGCCCACTTAAAGACCTCATTTTGCTGCCACTGGCATTCACTCAGCAGCGGGTGGGGGTCCCACCATGCAGGAAGCCCGTGCTCAGTGCCTGATCGAGAGACCTAGCATCAGGGCCCACAGTGAGTCAGCCCCCAGCCTTAGCCCATCCCCCTCCCCCTTGCCCCCCCGACCTGGTGATTCCCCCTACCACCCCCATCACTCAACCTGCAGTCAGGGCCCACCAGCGATCCTGGGCCTCCAGTGGGTGCATTACCAGCAGCAGCCACTGCCCCCTTGGTGGCTCTGCCATTCAATAGTGCTGTTGGCCTCTGGTTGGCCAGTAGCTCTTGGTGGGCGGGATTTTTGCCCCCCACGACCCCAAGGTCCTTGATTCCGGGCAAGTCCCGCTTTTGCCCTGTTAAGTATCTGATTGGTAGTTAATGTGGCAGGACCTTCCCAAAAACTGGTGGCATTGGGCTCTTGCCAACTCTCCAGTTGGTGGGCCAGAATATGAATGGAATGAACACTGAAATGTTATGATTTATGACAGGATGGATCCTGGGTTGAATCAGAGTTCCATCTGCTCTCTTCAAAGTGAAGCAAGCCCAATGATGCATAACACGTGAACAGCATCTTGTGTGATGACCCACACTTGGTCAGTGCAGTGAGGCACAGCTCACAGGTAGCTGAGCTAGTGTGTACTGTGTGCCTATGAATCATCGTGGTGAAACTTTGAAATTAGAGTGTGTGTGGAGTAAGCAGCTGATTCTGTGAGTATCACTGCAGATGATAAAATAATGGTGTGCGCTGCAATCCACCAATGAGCTGGACTGCAGTAATTGCACATTCAGTAGTTGTACCAGTAAAACAGACCAATGAGATGGAGTAACACTGATGAAAGCTGACACTTCTGATATAGATCCTTTTGAATCAATATCCAAGTTGTCTGTTAAGTCTATTTGAAGACAATTAGCGACCCGTTAATGCAGATTTCAGCAAGTTTAAAATCAAAGTTACTGTATTGCTTGTTACATTTTGACAGTTTAAGAAAAGTTCAGAATAAAGCTCCCTCTACACTGTCCCCATCAAACACTCCCAGGACAGGTACAGCACGGAGTTAGATACAGAATAAAGCTCCCTCTATACTGTCCCCATCAAACACTCCCAGGACAAGTACAGCACGGGGTTAGATACAGAGTAAAGCTCCCTCTACACTGTCCCCATCAAACACTCCCAGGACAGGGACAACACAGGGTTAGATACAGAGTAAAGCTCCCTCTACACTGTCCCCATCAAACACTCCCAGGACAGGTACAGCACGGGGTTAGATACAGAGTAAAGCTCCCTCTACACTGTCCCCATCAAACACTCCCAGGACAGGTACAGCACGGGGTTAGATACAGAGTAAAGCTCCCTCTACACTGTCCCCATCAAACACTCCCAGGACAGGTACAGCACAGGGTTAGATACAGAGTAAAGCTCCCTCTACACTGTCCCCATCAAACACTCCCAGGACAAGTAAAGCATGTGGTTAAGCATCGACTAATGCTCTTACTATACTATATGATTCTGTGCTCCCTGATCAGGTAGAAATGTAATGTTAAGTTCCCTCTGCAATGTTTTGGAAAGCACGCTGACGCTAGGTAGATGATGTTCTATACAGGCGAATGTTCTGCCTGCAAAGCCCCAAATCTGTGCAAGAGCCCAACACCAGACCAGATGTCATTGTTTGACCAGACAACTGCAGGAGTGCAATTGAGATTGATCAATGACATTAGCAATGGAACACTGAAAGCAACAGCAGTGTTGTCTGTACTTGGGTTTTGAAACCCCTCAATATCCTCAGTGTAACGAGGAATCCATTAGTGGTGAAGTGTTTGCTCGGAGTAAATTAGATCAGCTTAAACGAAGGGATTTTCCCTCAGCATATGGATTTTCTTCTTGCCTTCTGGAAGAAACTAGATTGAAATCTATTTAATGTGAATTCCACAGTCCCATTTGAATTCCTTTAATCATTTCATCTTAATTATTTTGTGATTTAAAACTCCATCAGACAATAAACACATTTGTGATGTATATTTTTATGAGCTTTTCACTTTTAGCACTGTTAGACTGAGGAGATCAGAATGAAGATTAAAAACTAATTTAAAACCAATGTTGCTTTTTATTGCATTTTGATGAGTCTTTTAAAAAACATTCAGAGTTGCTACCAGTTAATGTGCTCTTCAAATATTGGTTGATGGAGAATATCAACACCCAACACATCCTGTGTGTATGAAATGTCGACAGCCTCCACATGAATGTGTATGTGTTGGGTCAGGCTCTGGGATCTTTGGCTTTTTCACCAGCTCTCTGAGATGGTGGCACAAATTTTCACTCTGCACAATGTGTAGTGAAATCAGAAAACTGTTTCTAAGAAATGTTCATGCAATTTTAAGGAGGAAACTCCTTAAACAAGTTGCTTATTTGAGATTGTGTGGCATCAGTAGTGAATGAGGAAAGGTATTTTCCCAGGAATAATTCCTCCATCAGCCCCAGTTCCAGTCACTGACATTTCTTACCCTTCAATCCAAGCTAGCAATTGCTTCCAACTAAAAGCACTACTCGCCTCCCTCAGCCTTCCCTCCACCTATAATCTTCAAATTTTGAACCACCTAATTATTGCCTCCCTGTCTTTTTCACCATGCTGCTGTTCTGCACTTGACACTTCATTGAAATTCCATAACATGCAAATGCTAGGTGGTAATTTCCTGCCCCTCATCAGCTTCAGGTGGTACAAAGCTATGGGAGGAAGAGAAATCCATTTAGAGGCTCCCACCAGTCCCAGGTAGCTGTATTCAAATAGTTAACAAAAGAAGTCCGGTACCGAGTGTTGCCAAGGAGGTGGCAGGGTTGGAGGCGGTGTGGGGGAGGTGGGGGGGGTTTAAATTTTTACAGACCCACCAGCTGAGTGAAGACAATCAAAGGACAACATGGCTGCAGCAGGTCAAGAAGGCAACTCATCACCACCTTCTCAGGGCCAACTAGGGATGGGCAATAAATGCTGGCCCAGCCAGCGAAGCCTACATCCCATGAATGAATTTTTAAAAACTTGATTGGCTATAAATGTGTCCACTGCCCCAGAGACAGCTGACTGGGCTCTGCAGCTGCTGCAGCTACTCAGGGTCTGCAAGAGCAGTGGTCCAGGCGTAGGCTCCTTCACACTGATGAAATAGATGGAGGGGGGGTTCCTGGGGGGTAGTTTTTTATATAATTGTTCACAGGATGTGGGCATTGCTGGCTATGCTCCAGCATTTATTGCCTATCCCTAGTTGCCCTTGAGAAGGTGATGGTGAGCTGCTTTCTTGAGCCGCTGCAGTCCCTGTGGTGTAGGTACACCCACAGTGCTGTTAGGGAGGGAGTCCAGGATTTTGACCCAGTGACAGTGAAGGTATATTTCCAAGTCAGGATGGTGAATGACTTGGAGGGGAACTTCCAGGTGGTGGTGTTCCCATCTATCTGCTGCCCTTGTCCTTCTAGATGGTAGTGCTCGTGGATTTGGAAGGTGCTGTCTAAGGAGCCTTGGTGAGTGTCTGCAGTGCATCTTGTAGATGGTACACACTGCTGCTACTGTGCAATGGTGGGTGGAGGGAGTGAATGTTTAAGTGGTGGATAGGGTGCCAATCAAGTGGGCTGTTTTGTCTTGGATGGTGTCCAGCTTCTTGAGTGTTGTTGGAGCTGCACTCATCCAGGCAAGTGTTGAGTATTCCATCACACTCCTGACTTGTGCCTTGTAGATAGTGGACAGGCTTTGGGGAGTCAGGAGGTGAGTTACTCTCCGCAGAATTCCCAGCCTCAGACCTGCTCTTGTAGCCACAGTATTTATATGGCTAGTCCAGTTCAGTTTCTGGTCAATGGTAACCCCCAGGATGTTGATAGTGGAGGATTCAGTGATGGTAATGCCATTGAACATCAAGGGGAGACGGTTAGATTCTTTCTTGTTGGAGATGGTCATTGCCTGGCACTTGTGTGGTGCGAATGTTACTTGCCACTTGTCAGCCCAAGCCTGGATATTGTCCAGGTCTTGCTGCATTTGGATGTGGACTGCTTCTGTACCTGAGGAGTCGTGAATGGTGTTGAACATTGTGCAAACATCAGCGAACATCCCCACTTCTGACCTTATGATGGAAGGAAGGTCATTGATGAAGCAGATGGTTGGGCCGAGGACACTACCCTGAGGAACTCCTGTAGTGATGTCCTGGAGCTGAGATGACTGACCTCCAACAATCACAACCATCTTCCTTTGTGCTAGGTATTTTTCCCGATTCCCATTGGCTCCAGTTTTGCTCGGGCTCCTTGATGCCACACTTGGTCAAATGCTGCCTTGATGTCAAGGGCAGTCACTCTCATCTTAACCTCGGTCCAAACAGGTTTGAGGTGAGGAGCTGTATGGCCCTGGTGGAGCCCAAACTGAGTATCAATGAGCAGGTTATTGCTGAGTAAGTGTGCTTGATAGTGCTGTCGATGATCCCTTCCATTACTTTGAACCACAAGAGTTTTTATAACAATCAACAATGGTTTTACTGTCACCATTAGACTAGCTTTTAATTCCAGATTTATTAACTGAATTTAAATTCCACCAGCTGTGTGAGATTTGAACCCGTGTCCCCCAAGCATTAGCCTGGGCCTCTGGATTATTAGTCCAGTGACACTACCATTACACCACTGCCTCCTGCTATGGGTCACTGCCAAGTGAGCTTATTTATGTGGGCAATGCCAAATCACTTGCTCTGAACCTATCAATTCTGAGATTATTGTCATATGATCATTATGTGTCACATGTTACCAAACCAGTAGATGGTGCTGTCACCACATTCTCACTGTAAGTGCCATTGTGTGGAATTTGGCATGGTGATCATCTTCAGACCTTACTAAAATGGTAAATGCTGAAAAATAGACATGTCTACTCCAAATCAACTATAATTCTCACACAAACTCTTCAATGCATCTTAAATTGCTGTAACCCACACCTCTTTCTTTCCTGCCGAATCCAAACCAAATGTACACCATGTTAACCTCTATCATAAAACAACAACTTGTATTTATATAACGCCTTTAATGGAATGAAACATCTAAAGGCACTTCACAGGAGCATTATCAAACATAATTTAATACCGAGCCATATAAAGAGATATTAGCACAGAATACATTCACATCATACAAAGATATTAAACTGCCTTTTGGATTGTTAAGCTATTTTTCCTGTTATATTGTACACTAACTATATTATACAGACCCCAGTCTACTGGAATCATTAGGAGCCACATGCAAATCCTCCATCCCAAGGCACTTCCAATAGCAAGAGGAAACTCGACCCTCCTTCCCAAACCTGCCTCACTTGTGTCATTTGCTGGCAGTCTGCATTGCACAGAGCATAGATTCACCTGTTGCTGAGATTGAAGCTCACTGAATTGCCAGAGCAGACCCACCTGCTACATTCTGTGTTGCACTTTCTTAGTGGACACAGGAGGTCAGATTTTACAAGGTGAAGATCTTCATGTGGAGGTTAGTTGCAATGAAGTGCAGATGTTAATGTTACCCTTCTCAGGTGAACATTAAAGCTTCTTTGTCACTATTTTAAGAGCTGGTTGTTCTCCCTGGAGTCCTGACCAACATTTATTCCTCAACCAATATCATTAAAGTTGATGGTCTAGTCATGATCACATTGCTTTTTGGGGGAATTTGCAGTGCACAAATTGGCTGCCACACTTTGCAATATTACAACAGTGACTACACTTCAACATTACTTAATTAGCTGTAAAATGCTTTGGGAGATGCTGAGGTCATGAAAGGTGCCATAGAATTGCAAATATTTCTTTATTTTTTGATGTTAACTTCATTGCTGGAAAAGCACAATGGGCTAGAGTGTGCTGACCTCCACTCCCAATTCTCTACTTCCAGTCCCATTGCAGTAAGGTTCCAATGACCGGACAAAGGCTTGAAAAACATACCCTAATATGACATGGGATAGGTTGTCTGTCCGTCCAAAGATGTTTTGGTGCAGTTTTATTTCCAGTTTGTGGGTAGCTGATATCCAAACAGATTAACAGAGGCCCAAATTCATCAATGTGCTGAACTCCGGAATGCATCAGGCTCTTATACTGTTAAATAATACAAAATAAGCAGTCCCTAGAGTGCTGACAAAATTAGTAAAAGCCTGGAGCATTTCTGCAAGAGTCCCGAGTTGTCAGAACACTCATGGCTTGTGTTTGTGCTGTGTGTTAGATTGGCATTATTTTTAAAGGGATGGGCAGAAATTGGCTTGGCACCTGCGTGCTTTTCCTTAAATCACCTCAAAAGCTCAACCTTCAGAAAAGGTTTTCTAAGTGATTTTTAATTAATTATAACACAGACGTGTAGCCTGCCTATCTAAACACTCACTTGCCTCCCTCAGTTTTCTCTTTAGAACGTTGAGATCAAAAGCTTTCATCAAGCCTGGTGTTGGCATTTGTACTCACACAAAACTAATCTCATTTGCATGTGAATGTTTTGCAGAGGAGCAGCATATATAATGTGCCAAGTCAAGACTTTAGCAGCACATTTTGATGTTGTTAGAGATTCAGGCTAAGGAAAATCTGAATGCATAATGATAGCATCCCTATTAGTTATCTTTTTGCAAACAGACATACTGCAGACACTAATTTGACATTCTGGTCAAAATCTAACTTTCTTCCTCAGAATATACTGAATTCTTTCTTTGCCTACAAAAAGTAAACAACATCAAAAACCTGTCTGAGTTGCAAAATCTGGGCATTGAATAACCATTTTAACCTTTAAATTCCATGGCACAACAATCCGTTCAAATTTGCGAGCTCAAATTGCATTCTTTCTGTGTGGGTGACTCTCCATCAGATCCCTTTGTACGGCAGCAAGAGGAGCACAAGATGGTTCCAAAATACTTTACATTTTTTTCACCCTCTTTTCCTGAGGACAGAATTTCTACAGAGGACATCCCAATGAGCAGGACGTTGTGGAGGCAACGCAGGACTTGCCTGCCAACTGGGGAGCCAGTGCGGTGGACCCACATTGCCTCCTCCTGCTGAACCATCAGCCAATCATGAACTAACAGTCCGCCCTTCCATGGGGTCAGGAACGCGGGGGAAGGGATCCTGCCTTCCAAGGGCTGGTAGCTCTTTCGCTCAGCAGTGGCCAAAGGGAGGCAGTGGCTGCAACCACCACAATAAGCACTAGAGGCCCTGGATCGCAGAGTGACCCAGGCCACAGGTAACTAATGGCAGAGGGGTTTTGTGGGGTGGTGATCGCTGGTTAGGGGGTGTTGTGACATGGTCCTCAGCAAGTGCAGGGGGGGTGGCTCTCATTGGGATCCCCCATTCATGATTCCAGGTCCCTTAATGAGGCAGTGAATGCCTTTGAGGAGCCACCTACCACTGCCCATCGCCCCCCAGGTGATGCCAAGCCTGCGTTTGATTACTTGTCATGCATACCAGATGGTGACAGGTCCGCCCGTAGCTCAGTTAATATCACTGGCATCTGGATGAGGCCCTTAAGCCGTCATTAATTGTCCAATTAAAGCCACCAATTGGCAGGGCAGGATGGTCGACAATGGGCTGTCCCGCTGCTGACTTAATTGGGGTGGAGGTGGGAATTAAATCCAAACACAACACTAGAGAGAACACTCTGCCCAATGATTCACTGGCTTCACTATTAATTCAGCAGTGCCTCCCAGTGAGAGTCGGCACCTTCAGGAACTGTCCCCCAGTGAGAGTCAGCACCTTCAGGAACTGTCCCCCAGTGAGAGTCAGCACCTTCAGGAACTGTCCCCCAGTGAGAGTCAGCACCTTCAGGAACTGTCCCCCCAGTGAGAGTCAGCACCTTCAGGAACTGTCCCCCAGTGAGAGTCAGCACCTTCAGGAACTGTCCCCCAGTGAGAGTCAGCACCTTCAGGAACTGTCCCCCAGTGAGAGTCAGCACCTTCAGGAACTGTCCCCCAGTGAGAGTCAGCACCTTCAGGAACTAACCCCCAGTGAGAGTCAGCACCTTCAGGAACTGTACCCCAGTGAGAGTCAGCACCTTCAGGAACTAACCCCCAGTAAGAGTCGGCACCTTCAGGAACTGCCCCCCAGTGAGAGTCAGCACCTTCAGGAACTAACCCCCAGTGAGAGTCAGCACCTTCAGGAACTGTCTCCCAGTGAGAGTCAGCACCTTCAGGAACTGTCCCCCAGTGAGAGTCAGCACCTTCAGGAACTGCCCCCCAGTGAGAGTCAGCACCTTCAGGAACTGTACCCCAGTGAGAGTCAGCACCTTCAGGAACTGTCTCCCAGTGAGAGTCAGCACCTTCAGGAACTGTCCCCCAGTGAGAGTCGGCACCTTCAGGAACTGCCCCCCAGTGAGAGTCAGCACCTTCAGGAACTGTCCCCCAGTGAGAGTCAGCACCTTCAGGAACTGTCTCCCAGTGAGAGTCAGCACCTTCAGGAACTGTCCCCCAGTGAGAGTCGGCACCTTCAGGAACTGTCTCCCAGTGAGAGTCAGCACCTTCAGGAACTGTCTCCCAGTGAGAGTCAGCACCTTCAGGAACTGTCCCCCAGTGAGAGTCAGCACCTTCAGGAACTGCCCCCCAGTGAGAGTCAGCACCTTCAGGAACTAACCCCCAGTGAGAGTCAGCACCTTCAGGAACTGTCCCCCAGTGAGAGTCAGCACCTTCAGGAACTGTCCCCCAGTGAGAGTCAGCACCTTCAGGAACTGTCTCCCAGTGAGAGTCAGCACCTTCAGGAACTGTCCCCCAGTGAGAGTCAGCACCTTCAGGAACTGTCCCCCAGTGAGAGTCAGCACCTTCAGGAACTGCCCCCCAGTGAGAGTCAGCACCTTCAGGAACTGCCCCCCAGTGACTACAGGAAAAGTGGGGAAATCAGAAGAAAAACAAAATGCTCTCAACTGTAATACTCACACTCTCTCTCCCTGTACTCTCACTGCCAGGCTCTCCATTATTAGATGGTCTCTGGCGTCAGATACTTGGCTTTTGTGTTATGTTTTCACCCACACATTTGAATATGGTCAGTTATTCACGTCAGGGTTTAAGCATCTCTCTATAAAATGGCCAATAAGTGACTCTCAAGTGCCCTGTCATAATGAGTGGCAAAAGTAATTGTACTGACTGTATTAATCTTTTAAATAACAGTAAACATTGGGATCATTTAATTTTCTTTGCTTGGAACTAAAGCTTGTGGATGCCTTAAATCTATCACATGTCTCAATGAACTGAAAATGTTTGTCAGTTTAAAACAATATTTAGCTTAGTTTTATGATAAACACATATAGATCACTGTTGGTCTCAACAATAAGCATTTATGTAGCAAATTTTAATGCAATAAGATGTCCCAGGGTGCCTCAGAGGAGCATTTTGAAGCAAAAGTGGGCACTGAACCAGATACAGCAATGGCCAAAGGCTTGGTCAAAGATCTAGGATTTAAGGAACATTTTAAAGGAGAAAAATAAGGGAGAGAGGTGCAGAGGCTGAGAGAGGGAATTCCAGAGCTTTGGACCCAGGCAACTAAAGCCATAGTCACCAACAGTGGAGCGATTAAAATCGGGCATGCACAAGAGGCCAGGATTAAAGGAGTGCAGAGATCTCGGAGGGTTTGGGGACTGGGGGAGGAGTGGCTAGGCCATGTAGGGATCTCAAAACAAGGATGAGAATTTTAAAATTGGTGCTTTGCTTGACTGGGAGCCAAAATAGGTCAGTGAGCAGAGGATGTGATGGGTGAATGGAACTTAGTGTGAGTAAGGACATGGGCAGCAGAGATTAGGATTACCTCAAGTTTATGTGGGTAGAACGCTGGAGGCTATGGACCTCAGGTACAGATAGAAACTTGAGGGCACCATTGTAGTCGCAACTTTCAAAGGCTACAGCATCATTCACGTAACATTGGCCTGAACAACTCACCTGCTCCAAACCCTAGACCTCTCACAGTGCCAAATTAATACTTTAAGTAATGTGCAGATATTTAATGGGTTTTGAACAGAGCAAATACAATCCTGTGAAATGAGTGGGTTTGTCACTTCAAGGATTGTCAGCATGTTATTGCATCAGCAGACAGACACAATGCCAATTCTAGTTCTGATTTTTAAAAAATTCATTCATGGGATGTGGGCTTCACTGGCTGGGCCAGCATTTATTGCCCATCCCTAATTGCCCCTCGAGAAGGTGGTAGTGAGCTGCCTTCTTGAACCGCTGCAGCCCATGTGGTGTAGGTACACCCACAGTGCTGTTAGGGAGGGAGTCCAGGATTTTGACCCAGCGACAGTGAAGGAAGGGCGATATATTTCCAAGTCAGGGTGGTGAGTGGCTTGGAGGGGAACTTCCAGGCGGTGGTGTTCTCATCTATCTGCTGCCCTTGTTCTTCTAGATGGCAGTAGTCGTGGTTTTGGAAGGTGCTGTCTAAGGAGGCTTGGTGAGTTCCTGCAGTGCAACTTGTAGATGGTACACACTGCTGCTACTGTGCGTTGGTGGTGGAGGGAGTGAGTGTTTGTGGTTGGGGTGCCAATCAAGCGGGCTGCTTTGTCCTGGATGGTATCAAGCTTCTTGAGTGTTGTTGGAGCTGTACTCATCCAGACAAGTGGAGAGTATTCCATCACACTCCTGACTTGTGCCTTGTAGATGGTGGACAGGCTTTGGGGAGTCAGGAGGTGAATTACTCACCGCAGGATTCCTAGCCTCTGACCTGCTCTTGTAGCCACAGTATTCATATGGCTGGTCCAGTTCAGTTTCTGGTCAATGGTAACCCCCAGGATGTTGATAGTGGGGGATTCAGTGATGCTGAAGATGGTTGGGGCTAGGACTCTACCCTGAGGAGGTCCTGCAGTGATGTCCTGCAGCTGAGATGACTGACTTCCAACAACCATAACCATCTTCCTTTGTGTTAACTATGACTCCAACCAGCAGAGAGTTTTCTCCCCATTCCGATTGACTCCAGTTTTGCTCGGGCTCCTTGATGCCACACTCGGTCAAATGCTGCCTTGATGTCAAGGTCAGTCACGCTCAGCTCACCTTGGGAGTTCAACTCTTTTGCCCATGTTTGAACGAAAGCTGTAATGAGGTTAGGAGCTGCGTGGCCCTGGCGGTACCCAAACCGGGTATCAGTGAGCAAATTATTGCTGAGCAAGTGCTTCTTGATAGCAACTGTTGATGTCTCCTTCCATCACTTCACTGATGATCAAGGGTAGACTGATGGGGCAATAATTGTCCGAGTTAGATTTATCCTGCTTTTTTTGTACAGGGCATATCTGGGCAGTTTTCCACATAGCCGGGTAGATGCCAGTGTTGTAGTTGTACTGGAACAGCTTGGCTGCGGGTGCAGCAAGTTCTGGAGCACATGTCTTCTGTACTATTGCCGGAATATTGTCAGGGCCCAGAGCCTTTGCTGTATCCAGCACCCTCAACAGTTTCTTGATATCACGTGGAGTAAATCAAATTGGCTGAAGACTGGCATCTGTGATGCTGGGGACCTCTGGAGGAGGCCAAGATGGGTCATCCACTTGGCACTTCTGGCTGAAGATCTGCCTTATCTTTTGCACTGATATGCTGGTCTCCGCCATAATTGAGGATGGGGATATTTGTAGAGCCTCCTCCTCCAGTGAGTTGTTTGATTATCCACCACCATTCGCAACTGGGCGTGGCAGGACTGCAGAGCTTAGATCTGATCTGTTGGTTGTGGGATCACTTAGCTCTGTCTATCACTTGCTGCTTATGTTGTTTGGCATGCAAGTCCTGTGTAGCTTCACCAGGTTGACACTTCATGTTTAGGTATGCCTGGTGCTGCTGATGCATGCCCTCCTGCACTTTTCATTGAACCAGGGCTGATCCCCTGGCTTGGTGGTAATGGTAGAGTGGGGGATATGCTGGGCTATGAGGTTACAGGTTGTGGTTGAATATAATTCTGCTGCAGCTGATGGCCCACAGCGCCTCATGGTTGCCCAACCTTCAGTTGCTAGATCTGTTTGAAATCCACCCCATTTAGCATGGTGGTACTGCCACACAACACGATGGAGGGGATGCTCAATGCAAAGACGGGACTTTCTCTCCACAAAGAACTGTGCGGTGGTCACTCCTACCGATACTGTCATGGACAGATGCATTTGCGGCAGGCAGGTTGGTGAGGATGAGGTCAAGTGTGTTTTTCCCTCTTGTTTGTTCCCTCACCACCTGCTGTATACAGTCTAGCAGCTACGTCATTTAGGACTCAGCCAGTGGTGCTACCGAGCCACTCTCATAGCGATTTGATACAACTGAGTGTCTTGCTAGGGTAGGAGAGCAGACAGTCAACCACATTGCTGTCTGGAGTCCCTTTTTAAAAAAAATATTCATTCATGGGTCGATGGGCATCGCTGGCTAGGCCAGCATTTATTGCCCTCATTTTTAAGAGTCAATCACATTGCTGTATGTCTGGAGTCACATGTAGGCCAGCAAGTTTCCTTTAGCAAGCAGTCATGGTCATTATTAGACTTTATAATTCTAGATTTTTATTGAATTCAAATTTCACCATCTGCCGTGGTGGGATTTGGACCCGGGTCCCCAGTTTCTGGATTACTAGTCCAGTGACAATACCACTACGCCACCATCTCCCTTTCATGTCATCCAACAACCCCACACAACACTTTCAAGCAGGATGTATTTCTCAGTGATCATGAGACAATTTTAACCCAGTGAGGCGCAGTAACATTAAGGAACTTAAAGAATGGGAGATTAAACATAGGACAGTCTCAGAAGGAGACTGAGGGTGCAAGGGAATGCTGCTTTAAGAACTGTACAATGGAAGGGTGAAAAACAAATTTAACATTCATATCAGGAAGTTACTCTTCATATAATATGATCAATGTTCAGAATGGACTTTGCAAAGGCAGAATGAAGTAAAATACCCTGGGAGTCATACAGTCCAATGACTGAGCCATTGGCTGAGCTGACAAACACTTTTTTAATGAATACAGTAACTCATTAACTAACTGGCAAATACCCCAGTGACAGTACAGTACTCCAGACTCCAATTAGGAGCTTAGAAATAAGATGTCAGTTTTAGTCCAGTGAGTAACACCCTTGTGGGTTCAAGTCCCACTCTGGAGACTTGAGCACAGAATCCAGGCTGTCACTCCAGTGTAGTGTTGAGGGAGTGCTGCACTGTTGGATGTGACATCTTTTGGATGAGATGTTAAACCGAGCTCATATCTGCTCTACCAGGTGGGTTTAAAAATTCCACAGCTTCTATATGAAGAATAGGGGTGAGTTATCCCCAGTGTTCTGGCCATTACTTATCCCTTTTCCAAAACTACTAAAACAGATTATCTGGTCATTTATTTAATTGCTGTTCGTGGGACCTTGCTGTGCGCAAATTGACTGCCATAGTTCCTAGATTAAATTTCAAAAAGTACTTCTTAGGCTGTAAGGTCCTTTGGCACATCCTGAGGTTGTGAAAGTTGCTATATAAATGCAAGTTTTTTTTTTAAGTGAAGCTAATTGGAATATCTACCATTCCTCAGCCTCACTAGCTGGAGATTTTTATACCTGCAGTTTAAACTGCAGCCGCTCATTCACAACTGTTTTAGTTCAATGATTTTGTAGGTGGCAGCAAGTTAAAAGTAGTAAGAATGTTAGGACGTATTTCTCATACAATTAAAAGAAGCAAGAAACAGAGAATTTTTCACCAAGAACCTCTGATCAGGGAATGGTGCATGGAAAATGGATCATTAAATGAGTAGGCACTGAGTGGCCAATTGAATGATAAGCAGGTTTCACCATGTTTCAATGACCCTGCCTGCCTTGTTATAGATCCTAGGTGGATTAGCAGGATACTGCTGGTGTAAGATTCGATCAAACCTTCAGCATTTAAAAGAGCAGAAAAAGGTAAATCTCTTCTAGTTTTCTTATAAACACACAAAGCAATGATGCAGTTCATGTTAAAAGCCCTGTTGGATCATCATATGAGAGATTGACTTGTTGTTGTGCCGGCCAATCCTAGTCATGTTCTACCCTATCACAGATTATACCCATCCAAGCAACCTCCTGGACAATGTTTAGTACAAATGGCTCCTGGTGACAAATGCTAATTTTATTTTATTCTTTTACAGGACGTGGACATCACTGGTTAGGCCAGCATTTTTATTGCCTATCCCTAGTTGCCCTTGAGAAGATGGTGGTGAGCTGCCTTCTTGAACCGCTGCAGCCCATGTGGTGTAGGTACACCCACAGTGCTGTTAGGGAGGGAGTTCCAGGATTTTGACCCAGCAACAGTGAAGGAACGGCGATATATTTTCAAGTCAGGATGGTGAGTGGTTTGGAGGGGAACTTCCAGGTGGTGGTGTTCCCATCTATCTGCTGCCCTTGCCCTTCTGGGTGGTAGAAGTCATGGGTTTGGAAGGTGCTGTCGAAGGAGCTCACTACCTTAAGGTGATGCAAATAGCCTAGATGCATTTAAGGGAAACTAGATAAATGCATGATGGAGAAAGAAGTAGAGGGATATATTGATAGGGTGAGAATAAGTACTGTGGGAGGAAGCCTGTGTGGTGCATAAAGACCAGCATGGGTCAGTGGGGCCAAATGGCCTCTTTGTGTGTTTTAGCATATCTATAAGAGAGCTGTTGCCAATGGTTGTTTACTTGTATGTTCAGACCAAGTGGGTACTTTTGGGGATGTTTTGTAAGACTGTCAACTGTGTAACTTTAATCTTGTGTGCTCAAGTTTTCTCTCTTCTTGTTAATAAATCTTTTAATTTTAAAATACTGGAAGTATTACTTGGATTCTATGCTTCTGGGGTCAGTCATTCTTTCCCTCATTTTCAAAAAAAAGATAGGTTTCCCTCTGGAATTTGGCTTGCTCAACAAATAACATCAGATTGGTTGTAACCCTGGTCTCTCTATTCCTGCCTTGGTCTGTCTATCCCTGGACCTGGTCTCTCTATCCCTGCCCCTGGTCTCTCTATCCCTGCCCCTGGTCTCTCTATCCCTGGACCTGGTCTCTCTATCCCTGCCCCTGGTCTCTCTATCCCTGCCCCTGGTCTCTCTATCCCTGCCCCTGGTCTCTCTATCCCTGCCCCTGGTCTCTCTATCCCTGCCCCTGGTCTCTCTATTCCTGCTCCTGGCCATGTCCAATGTGCTTGCCTGACATGGACTGAAAGTAACAGGCAAACCTTTGATCTAATGGATGACAGACCATTCATCAAATCTCATTTGCAATCTCTGGGCAGCTGTAACTACCAGCTAAATCTGCACTGTGTGTAAGAAGTTTAGTCAAAATATACTGGATTACACAACTGTCCTAAAACAAAGAGTTCATAGAGAACAAGATCGCTTCTGAAAACTTAGCTCAAGTCAGCACTAGTTCAGGCTTTTTTGTGTGTTTTTCTGTGGCTATGATTGGTTTACAATATTGTGGGATATTCTGGAGCATCAAAAAGTGATAATTGGATAAAATAGCTTTGAAATATGAGGGGGAACTTTGGGCCAGTCAGTCCCAATTCCCTTCTCTCTCATCCCCAATCTATGCATGAAGAGATTATGCATGTGTTCACGTCTAAGACTGAGACAACACGAGGTGTTTCCTCTCTTTGCTGCTTCTGACTTCAATAACTTACAGAGTTTAATGCAATACAATGTCCCAGATGCTTCACCATGATGTTAATAAGAAAAATGTGCTTCCACACCAATCCTTAATGTTCCAAACTCGGCATTTTGGCACAAATTTCTGCCCATACTCTCCCAAAACTCATCACTTCCATCAGACTCACTTCCTTTGACCAACCCTACACAACTCCACCCATTCCCATGTAAACTGGCATTGTTTAAGGTTTCCATAAAACCCCACCCCAACCGATCCACATTCTCCAATTCCTGCTCTATCCCTTTTCTTTCCAACATCCTCGAATGCATCATTGCCCTCCATTTCTGTGCCCAACACTCTCAATATTCCTTGTTTCAATCCCTCTAGTCTGGCTTCACAATACTGAGATGTCATGAATTACATTCTTTGCAATGTGACCATTTGGTGCACTATCCCTCCAGTAAGGCTGGGCTGGATTTAATTAATGGGCCGAGGGTCTCAACAATCCTGGACACCTGGCAGGATTCCTGCTCCAACTCTTTCAAGGAAGGCCCGCCAAATATAAGTGCCACTCAGGCACTTAACTGGACAGTGGGCAGGCCTTCCCCACGATCAAGAACCCAGGGTCAGAAGTCCCGCCTACCCAGAGCTGCCGACCAATCAGAGACCAGTAGCTCTATTGAACAGCAGTGCCACTGGAGAGGCCGTGGCTGCTGCCGGTACAACACCCACCAAAGGCCCAGGACCATCTCTGGATTGCAGTCCAAGGGTGAGTGATGGGGAAGGAGGGTGAGTGATTGTGGGTGGGGGGGAGTGAGGGTGAGTGATGGGGGGTGAGGGTGAGTGATGGGGGGTGAGGGTGAGTGATGGGGGGGTGAGGGTGAATGATGGGGGGGTGAGGGTGAGTGTTGGGGGGGAGGGTGAGTGATGGGGGTTGTTGAGTGATGGGGGCGGGGGGTTGTTGAGTGATGGGGGCGGGGGGTTGTTGAGTGATGGGGGAAGGGGGTTGAGTGATGGGTGGGGGGATGGTTGCAGGCTGGGGGTCACGGAGAATGGGAGAGATGGAGGTTGGCAGCATGGGCAGGTTGGTGGCTCTCAGCAGACCCCCCTTTCCTGATGCCGGGTCCCTCAGTCAGACACTAAGTTGAATGAGTAACTCACTCTGGGAGCTCACATTAACCCTGCATGGGTTTGCTTGTCATGCTCCCCAGGAGTCAAGCCCCCTGTCACTGGATAAATATCAGTGGCGGTGAGATGAGGGCATTAAGTAGGGATTAATTGCCCACTTAAGGACCTCAATTGGCAGAGGGGCAGGAAGGCAATAATTGGAGTGGGGGTGGCGGGGTCTTCACCCACCAATCTCCTGCCTGATTAAATTCTCCTCCCCTACCCACCAAACCTGCCACAGGGGAGGGCATTAAATTCCACCCATTGTCTTTCATAGCTGCACTTCTTTTAACCTGGAGGTAACCAGTGCATTTCCAACAATGGGTTGTCTTTACCCCCATCACCACCCTTTGCCCCATACTCTCTTTTTCAAATTCTTTCACGGGACGTGGGAGACACTGGCAGGGTCAGCATTTGTTGCCCATCCCTGATTGTCCTTGGTAAGGTGGTGGTGAGCTGTCTTCTTGAACCACTGCAGTCCATTTAGTGCAGATTCACGCACTGTGCTTTTAGGAAGTGAGCTCCCCATCAGAATCAGTAATCAAACATGGGTGAATGAAACTCAACTCTACCTCTCCACCACTACCTCACTTGATCCCTCCACCACCTCCGTGCTATCAGACTGCCTGACGTCATACTATGGATGTGTCACAACTTCCTTAAAATGAACATCAAAAAGTCCTTATCATAATCTCCACAGCTCCTGCCACTTATTCCATTTCAACTAAAACACTTGTTCAGGTTGAGCGAGACCACTCTAAACCCTTATATCCGCTTTGACCCACATCTGAGTTTTAAACCATTGGTCTTATTCATCACTAAGACCCTTTACTTCCACCACCTCAACATCTCCCATCACTGCCCTTACCTCAGCCTCTCTGCCACTGGGATTTTTATACTTTGTCACCATCAAACTCAATGCTTTTGCTGCTACCCCCCCACCCCCCTCCCAACTCCACACTCTTTAAACTAACTTACCCAAAATGCAGAATTCCTGTTCCCCAAAATACCCCAGTCCTCTCTGACCAACACTGGCTTTCTGTCTTCTAACACATTAAATTCAGAATCCATTGCCTCCTCTTTAAACCAGTCCCCAACCTCACATGGCTCCATCTTGTAAACTCTTCCAGCATTACATTCACTCCTGGGCCCTTATATCCCCTAGCTCTGGCCTTTGTGCATTCCCTTTCCCTTCACCCAAGGTTGGTGATTAAGTCACCAGCCCCCACAGCCAACCTCCCTCCCTAAACCTGTCTGCCTCTCCTCTTCTCTCTGCCTTTAAAACCTACTCAAAGCCCATCTTTACAATCAAGCTTTTAGCTAATTTGACGTCTTTTACTGTATTTAACTTAAAGTAAGCGTTTTTTTTCCAACTAGAGGCATGGCAGGGCAGCTCAGTCCCGTGTTATGTACCGCCTGCAACATGTGGGAAGTCCTAGACGCTCCTTGAGCTCTGACCAACCAGGTGTGCAGGAAGTGCCACCAGCTGCAGCTACTTGAGCTCTGAGTTTCGGAGCTTGAGCGGCAGCTGGAGGTACTGAGGTGCATCCGCGAGGCTGAGAGTTTCATGGATAGCACGTTTTTAGACGTGGTCACCCCGCAGCTTATGGAAGTGCAGACAGAGAGGGAATGGGTGACCATCGGTCAGAAGAAAGGTGTCAGGCAGGTAGTCAGGAAATCCCCAGGGTGTATCTCGCTCAAGAACAGTTTTTTCTGTGTTGGAAAACGGTGAGAGTGATGGTTCCTCTGGGGAGTGCAGCCACGCTCATGGCACTGTGAGTGGCTCAGCTGCACAAGGAGGGAGGAAAAAGAGGGGAAGAGCAATAGTGGTAGGAGACTCGATAGTTGGGGAAACAGACAAGTGTTTCTGCAGAGATAAAAACAAAAAGTTAAAAGCTACTGCGGATGTTGGAAATCCAAAACAAAAACGGAATTACCTGGAAAAACTCAGCAGGTCTGGCAGCATCGGTGGAGAAGGAAACAGTTGACGTTTCGAGTCCTCACGACCCTTCGGCCTTTTAGGGAATGAAGCCAGGCAAGTGGTAGACGTATCAGTGGGGGAGCATTTTGCAGATAGTGATCATAACTCTGTTAGATTCAAGGTTGTTATGGAAAAGGACAAGGATGGGCCAGAAATCAGTGTTCTAAATTGGGAGAAGGCCGATTTTAATAAGATCAGATACGATTTGGCCAGAGTGGACTGGGAGCAGCTACTTTTAGGTAAATCTGTGTCAGAGCTATGGGACTCATTCAAGTAGGAAATAGGGAGAGTACAGGGCCAACATATTCCAGTTAAGACAAAGGGTGGGACCAGCAAATCCAGGGAACCCTGGATGTCGAGGTTATACAGGATTGGATATAGAGAAAAAAGGAGGCTTATGGCAGATACCACGTGCGCAAAACAGCAGAAGCCCAAGAGGAGTATAGAATGTGTAGGGGGGAACTTAAAAAGGAAATTAGGAGAGCAAAAAGGGGGTACGAAAAAACATTGGCAGGTAAAATAAAGGAAAATCCAAAGTCATTTTACAAGTACGTTAAGAGTAAGAGGATAACTAGGGAAAGAGTAGGGCCCATTAAAGACCATAGTGGTAATTTGTGTGTGGAGCTGGAAGATGTAGGTAGGGTTCTAAATGAATACTTTGTGTCGGTGTTCACAAGTGAGAGGGACGACATGAGTATGGAAATCAGGCAGAAGGACTGTGATATAATTAAAGAAATTAGCATAGAAAGGAAGGAGGTTCTAAGTGGTCTGGCAGACTTAAAAGTAGATAAACCTCCAGGCCCGGATGAAATGTAAAACAAAAACAGAATTACCTGGAAAAACTCAGCAGGTCTGGCAGCATCGGTGGAGAAGAAAAGAGTTGACGTTTCAAGTCCTCATGACCCTTCCCAGGCTGTTGAGTGAGGCAAGGGAGGAGATAGCAGGGGCGCTGGCAATAATTTTCAAAAGCTCTCTGGCTGCAGGAGAGGTGCCAGAGGACTGGAAGACAGCCAATGTGGTACCGTTATTCAAGAAGGGTGGAAGGGATAAACCTGGGAACTACAGGCCAGTCAGCCTAACCTCAGTGGTGGGGAAACTATTGAAAGCAATTCTGAGGGACAGAATTAATCTACACTTAGAGAGGCAGGGATTAATCAAGGACAGTCAGCATGGTTTTGTTAAGGGGAGGTCATGTCTGACCAATTTGATTGAATTTTTCGAAGAGGTGACCAGGTGTGTAGATGAGGGCAGTGCATTTGATGTAGTCTACTTGGACTTCAGCAAGGCTTTTGATAAGATCCTGCATGGGAGACTGATAACGAAGGTAAGAGCCCATGGGATCTAAGGCAATATAGCAAATTGGATCCAGAATTGGCTGAGTGGCAGGAAGCAGAGGGCGATGGTCGAGGGGTGTTTTTGTGACTGGATGCCTGTGTCCAGTGGGGTTCCACAGGGATTGGTGTTGGGTCCCTTGCTGTTTGTGCTATATATAAACGATTTAGACTTGAATGTAGGAGGGTTGATCAGTAAGTTCGCAGATGACATGAAAATTGGTGGGGTGGTAAATAGTGAGGAGGATAGCCTTAGATTACAGGAGGATATAGACGGGCTGGTCAGATGGGCTGATCAGTGGCAAATGGAATTTAATCCGGATAAGTGTGAGGTGATGCACTTGGGCAGGACAAACAAGGCACGGGAATACTTGATGAATGGTAGGACCCTGAGAAGTACCAAGGATCAGAGAGACCTTGGTGTGCATGTCCACCGGTCCCTTAAGGTAGTGGGACAGGTAGATAAGGCAGTTAAGAAGGCATATGGGATACTTGCCTTTATTAGCCGAGGCATAGAATATAAGAGCAGGGAGGTTATGCTGGAACTGTATAAAACACTGGTTAGGCCACAGCTAGAGTGCATGCAGTTCTGGAATCCGCATTATAGGAAGGATGCGATTGCACTAGAGAGAGTGCAGAGGAGATTTACCAGGTTGTTGCCTGGGCTGGAGAGTTTTAGTTATGAGCAGAGATTGGATAGACTGGGGTTATTTTCCCTGGAGCAGAGGAGATTGAGGGGGGACATGGTTGAGGTGTATAAAATTATGAGGGGCATAGATAGGGTAGACAGGAAGGAACTTTTCCCCTTGGTGGAGGGATCAATAACCAGGGGGCATAGATTTAAGGTAAGGGGTAGGAGGTTTAAAGGGGATGAGAGGAAGAATTTTTTTATCCAGAGGGTGGTGGGAATTTGGAACTCACTACCTGAAAGGGTGGTAGCGGCAGAAATCCTCATAACATTTAAGAAGTATTTGGATGTGCACTTGCAATGCTATAGCATAGAAGGCTATGGGCCTAGTGCTGCAAAATGGGATTAGAATAGTTAGGTACTTGTTTGACCGGCAAAGACTCGATGGGCCAAAGGGCTTTTTTCTGTGCTGTAGACCTCTATGATTCTACTGCTCTTAGTAACTCCCCTTATGGCTCAGTCTCCTTTCCCCTTGTCTACCCCAACCTAGCTTTATGTTAAAGACGTTATATAAATGTGGGCTATTAGTTTTAAAAGCTGATTTCTATTTGCCCTTCTTTTTTCTCTCCTGTTCTTTCTTTCTCACTCTTTCTTTTCTGTGTTTGTTAATTTAACTTCTTTTTCTATCTATTATCACCTAATCTGACATCTCTATTACTCTATTTCCGTAAGTGAATCAGGAGCAAATATATTCTGTAAAAGCTACACATCTCATTAACGGTTGGCTGAATGTGCTATAACATCATTCTTTCTGACAGTATGGCCCAGGGGAGAGATGTTTTTGCCATTAGTTTTGTTCTTAAAAATCAATCCAAATGTTAATTAAAATATTAATAAGAATAATACCAAAGAGTGAAAATATCCCAAGTCTTAGGACGGTGCTTAATGCAATTGGTATTCCACCCAGCATGAATTCAAAGCCAATTGATTAATAAATGTCCATCATCGGATAATCGCATAGGTAAGGCTCAGAAAATGTCTGCTTCAGCATTAAGACAACAAATCTAGGATGAGTTTGGTGCCAAAAGTAAAGGGGAAAGATTGCACCACTTCAATTCCTCATTCTCTTCATCTTCTCTACCCTTTACCATACTTGCCTTATCCACCACCTCCTCTTCCTTTTCCTCCTCTTCCACTTATTTCTCACCTTCTCCACTTACTCCTCCTCTTTCCTCTCCACTGGTTCCTTCTGTTTTTCTTTTTCCTTCATTTCCTAATCATTATTTATTCCTCGCAATTCATTACCTCTGCTTCCTCTTACTCATTCTGTTCCTCTGTATTCTCACCATTTCTTCCCTCCACCGCATGTTCTTCCTCCTCCTCTTGATAATTGATACTCCACTGAGGAGTGACCAACATTTGAGTAGAAAGGGACAGAGAATTTGCTGTGATACGAGGCTGCAGTACTGAAGACTTGTGCTCCAGAACTTGCTGCGCCCCTAGCCAAGCTGTTCCAGTGCAGCTACAACACTGGCATCCACCCGGCTTTGTGGAAAATTGCCCAGGTATGTCCTGTACATAAAAAGTAGGACAATTCAACCCGGCCAATTACCGTCCCATCAGTCTACTTTCAATCATCAGTAAAATAAAGGAAGGGGTCTTCAACAATGCTATCAAGCGGAACTTGCTTAGCAATAACCTGCTCACTGACACCCAATTTGGGTTCTGCCAGGGCCACTCAGCTCCTGACCTCAATACAGCCTTGGCTCAAACAGGGACAAAAGAGCTGAATTTCCGAGGTGAGGTGAGAGTGACTCTCTTTGACATCAGGGCCGTATTTGACCAAATGTGGCATCAAGGAGCCCTAGCAAAACTGGAGTCAATGGGAATCAGGGGGAAAACTCTCCAATGGTTGGAGTCATACCTAGCACAAAGGAAGATGGTTGTGGTTGTTGGAGGTCAGTCATCTCAGCTCCAGGACATCACTGCAGGAGTTCCTCAGGGTAGTGTCTTCGGCCCAACCATCTTCAGCTGCTTCATCAAAGACTTTCCTTCCATCATAAAGTCAGAAGTGGGGATGTTCGCTGATGATTGCACAATGTTCAGCATCACTAGCGACTCCTCAGATACTGAAGCAGTCCATGTCCAAATGCAGCAAGACCTGGACAATATCCAGGCTTGGGCTGACAAGTGGCAGGAACCTAAATATTTACTTTCAGAATCTAGTGCAGTGCTGTTGATGAGTTTATAGATTTTAGATAATTTATCTTTTGGAATATTTATAACTGTAACAACAGGTTAGGGCTTTGGTGTAGGCAGGGAATCAAGGCGCTGGTTTCTCAAACAGAGGGGCATCTTTTGGAATAGGGTGAGCCTGTAAAGACCAGATGGATATTAGCTAACAGGATAGATAGAATGGTGGAAGTGTTTTAACTAGGTGGTTATGAGGGAACACACATTTAAGGAAATCTTAAAGTGTGTGAGTGAAAGCATAAACCAAAGTTTATTTACAAATGGTGGGAGAAAAGTAAAAATGTTAATAAAGAAAATAGGAAAGGCAATAAGCATTGGTGCTGTGCTTGAATTAATGCAACTAGCCTGACAAATAAGATGTGCGACCTGAAAGGTCTTGCGCTGGTTGATAGATTGGACATCGTTAGTGTCACAGAGACAAGCTGGAATGATTTCAATCAATGGGAAACATATCTGAAAGAATATAAATTGTTTACAACAGACCCGTACAAGGAGAGGTGGTGGTGGCGTGGGAGGATGTCTAAATTTCAGTATTGAGACACAAGAAAATATAAAATAAGAAAGGGGAGAATCACTCTGGACAAAATTAATGGTAACAAATACAGACCATTGCTGGAGGTTTACTCTAGAACCACTCCCAACACAGTCGCACCCACCCCTGACATCCCTAATCCTCAACGCCTCGGTGAAAATGAAAGCCTTGATTGGGAAAATGTGATAGGATGGTCACTTGTGGAGAACCAACAACCATTGTCATCAGAAATATAAATTTCAAGAACTTCAGGAAATACTGCATCCATTTTGCACACAGGAAGATCCCATAAATAATAATGAGGTGTGATTGGTTACTGTTATTTTTGGTAGAATATTGGTCAGTATACCAGGAGAGCTCCTAGCCCTTCTCCAAGCATACCAGCACCCAAGTGCAAGCCTAGTTTGTGCATTTCAGGATCAGCAGTAGGTCCTGAACCCACAATCTTCTGACTCAATGGCAAGAGTGTTTGGAATTGAAGCAAGCTGATACTGAACCTGATAAGCTGACGGCTGAGAGAGGGAGGGAACTTCATGGTTTCCAGGTTCTTGGGAAGAATAAGACACAAACAGACAAAAGGTACAACACATTTTGAAGCTGAATTCTCAAGGGTTTCTGATTGTAAAGCCTAAACACATTCTGTTATGGAGGAGAAGGGTTAAGCTCATGGTTGAGGGCTAACGATTGCTTTACTGATGTTGAAAAGTCTTTAAAAAGTTACTGAGCAACTACCTTATCAAGGAGGAAGAAAGTAAAATCCTCATTTTATAAACCAATCGGAGAGAATGAAAGAACTTGTATTCATAATGCACAAGATCAGGGTGTCCCAAAGAGTTTACAGCAAATCAGGTACTTGTTAAAATTTAGTCATTATCGAAGTGGAGTGAAGCACAGCAGCCAATTTGCACACAGCAAACTTCCATAAACAACAGTGAAATAATACCAGAATATTGGTTTCAGTTGCAATGGTTAAATGATCATTTTTGCTGCCAGGACACAGGGGAGAATTTCCCCTGCTGTTCTTCAGAATAGTGCCATGGAATCCTTTACACTTACCTGAGTGGGCAAACGAGGTTTAATATTTCATCTGATAGCCAGCTCTTCAAATAGCACACTACTCCCTCAGCACTGGGAGTGTCAGCTTGGATTATGTGTTCAAATGTGAGGAGTTACATGGATAGAATTGAGATGGATAGAAAACTGGTTGGCAGACAGGAAACAAAGAGTAGGAATAAACGGGTCTTTTTCCGAATGGCAGGCAGTGACTAGTGGGATACCGCAGGGATTGGTGATGGGACCCCAGCTATTCACAATATATATTAATAATTTAGATGAGGGAACTAAATGTAATATCTCCAAATTTGCAGATGACACAAAGCTGGGTGGGAGGGTGAGCTGTGAGGAGGATGCAGAGATGCTTCAGTGTGATTTGGACAAGCTGAGTGAGTGGGCAAATGCATGGCAGATGCAGTATAATGTGGATAAATGTGAGGTTATCCACTTTGGTAGCAAAAACAGGAAGGCAGATTATTATCTGAATGGCTATAAATTGAGAGAGGGGAATGTGCAACGAGACCTGGATGTCCTCGTACACCAGTCACTGAAGGTAAGTATACAGGTGCAGCAGGCGGTAAAGAAGGCAAATGGTATGATGGCCTTCATAGCCAGAGGATTCGAGTACAGGAGCAGGGATGTCTTGCTGCAATTGTACAGGGTCTTGGTGAGACCACACCTGGAATATTGTGTGCAGTTTTGGTCTCCTTATCTGAGGAAGGATGTACTTGCTATAGAGGGAGTGCAGCGAAGGTTTACCTGACTGATTCCTGGGATGGCGGGACTGACATATGAGGAGAGATTGAGTCAGTTAGGATTATATTTGCTGGGGTTCAGAAGAATGAGGGGGGATCTCATAGAAACCCATAAAATTATAACAGGACTAGACAGGGTAGATGCAGGAAGGATGTTCCCGATGATGGGGGAGTCCAGACCAGGGGTTACAGTCTGAGGATACGGGGTAGACCATTTAGGACTGAGATGAGGAGAAATTTCTTCACCCAGAGAGTGGTGAGCCTGTGGAATTCGTTACCACAGAAAGTACTTGAGGCCAAAACATTGTATGTTTTCAAGAAGGAGTTAGATATAGCTCTTGGGGCGAAAGGGATCAAAGGATATGGGGAGAAAGCAGTAGCAGGCTATTGAGTTGAATGATCTGCCATGATCATAATGAATGGCGGAGCAGGCTCGAAGGGCCAACTGGCCTACTCCTGCTCCTAGTTTCTATGTTGTAGCACAGGAAGAGGCCATTCATCCCATCATGTCCGTGCTGGCCCTCTTACGGAGCAATTCACCTGGTGCCGCTAACCTGCCTTTTCCCTGTAGCCCTGCACATTTTTCCTTTTCAGATAGCGACCAATTCCCTTCTGAAAGCCTCATTTGACCCTTCCTCCACCACACTCTCAGTGCATTCCAGATCCTAACCACTCCACTGTGTAAAAATAAGTCTTTCCTCATGTCTCCATTGCTTCTTTTGTCAGTTAGGTTAAATCTATACCCTCTTGTTCTCAATCCTTCTACCAAAGAGTACAGTTTTCCCCAATCTACTCTGCCCATATTCCTCATGATTTTGAATACCTCTATCAAATCTCCATTAAACCTGCTCCAAGGAAAACAGTCCCAATTTCTCCAATCTATCTATGTAACTGAAATTTTTCATCCCTGGAACCATACTCATGTATCTTTACTAATGTCTAATGACTTCACATCCTTCATAAGTGTGGTGCCCAGAACTGGATGCAATATGCCAGTTGAGGATGATCCAGTGTTTTATACACAGATGATGGTGTCCCCATGACCTTGCTGCTGTGATTGTGGTTGTAGGACTGGGAGGGGATGTGTAAGTAGTTTTTTGAAGTGTGCTGGTGTGGGACGGGGGACGGAGGGTGGGAGGGGGGGTTGGATACTGAGTGGGGCCACTGATCAAGCAATCAGTTTTGCTCTGTTAAACGAAGTAGCTGATGGAAAATCGAATGAACACAAATTAATCAATATTCTATCCCTCCAGGGAAGACACACTGACACACCAACATAGCAAGTCACATGACCACGATGGAACTAATGTGAAGGTAGCAGAGCTTCATGGATTTTTGAACAAATTGTGACCGTCAACATTTCTTGCAATAACTGTGTAAAGCCTCGAACAGCTGATTTATCAGTGATGAGGAGAATTTGTTTGGGTGCCTTGTACTGCGGCTGCACTATTTGCTCACTCAGTGCAACTAATAGATGTTATTTCAGATTTAATGAGAGAGACCAATAAATTGGATTTAGAGCAATGATTAGAATCAGTTCCTGGATCTGTAAGTAATCATCTCATTGATCCCCTCATTCTAGCTGCTTAAACTGTGGGTGAGAAACAGTCAGCTGCTACGACAAAACATTGTTTGATGCATTGCAAGAGGAACTTTCATTCTCAGCATCCTTTCTGGAACAGAGAAATCACCCAATTTACACACCCACTCTTATCCTTATACCCTCATTGCAGTGAAATCATCGCACTGTTTCCTACACTAAGTAATTCTCTCCCAGGACCTGTTCACCTTCAGCTGTGGTTCAGTTCATAGCACCCTCGCCTTTGAATCAGAGGGTTGTGGGTTCATGTCCCACTCCTGGAAAACCAAGAACTGTGATTGTACTCGAAAGAAGTTGCAATCTGTGACTGTTGGTAACTCGAAAGAGTTTCCTTAGTCTCCCCACCCTGCAACAAGCTACATGTTGCTAACGCCCAAACTCATGGGGCAGGATTCCCCCTTGTTGGGTGGACAGGCCCAGGATGGCCGCGAAACACCCGCAATCGGGCCCTGACTGCGATTTCATGCTGGCTGACCAATTGATGGCCAGCTAGCATGAAACTCATGGTGAAATGCTCCAGGGTGCGGCGGGAGGAGCACGAGCACTGCTGTTTGCGCATGGGTGCACTCACTGAAAGCTCCCTGAGGGCGTTTTTTAAATGAAAAATGAAGAATCTACAATTAATAGAAACATGTCGCCACATTTGATTCAGTCACATGAAAAGGGACATGTTAAAAAATGAGTTTAAAAAAAGGTTATTTTTTTTTAAATTCACTGTTGGAAACCTCATCCCACCTGTGGATGAGGTTTCGCAAAAAATGCAAAGGCCACCTGGTCTATTCGCCCGCCCGTCAACTGTAAGGTTGGACGGGCAATGAAAAATTCTACTTAATTAACTGCTTAAGGGCCTTAATAGGCCCCTTAATTTCCAACGGATGCGCTGCCAACTCTCACGTGTACCCGCCGACTGAAATATCGCGCAAGTACGCGATGACGTTGGGACGCTCACCCGACATCATCACGCACTATTTCATACTCGGGTGTGTCAGGTGTGTGCCAAACTGAAAATCCTGGCCATCATCACCTATTCTCTTCATTTATTCCATTTACAGCCTGGACTCTTTCATTGTAAAGAAAGTCAGTATGATGATGGTACGTGACTTTGTTAGTGACAATAGTGTGGGGAGTTACGCAATGCGATCATTTAACAACTTACACTGCAGTGAAAACAGAAGCAGCAGCTTCCACCTACACAGCAGCATCTCATTCTGCCCAACTATTAAAGAAATAAATGAACCGCGACTAATTTGGCTATCTCACTTCAAAAGACATTGGTGGCAGAACTGAAAAAAAGTCCATTGATGTTGTTGAGAGCACTGATCAAAACTGGAAAGGAATCCGAGTTGGGTTTTAGGAGGAATGTAGAAAGAAAAAGGACTCAGTGCAAACTGGATGGGCTGAATGACCATAATCTGTGCTGTAATATTTTATGATTCTTTGAATTCACTTAGTTGCTCATCATATCTCAAGTTCATTTCATATATAATGAACTATCTTGAAGTGGAATAACTGTTCCTACATAACCAAACCTGCCACCATTGTGCACACAGAACGATTCCATAAACATCAATGAGACCATGATGAAAGCAAAAAACTGCGGATGCTGGAAATCCAAAACAAAAATAAAAATACCTGGAAAAACTCAGCAAGTCTGGCAGTGTCTGCGAAGAGGAACACAGTTAATGTTTCGAGTCTGAATGACCCTTCAGGGGTCCTTCAGGACTCAAAACGTTAACTGTGTTCCTCTCCGCAGATGCTGCCAGACCTGCTGAGTTTTTCCAGGTATTTTGGTATCAATGAGACCATTCTTTTTTTTATGGTGGAAGGGTGGAATGTTGGCCAGTACACCAGGGCCAGGATTTTTACCTTGTCGGGCAGGCAGGGTGGTTGGGCCCCGGGAGCGATTGCGAAGCTGACTGCCACCCGCAATCGGGCCCTGACATTGATTTCACATTGACTGGCCAATTAACAGCCAGCCAGCGTGAAGCGTGCACTGCTGCGCTCAGCGCTGCTGGGGTGGGGGCAGGAGGAGGGCGAACGTGGAAGTTCACCCATGTGCACAAGTGCGCACAATGAAAGCTCCCTGAGGCACAGAGCTGCCTCAGGGAGCTGAAGATTTATAACATTAAAAATAAAAAGGTTAGCAATGTTAAACACATGCCCCCTCATGTGACTCTGATATGAATGAATTTTAAACATTTTAATTTAATTTTTATTTGCTGTTGGAAACCTCATTCCGCCCGGGACACTCGCCCGACCTCATTGTATGTCATTTTATGCTTGAGTGGGTCGGCTGTGCATCCGCCCACTCAGCACAAATTTCTGCCCCAGGAGAGCTCCTAGCCCTTCTCCAAACGTACCAGCGCCCAAGTGCAAGCCTGGTTTGTGCAGTTCAGGGTCAGCTGCAGGTCCTGAACCCACAATCTTCTCACCCGATGGCAAGAGTGTTTGGAATTGAAGCAAGCTAATACTGAACCTGATAAGCTGATGGCTGAGAGAGAGAGAGGGAGCTTCATGATTTCCAGGTTCTTGGGAAGAATAAGACACAAAAGGACAAAAGGCACAACATAATTTGAAGCTGGGTTGTCAAGGGTTTCTGATTATAAAGCCTAAACACATTACTATAATGGGGAGGGAGGGTTAAAATCATGGTTGAGGGCTAATGGTTGCTTTACTGCTGTTGAAAAGTCTTTAAAAACACCAATAACCAATACATTTTAGGAATTTCCAGGCAATGCACTAAAAAACATTGCTGTCCAGTCCAAAGATAGGTTTCAACACTCAATGAGTTTTTAGTAAAAATGTCAGGTATGGGAGTTTAAAAAGTCTAACAGAAGCTGCTGAATCCTTATTTAAATCCTGCACATCTGGCACTGTGAATAGATTCTGCCTGTCTCATAGCCAGAACCAAGCACAGATGCAGATGTTCGCTACGCTGCGCATTTCTGTTCTCTCAAACAGAACCCAGCTAGATGACTGAACATCTGCATCAGTGATGGATATGGGATGTGACTCCCTCATGGTCGCAAATCCTCAGTATCAGACAACAAAAAGGAAGGTAACAAAGCAATCAGAGTGAGGAGCTTTCTAAATTTGTTTTTCAGAAATTAGAAATACTGGCAGACCATCTTTGTTGCCCATCTCCAGTTTCCCTAAGGTAGTTGTAGGTTCTTCTGGAACCACTGTACTCCATGTAGTGATGATGCTTCACCAATAGCGTGAGGTGTTGAATTGCAGGATTTTGATTCAGCAATGAGAAATGAATGAATATCTGTCTGTCGGAATGGTGTGGGACTTGTAATGACTTCTTTTGTGTTTGTCAGTGGTGGAGGCCGCAGGTTTGGGAAGTGCTGTTGAATTAACCCTCCCAAGTTGCTGCTGTGCAATCCTGTAGGTAGTATACACTGCGGCCACAGTGCACCTGTGATGGAGGGAGTGAACGTTGTGTCCAATAAAAGTGCACAAATATAAACTGCTTTGTCCTGGATGGTGTTAAGCTCCTTTGGTGTTGTTCATTTGCACCCATCCAGGTGAGTGGAATCACACTCCTGGTTGAGCCTTGTGGATGGTGGAGAGGTTTTGAGGGGCCAAAAGGGGAGCCATTGGTACCCGGCCTTTGCCCACCTCTCGATCTGCTCATCCAACTCCAACAATATGTGAAAGTAACATCGGGAACCAATATTCTGGTGAAAGCTCTGAATGAAAAAGAAAAGGGAATTTTTGGGATGAACACCATTAATGTCACACAACGTGGCTACAGTGAATACTTCGTTCTGCACAACAGACTGGCGATTCACACCTCTACCAGACTGCGATCTGCAATTCCAAACACCTCGATCACAAATACCTGTAGATGTCTCGCTGTCAATTCTTCTCGTGTCAAATGTTGGCTGTTAGTTTTGCTTTTTCTTTAAACCAGTGCTGTATTTAAAAGCTACACTGGCCATTAGCTGCCAGATATCTACTGATTGCGAATGTTCCTGAAGTAAAATTACCATGTGAATACAATATATAATGGGCAGCTGAGTAAGGCCCAGCAGGATGGAGCAAGCAAATAATAGCACAACTCTCACCAATTTATACTTTTCAACAAGAAACTTTTATATTGTTCAGTGTATTTCCTATTTTCTCCCTTTCCTCTCTCTCTTTTGTTGCCCAGCACCATATTATGGCAAAGAGACCAGGCACATAACCTGCTCTAGGCCCATGTCAGCTAGACCCTCACTGCTGTAGATCACTGCCTTGGCTTACTCTTTCGTGCTCGCTAAAGAACGTAAAAATAAACAATAACTCAACTCATTGGGTTTAAAACCGCCAAACAGGTTACCTTCACTGCTTGAAGTGTCATTTTTTTTTTTGCCATTTAGGAAAGAAAATAAGTTGATTATTTGTAATGTTCACAGCAGGACAATTGAGTGCAGCTGCACTTCATATGATGTGAACGCTGAGCCAGGGATGAGCTGAAACCAGAAGAAAATCAAAGACATAATCAAATATGTCAGGCTGATGGGAGCTGCATTGAACAGAAAGCAAAGCCAACCACCACCAGTGAAAGCTCAACTGGAATGATGTGTTCTATATAAACAAGAGCTTTTTGAGTCATGAGTTGTTTTTATACATTGTTCAGGAAACTTCAGCCTTTGTCACAGGCTCTTCCTTGCCACCAATTCCATCCCTTCCCCTAGCCACTGTTTCAAGCTGAACCAGATTGTTCACAAAACTAAAACAAGAATACCTGGAAAAACTCAGCAGGTCTGGCAGCATCTGCGGAGAGGAAAACAGTTAACGTTTCGAGTCCGTATGACCCTTCAACAGAACTAAGTAAAAAGTAAGAACTAAGTAAGTTCTGTTGAAGGGTCATTCGGACTCGAAACGTTAACTGTGCTCCTCTCCGCAGATGCTGCCAGATCTGCTGAGTTTTTCCAGGTATTTTTGTTTTAGTTTTGGATTTCCAGCATCCGCCGTTTTTTGCTTTTATCTTAGCGTTCACAAAACTGTTGCCCCATTTGACCCTGAGCTGAGCTTCCAAACCCATGTCCTCTCTATCACTGAGATCTCTTATTTCCAACTCTGCAACATCACCTGAACCCACCTCTGTCTCAGCTCATCTGCAGCAGAAATCCTCATACGTGCCTTTGATACCTCTAGACCTGACTATCCCAATGCTGACCAACTTCCCATCTTCCATGGTCTGTAATCTTCAGTTCACCCAAAACTCTCCTTCAAACAAACTTTGACTACTTTCACCATAAAATATACTCCATTTTTAAAATTATTCATTTACAGGATGTGGGCTTCACTGGCTAGGCCAGCATTTATTGCCCATCCCTAACTGCCCTTGAGAAGGTGGTGGTGAGCTGCCTTCTTGAACCGCTGCAGTCCATGTGGTGTAGGTACACCCACAGTGCTGTTAGGGAGGGAGTTCCAGGACTTTGACCCAGCGGCAGTGAAGGAACGGTGATATATTTCCAAGGCAGGATGGTGAGTGACTTGGAGGGGAACTTCCAGGTGGTGTTCCCATCTATCTGCTGCCCTTGTCCTTCTAGATGGTAGTGGTCGTGGGTTTGGAAGGCGCTGTCTAAGGAGCCTTGGTGAGTTGCTGCAGTGCATCTTGTAGATGGGACACACTGCTGCTACTGTGCGTCAGTGGTGGAGGGAGTGAATATTTAAGGTGTTGAATGGGGATCCATACACAAAAAGAAGCAGAATATGTTTTTATTTATTTTTAGGTCAATGCATGTGTGGATTAACATGTAACTATGTGGTGAGTCACACAGCAGGGAGAAAGTATCCATGAGTGTGGATATCCCACAGGACACAATAACTCAAGAGATACAAGTGGGTTGCCTAAGGAGGAAACTGTGACTGTAGGGACCAGGAATGCCCCCAGTGAAAGAGGAGGTCTGACAGAGTGCCTCTGTGTGAGTCATCTTGCTTAAAAAATAAATAACACTTGCATTTATATAGAGCCTGATTCCATTAAAAATCTTGAAGTGCTTCATATCCCATGAACTATTTTTGAAGTGTGGTTGCTGCTGTAATATAATCATGTGTACTTCACTACTTACTGTTTATGAGCACTCAGCTTTCTGGAACTGAGCTGACAAACTCTTCTCTACTTCTCATTCTTATTAACTCACTGCTATTAGCCCTCAATCCCAGCCCACCCATCTTCACAGTAGTTTTTCTCTCTGATGTTTGAACCCTTCAATTTGTTGCCATGAATCAGCTCAGGTTATCTATCATTGTCATGTTCTTCTAGATGAGATTAGACAATTCGCAATTACCCCTCTCAATCCTGCCCTCTCTCTGAGTATAGGTGGCTTCTTAGTTAATTATTGTGGTTTCAGTGACCTAACTTTCAAGGTTTATTCTTAGCTGCTTGGCAATAGTTTAATTATGTATTCTCATGTTGATGTACTTCTTTGAAACTTGCAAAAAGGAAGGAGACGGGGCCTCAGGAATTTGTGAATCCAGCAGTTTTAGAAATTAAAAAGGAAAGCACAACTAGGCAATAGCTGACACCAGTCACGGGAGGATTTTGGATTCAGGAGCAAGTCCCCCAGCATCCAGAGCTGGGTAATCCACTGCTGTTTTTAGTGAAAAGCAATGAGAACCAGTCTCCTCACTGAATCCTTACAGCTACTTTTTGGTCTAAGAAATGGACATGGGAAATTATAACTCTCAAGTTAACAGGCAAGAGAATATCCTATCCACTGCTAACCCATTGACTGGAGTGAACTAATGGGTAAGACAAGCTGAGACAAGTTCCAGTCACATCTGCAGAATTAGCTGCTGTTTTAAGAAAGCAGCATAGAAATGTTAGGATCTTGCAGCATAGATGGAAACCCTTCACTAGACAGTCATACACAGCAGCTTTAAACAACATTCAGGAGCATCACTATTCATAGGGGTACTGGACTGGAAGAAACACCAGTGACATTCCCTGAAGGAAAACATTTCCTATAGGTTTGACAAAACAAGATATCAAAGTCCTGCCTTTGATGGAGCAAAGAATGAATTCCAGGCCAGTTTTGCAGAAGTTCACAGAATCCAGCAGACCAGGCTGCTTTATCAGAAACAGCTAATAACAAAAGGCATGATGTTGTAAAACCATGCACAAAATGGCAAATCAAATCCCCCTTTTAGAGGTGCTTTTCTCTTTTCCCTCTCCCTTTTCCTTAGGCACACCGTGGCTTTAAAATCTCAGATTTCTGCAAATTTAATTTTCAATATAGTTAAGTTACAAAAGTTTGAAAGGATTCAATATTTCAGTGGCTTACACACTCAATAAAAGGCATCACATCAAATATACCCACAAGTACAGAGCATGATTAGCTTGTCAAATCTACATCTCTTATCGGCAGGTCAACAGACTTCAGACAATTATTCAAAATTCCAGTGCTAATAGGTTAACATTATATTGCTTGTGAGAATTTGATTCTATTGTGATTCTCATCAAGTTGAAAAGGGAGAAATTATATTTCATCTAAACGGATGCCAGAGTGATGGGATAATCACACTCAGTGAAGACCCATGACCCACAAAGAGCAAACTCCCCCTCGTTTGTCTTGAGTGTCCAGTCTTAACACAAACATGGGATGAGCAGATTCAGATACATGGGAATTCCAATCAACAGCGCTATCGGAGATAAAAACAGAAAATGCTGGAGAAACTCAGCAGGTGTGGCAGCAATGGTGCAGAGAGAAACGGAGTTAACATTTCAAGTCCAGTATGACTCTTCATCGGAACTGAAGAAGAGTCATATCAGACTCGAAACATTAACTCCGTTTCTCTCTCCACAGATGCTGCCAGACCTGCTGAGTTTTTCCAGCATTTTCTGTTTCTCTTTCAGATTCCAGCATCTGCAGTATTTTGCTTCTATTTTAGTGCTGTTGGAGACATTTGAGTTATATCTTGGAGCAACTTTCGTGTTGTGGTGAAACCTGTACCAACAGCAGTGATTTCCCATTCTGGGTCTTGTGTACCTGGATGTAGCCCAGGATTAGCTGAGACCCATTCAGTCTTCCCAGATACCAGGCATGGTGACTCCTGTCTCTGGATGCAACTGGCTGTCCAAATCCTGGCAGAGTCAGCTCGAGCTTTAGCACAATGGGAAATCAGCTTCTGATACAGTCACAGCAGGAGCACAGCTGACAAAGCCGGTAAATTGAATATATAAAGCCCTTCAGATGTAACAAGCTGCATGCTGGTGCTTAGTGCAAGATGCTGTGGAGAAAATGAAAAAAAACTTACAAGCTAAAAAGTTGTTATAAATAATCTAGACCAAGATATATCAGAGCAAGTTGTGTGTCTGGACTGCAGAATGTGGGAGTTTGTGGACAGCAAGACTGTCCTGAGTGATCACTCTGCAGTCGATCTCTCTGTCTCAAATCTCTCCAGTTCAGAGTCCTTCAACTGGAGCGCAAGTTAGAGACATTCCAATTCATAAGGGAGGGGGAGCACTATCTGGATAGCTTGCTCCAGACTTCAGTCACATCTTGTAGAAAGGTGCAGGTTCAGAATGGGGCTGATGTGACCAATATTGTGCAGAGTGAGGAGACCCTGACGAGTTAGAGAATGAGCAACCACAGGAACTGATCCTATTCAAGTTATAATGCACCTGCTACCCGTGAGGGTAAGAGTAAAGACTGTTGGAAGCATTATCAGAATTTGAACGTGGAGCAGGAAGCTGTCCAAAGAGAGAAGGAGGAGGGGCAGAATAATGTTGTAGTTGTAGCGGGTTCAATAATTAGGGAGAATGGGTAGCATCCTTTGAAAGCAGGGTTGAGAGCCCTACATGTTTTGTGGCCTTTCTGTTGTCATGGTGAGGAATATCTCGAACCAGCTTGAAAAGATATTGGAGTGGGTGAGGGTGGATCCAGTCATTTTGATGCATGTTGGGACCAATAATATAGGTAAAAGTAGGCAATAGGTCATGTTTGGAAAGGACCAGGAACTAGGAGATAAATTAAAGAACAATTACCTCTGAATTATTGAACTTCATGCAAATTGGAATTAGGGATAAGCAGATTAGAGAGGTGAACATGTGGCTGAAGGGAGTGGCGTGGGGAAAAAAAATAATTAGGGCCGTCAAAGATTTTAAAGCAGTAAATGGGGTGGGGGAGGGCTTAGCTGGAAAAGGTAGTATCAATAATAGCCCAAAAACAGCTGAAAGGGAAATGAGTCGAGTCAACAGTCAGAAATTGTGCATTAGGCATTCCAGGTAAAGGTAAAGGGAAAACTAAAAGATGTAAAGTAATTAAACCAGGACAGAGAAGCCAGATACATGGGACTGTAGAGCTGAAGGACAGATTCAGGTGTTTTTTTTTCATGTTTTTCAAGGATGTAGATGTCGCTGGCTGGGCCAGCATTTGTTGCCCATACCTAGTTGGCCTTGAGAAGGTGGTGGTGAGCTGCCTTCTTGAGCTGCTGCAGCCCATGTGGTGTAGGTACATCCACAGTGCAGTTAGGGAATTCCAGGATTTTGACCCAGCGACAGTGAAGGAACGGCGATATATTTCCAAGTCAGGATGGTGAGTGACTTGGAGGTGAACTTCCAGGTGGCGGTGTTCCATATCCTTCCAGGTGGTAGAGGCTGTGGGTTTGGAAGGCGTTGGTGAAGGAGCCTTGGTGAATTGCTGCAGTGCATCTTGTAGATGGTACACACTGCTGCTACTGTGCATCAGTGGTGGAGGGAGTGAATGTTTGTGGATGTGGTGCCAATCAAGTGGGCTGCTTTGTCCTGGATGGTGTCAAGCTTCTTGAGTGTTGTGGGAGCTGTGCTCATCCAGGCAAGTGGAGAGTATTCCATCTCACTCCTGACTTGTGCCTTGTAGATGGTGGACAGGCTTTGGGGAGTCAGGATGTGAGTTACTCATCGAAGGATTCCTGGCCTCTGACCTGCTCTTGTAGTCAGAGTATTTATATGGCTGGTCCAGTTGAGTGCAGGAAATCTCAGGAAATTGCTTGAAAATGTAGATGTTCAGTCAGATTTGTGCTGGTCGATAATCTGAGTATTCTAAGGGGCAATTATAGGCAATAAAATATTTTCATAAATGTTCAAATACTGAGGTAATTTTGACTGTGCGATAGTGTGAAACAAGCGATAGTGAATCGGAGAATGACCTCCCATCCCATTTCTGGCCAATGGAAAAAAATGGAGAGAAGTTGAATATGGGACGCTGATTCAGTATGTTTAATATCATTCTGCAAAGTTAAAATCTACCCCAGAATGTGATATTCTGGTCATAAAAACTCTAAAGTACTGATATGTTTCAAACGGGCTGATGGAGTGAGACATGAATATCTCTGTCACTCAGAACTTTACAAGCACCAAACCTGTGGGCAGATATCTCCAGCTGAAGCTTATTACAGTGCCTATGAAAATGTCTATTACCGCACTTACATTATGCAACCACTTCATACAATACTGCTTACATATGGCTCTGCTGTGAAAACCACCTTCTTAATATTGGAGAGTTTAGATCACATCTGATGTGAAAGCCTATTTCACTGGGATTCATGCCAGTATCTTTCTGTTGTGCTGGAGAGATAACCTGCCTCATTGCTAGAGTGCTAATTCCTAGAGTAAAAATATACATATATCCTTTTGGAATCGTTCATTCTGAGGAAATCTTGGCTGGAAAATGCGATGTTATGGTCTGCCACGAGCATCTCTTCTTATTCTGACTATTGAACTGAGAGATCTGTTCAGCTGAATCATAGTCAGTATGCAGCACAGGAAGAAGGTCAAGAAATCAATGCTAAAACTGTGGATTCTTCTACAGAAAGGGACAGTTCACAAAAACTCCAGTGCTGCCTTCCAATCATAGAAATTTACATCATATAAAATTAACATCTGAAAGAAACAGATTGAATGTTTGACAGGTGACTGAGGAGCAAACAGTGTGTTCTAAAATGCACAATATAAATAGCATGGTAATATTTCCCTTTAAGGGTTAGATTGCTAAAATAACCTCATCATTATACTGGATAGCTGTTCACTGAATGCTGTGAATCTATGTTGGATATTTGCAGGACTGATGACGCCATTAACTGAGCACAGTCTACCTTTTGTCTCTGGTGTCCTGGCCAACATTCCTCCCTCAACCAACAGCATTAAAAACAGGTCATTCATTCATCTGATTGATGTTTCTGAGACACATTCAATGGTAGCTGTCAATAGGAAATTGGATATAAATTTGAAATGAAATTTTGCAGGCCTTTGGGAAAGAAGCAGGGGGGTGGAACTAATTGGGTGGCCTTGTAAAGAGCTGGCATCGGAACAATGGGGGCAATGGACTCCTTCTGTGCTATACGTTTCTATTATTCTAAGAGTCACTGCAGTCCAAAATAATTCATTATACGTGAATCATTTTGACAGACAGACGTTATGATGCATCATGGGAATGTCAGATTTTCTATCCTTATTTTCTACATTACATATTTTCGGAAGTGTGTTGTTTAGATGGCTAGTATTTGTCTGACAGGTGTTTGAGATGGGAGGAAGGACACTCAGTTTAGAGGAACTTCTTAAAGCTCGCCTCAGCTGCTTTTAGGACAATGATAATTGTTTCTTATTCCTTAAAATTTCTCTTCTCTAACGCCTCTGTGTCCTTACTGATTCTGGTGGCACCAGTTGGCATCTATTTCCCTGCTCAGGTAGCCATTATATTTTGACAGAGTCTAGACAGTAGGGGTAATTTTAACCCCTAAGTGAGCAGAGAATAAAAATCTGAAAATGAGCATCCCATCTTCAGCTTCCCCCCCACCACCCCACCGATTTACGTGATGACTTTTTTATTCTTTCATGGGATGTAGGCCAGCATTTGTTGCCCATCCCTAATTGTCCCTAAACTGAGTGGCTTGCTGTGCCATTTCAGAGGGCAGTTAAGAGTCAACCACATTGCTGTGGGTCTGGAGTCACATGTAGGCCAGACTAGGTGAGGATGGCAGATTTCCTTCCCTAAAGGGCATTAGTGAACCAGATGGGTTTTTAAACAACAATCAATGACTAATGACTAGCTTTTAATTCCAGATTTTATAAATAATTGGATTTAAATTCCACCTGTGCCCCCTGAGCCCCTGGGTTTCCCAACCAGTGACATTACCATAATGCCACAGTCTCCCCCAACACCGTCTTCCCAACACTGCTTGTGGGCCAAAGGAGAGAAGGGTTTCCCCAGCCTTCCAAGTTTACTGACAAGTGATTATACCCTCATAATTGGCCAACTCCTGTTCCCCCCACCCCACTGTGTGATGTTCAACTTCACCAGAGGCCAGTGAGTCTTGGAAGGCAATTGGAGTGTGAGGGGCATCTTAGCCAGGCCCAACCTTGTGAATATTTCCACTTGTGGGGGAGACCAAAACTGGGAACCCTAAAAATAAAATGGTCACTAATAAATCCAATGGGGAATTCAGGAGAAACGTCTTTACCCAGAGAGTGGTGAGAATGTAGAAATCACTACCACAGGGAGTGGTTGAGGTGACAAGCATAGATGCACTAAAGAGAGATCTAGATAAGCACATGAGGGAGAAAGGGATAGAATAGAGTCATAGAGGTCTACAGCACAGAAAAAGGCCCTTTGGCCCACTGAGTCTGCGCCAGTCAAACAAGTATCTAACTATTCTAATCCCATTTTCCAACACTAGGCCCATAGCCTTGTATGCCATGGCATCGCAAGTGCACATCCAAATACTTCTTAAATGTTATGAGGGTTTCTGCCTCTACCACCCTTTCAGGCAGCGAGTTCCAGATTCCCACCACCCTCTGGGTGAAAATATTCTTCCTCACATCCCCTCTAAACCTCCTGCCCCTTAGCTTAAATCTATGCCCCCTGGTTATTGATCCCTCCACCAAGGGTAAAAGTTCCTTCCTGCCTAACCTACCTATGCCCCTCATAATTTTATACACCTCAATCATGTCCCCCCTCAATCTCCTCTGCTCCAGGGAAAATAACCCCAGTCTATCCAATCTCTCCTCATAACAAAAACTCTCCAGCCCAGGCAGCATCCTGGTAAATCTCCTCTGCACTCTCTCTAGTGCAATCACATCCTTCCTATAATGCAGATTCCAGAACTGCACACAATACTCTAGCTGTGGCCTAACCAGCGTTTTATACAGTTCCAGCATAACCTCCCGGCTCTTATATTCTATGCCTCGGCTAATAAAGGCAAGTATCCAATATGCCTTCTTAACCACCTTATCTACCGGTCCCGCTACCTTAAGGGGCCGGTGGACATGCACACCAAGGTCACTCTGATCCTTCCCAGGGTCCTACCATTCATCATGTATTCCCGTGCCTCGTTTGTCCTGCCCAAGTGCATTACCTCACACTCAAGTCTAAATCGTTTATATATACCACAAACAGCAAGGGACCCAACACTGATCCCTGTGGAACCCCACTGGACACAAGCATCCAGTCACAAAAACACCCCTCGACCATCACCCTCTGCTTCCTGCCACTCAGCCGATTCTGGATCTAATTTGCCACATTGCCTTGGATCCCATGGGCTCTTACCTTCGTTATCAGTCTCCCATGCAGGATCTTATCAAAAGCCTTGCTGAAGTCCAAGTAGACTACGGCAAATACATTGTCCTCATCTACACACCTGGTCACCTCTTCAAAAAATTCAATCAAATTGGTTAGACATGACCTCCCCTTAACAAAACCATGCTGACTGTCCTTGATTAATCCATTCCTGTCCAAATTAATTCTGTCCCTCAGAATTACTTCCAATAATTTCCCCACCACTGAGGTTAGATTGACTGGCCTGTAGTTCCCAGGTTTATCCCTTCCTCCCTTCTTGAATAACGGTACCACATTGGCTGTCTTCCAGTCCTCTAGCACCTCTCCTGTGGCCAGAGAAGTATTGAAAATTATTGCCAGCTATCTCCTCCCTTGCCTCATTCAACAGCCTGGGATACATTTCATCCGGGCCTGGAGTTTTATCTACTTTTAAGTCCACCAGACTACTTAAAACCTCCTTCCTTTCTATGCTAATTTCTTTAATTATATCACAGTCCTTCTGCCTGATTTCTATACCACGTCGTCCCTCTCACTTGTGAACACCAACACAAAGTATTCATTTAGAACCCTACCTATGTCTTCTGGCTCCACACACAAATTACCACTATGGTCCTTAATGGGCCCTACTCTTTCCCTAGTTATCCTCTTACTCTTAATGTACTTGTAAAATAACTTTGGATTTTCCTTTATTTTACCTGCCAATGTTTCTTCATGCCCCCTTTTTGCTCTCCTAATTTCCTTTGTAAGTTCCCCCCTACACATTCTATACTCCTCTAGGGCTTCTGCTGTTTTGAACCCTTGGTGTCTGCCATAAGCCTCCCCTTTTTCTCTTTATCCAATCCTGTATGTCCCCCGACATCCAGGGTTCTCTGGATTTGTTGGACCCTCCCTTTACCTTTACTGGAATATGTTGGCCCTTTACTCTCCCTATTTCCTTCTTGAATGAGTCCCACTGCTCTGACGCAGATTTACCTAAAAGTAGCTGCTCCCAGTCCACTCTGGCCAATTCATATCTGATCTTATTAAAATCGGCCTTCTCCCAAATTAGAACTCTGATTTCTGGCCCACCCTTGTCCTTTTCCACAACAACCTTGAACCTAACGGAGTTATGAAGGGTTATGTGAGATAAAGAAAATTGGGAGGCTCATGGAGTACAAACATCAACATAGACCAGTTGGTCCGAATGGTCTGTTTGTGTGCTGTAAATTCTCTATGATCTCGATATCCATGCAAGGTGCAGCAGGACTGATCATGAACCCTAGCTCTTTTATTCTCCTCCAATGCTCCAATGTTACCTGTAGTGATCTAGCTGCTGCCTCAGTTGTTGCCAGTTCATTCGATAGTGGCCAGGACCAGAATCTGTTTGGTTCAGTGACTCAAGGAAGGATGCATTTACCATACAGGTCAACAGGATAAATGTGGCCATCACATGTGATTATAATTCTGATCAATTCCACAATTAGTGACGATCCAATTGGGTCTCTGAATATAAGATGTCAAATATGGGGGGTCTGCACCCATAGAAATTAGTGGTCTTATTTATCCCATTGAGAGAGTTCCCACTTAATGAAAAATGCTGCTTGCTTCAGTGCTTCTAGTGTTAAAATCTCAGAACAGAGGAATGTAATGACTGTAACTTGAAGAAGCTATTGTAGGAGACAGTATTTTTCTTTTAGAGGTCTTGATGCTGCCTCATCCAACGACTTGTCGAAGCTCCCATGTTTATTAAATAATACCTTCTGTTAAAAAGCCTATTCATTTCTGACACCACTGCTATTACTCACCATGATGCAAATTAAGCATTAATTACAATATTTGTCAAGAGCTCATCACAAGAATTTAAATTGCTTCATGTGTCTTTCTTGGGGTAGGTGGTCGGGGGAGGAGTGGGGGTAGTGTTGCTAGAAAAAGAATTTCAAAATGACTAGTAAAGCAAATAAACCTTCCCACCCAACACCTTACCCTCAAATTATTTAAGAACGGCAAAGTAATCTATTTACACAGGCCTCACTCTCATTCCAAACCCAGGAGTTAAATTACAATCGGTGGGAAAGCTGCACCAACATATGAACATGAGAAATAGCAGGAGTAGTAGACCATTCAGCCCCTCGAGCCTGCTCCACAATTCAATACGATCATGGCTGATCTTCTGCTTCAGCTCCACTTTCCTGTCTGCTCCCTTTATCCCTTTATTCTCTGAGATCCAAAATCTAGCAATCTCAGTCATGAATAGATTCAACATGGAGCATCCACAGCCCTCTAGGGTAGAGAATTCCAAAGATTCACAACCCTCTGAATGAAGACATTCCTCCTCATCTCCTTATCCTGAGACTGTGCCTCCATGTTCTAGGTTCCCCAACTGGGGGAACAATCTCTCAGAGTCTCCCCATTCCAGCCCCTTCAGAATCTTGTACGTTTCAATGAGATCATCTCTCATTCTTCCAAACTCCAGAGAATATAGACCCAATTTACTCAGCCTCATTTCATAGGACAACCCTCTCACCCCAGAAAACAGTCTGGTGAACCTTTGCTGTACTACCTCCAGACTGGAGGACAGGGGACTGTTACTATTTTCATCTCTTGCATGCCTTGTTCTCATCAGGTACGAAGGAGTAAAATCAGCCCTTCAATCTTTAATACTGATGTCTTGTCCTTGGTTCATTTTTTGGGCAATGTTGGCAGGGTGGGTGGGGAGGTCTAGATCAATTCTATTTTGGGCCAGTATGACAGTGCTACTGATTTATCAGTTTCTCACTCACATTCTCAAACTCTGCTCCTATTTGGCTCCCATGTCTTCAGATTCTCCAGCTTTCCTCAATCTTTAAAATCTCCTATTACTTTCTTCGTCAACCAGCCCTTCAAGTTATTGCCTTATTGTTTCCTCTGTCCAGTTTTTCATCTTAGAAATTTTTTTTTCACACAACGAGTAGTTCGGGTCTGGAATGTGCTACCTGAAACTGTGGTGGAGGCAGGTTCAATCGAGGCTTTCAAGAGGGCATTAGATGACTATTTGAATAGAAACAATGTGCAGAGGTACGGGGAAAAGGCAGGAGAATGGCACTAAGTCATAATGCTCATTTGGAGAGCCAGTGCAGATATGATGGGCCAAATAGCCTCCTTCTGTGCTGTTAAAATTCTGTGTTTCTGAGATTAGAATCAAGGTGCCAGAGGACAAAACAGGACAAAACCTATGGAAACATGAGCGAGCAGGTGTGTTCATATTGGAGAGGAGAGAGACCTTTTCTCCTGCAAATCTTATGATTTGAGAATTTTTTTAAAGCTGAAGTTCCACTTGTTCTATTTGCAATCCTCCCCAATTGTCAGTCACTGTTCCAAATACTTTCTTCTGATTCCCAAATTTTAATTATTTTTGTAAATTTTAAAAAAGACATTCACAAATCTATCTGGAAAAATGATGGAATCAACAATGATGAACTAATGTGTGATAATCTAGTCCTGCAATTCTTGTTCATCCTTGACTTTCATCACTGTGCCTCCCTTCTTAACAGCACTGTGGGTGTACCTACACCACATGGACTGCAGAGGCTCAAGAAGGCAGCTCACCACCACCTTCTCAAGGGCAATAAGGGATGGGAAATAAATGCTGGTCTAGCCAGCAACACCCAGGCTCTGTGAAAGAATTTTTAAAAGCTGCCTTGGCCCTAAGCTCTGAGACCTCCTCCCTCAATCTGTCCCCTTCTCTCTTTCTCCTTTAAGATATTTTTTTGAAATCTACCCCTTTGATCAAGCTTTTGGTTATCTGCCTTAATGCTGGATTGGTGTCAAATATTGTTTGATAGTCTTCCTATAAGCACCACATTTTACTAGTGAAAGGTGCTACAGAAATACAAGTTGTTGTAGTTGTAAGAGCTAACATGGCTTCAAAAGGAGAAGATCAGGTCTGCTATTTTTTGAGCAGCAGATAAGTAGATAAGCTGCTGCTGTAACCAATCATATAATTAGATATTGGACTGTACAGGCATACTTGTGAATACAGGACATCCAGATCATTTATAGGAGTAACCAGACTATCTTAGGCAGACCTGAAACTCATTAGGCATGCAATGGGCAGTACAGAAATAGATAAGCAGTTGGAAAGGACCTAATTTATTATGCACTTGTCAAATCATTGTAAAGTAGTGATAAACAAAGCATGTTTAATTACACTTTCAGGTCAGTGAGTATCAGTTGGAAAGTTTCAGGCTACAAATGTGCAGTGCTCTGATCAGAGAGCACAGAAAGGCTGAAATTCAAGCCATGAGACAATGCAGAGAAGATCCACACGGCTGATCTCTGGCATGAAAGGATCTGCAATGAGCTAGGACGAGAGAAACTGGGGAATTTTAGACTTGAAATGAGGTAATGAAGAAAGTAATAAAAACATGCAAGATACTTAATGGTATACATGCGGTTAGTCTGGATCACTGCATCAAGGAATGCCAGATTAGATCAGCAAGCATCTCTTTATACAAACAGATGAAATGATTTTCAAGGTAAGGTAGAGGAAGTGAAAACCGTCCACTCACTGAAGATACAGTAAGATGATGTGTTTGAGGGGGGCAGGTCAGCTTTTCTTTAATTGAAATGGATGAATTAAAATGGGCTCAATGGCCTCCCTCATCTGTATTTATCTTGTCCTGTGAATGTCAATCATTAGACAGCTACACAGTGTCTTGATATGATAGAAGAAAGATTATCAGTTTCGTTCCTGACAAGTTAATAACAGTTTTCAAATCTGCATCTGTTTGAGCTGACTTAATGGAATTTAAAAATAAAAATATCTTTAAATAGCTCTGAAAAAAAAAATGTCTATAGCTGAATACTCAATACTATTCACTCATATCCCTCATAATATTAGCTCTATCCAACTGAGGAACCATCAAAGCAACCTCTACATTCTTTTGAATGAGCTGCATCCATTTTGACCCATTGGTGAGACAGCTAATGCAATGTTGTAAATGCTGAAGTGTTACACAATGTGAATATCACATCCAAAAACCCATATTCCTCACCTCTGGTACCACAATAAAACATGATTTTTGCCTTTATTAAACCACTACATTCTTTGGAGCTTTTCCAGGGCTAATTAACAAGTTCACTCACACTGGTTAGTACAGGGCAACTTTCCTATTAATTGGCCACTTTACAGTAGTTACAGGTTTTAGCTCAGCTGAGATATAACAAAAAAAAAATCAAAGAACTGTCAGTGTGAACACAGGGATTCATTGACAGATTGAATGTGTTGCTGTACATTTATTGCTACTTTTCATTGCACCCACTCAACCTGGAATAAAACATTTCCAATCATTTCTAACCTGAACTTCAGGATATTGTTGAACATAAACAGTCTGGGCTCATACTCACTGATACAGAATCCCCACCTCTCAGTGGGATGGTAGTCAACCAGAAAGATTGCAATTCTTTCTGTGCTAACACTTCCTTCAAGCAGCTTAGTTTCCTCTATTGTGCCAAACACTTCTTTTTCTCTTGACAATTAAACTTTATACACTACCAGTTAGGTTGTGAATACTGAGCCCTATTTTTGGATGTTTTTAAAAACCTCTTTCGGACTCCAAGATAAGATAGAGGAAAAAGCTTGTGCCCTGCAAGATAATGAATCGGGGGAGTGTGGGGAAGGTGGTGGGGAACACGCGGGGCTGGGTTGTATAGGTGGGGAGGGGGCCTCCGTTGCCAGAGTGCCTGAACAGGCAGGACCCTCGAGCCCCTTGTTTATCTGGAGGCCATGTCATGTGGCTTGGGCTCCCCTTCACTGGCAAAACACCAGTGTTAGTGGGTTTTAATGGTCCATTTAATTGGCCACTTAAGGGGCTCTTTTTTGGGGAGTATTGTGTGCAGTTTTGGTCTCCTTACCTAAGGAAAGATATACTTGTCATAGAGGCAGTGCAACAAAGGTTCACAGATTATTCTCTGGGATGGAGGGATTGTCCTATGAGGAAGATTAAATAAATTGGGCCTTTATTCCCTGGAGTTTAGAAGAATGAGAGGTCGTCTCATTCAAACATACCAAATTCTTACAGGACTCGACAGGGTGGATGTAGAAAGGATGTTTCCCCTGGCTGGGAGGTCTAGAACCAGAGGACGTGGTATCAGAATAAGGGGTAGGCCATTTAGGGCTGAGATGAGGAAGAATTTCTTCACTCAGAGGGTGGTGAATCTGTGGAATTCTCTGCCCCTGGGGGCTGTGGAGGCTCAGTCATTGGGTATGTTCAAGACTGAGACTGATAGATTTCTACATATTAAAAACATCAAGGCCTGAATTTTACCTTTGGGGTGAGGGTGTGTGCCCAACACGCCGGAATGTAATATGATGCACGATGAAGTCGGGTGTGCGTCCTGACGTCATCGTGCACTTGCGCGATATTTCGGTCAGCGGGCGTGCGCTGGAGTCAGCTGCGCGTCCGCCGATAATTGAAAGGCCTAATAAGGCCATTGAGGACCTAATTAACTTGAAATTTGTGCTGCCCGTCCAACCTAAAGGTTGTTGGGCAGGCGAAAAGGCCAAGCGGCCTTCACATTTTTTAGGGAACCTCATCCACGAGCAGGATGAGGTTTCCTAAAGCTAATACTAATTAAATAAAACCTTTATTTTGACATTAAAAACATGTCCCATCTCATGCGACACAGTCACATGAGGGGACATGTTTCATTCAATTTTTACTGTATTTATTATTCTTTTTAAAAAGTGCTCCAATCTGCCTGAGACAGCTCCGTGCCTCAGAGGGATTGAAGCGCTCTTTCGCGCGCATGCACGAACTGGGTGCCAGGCCCGTTCTCTCTCCTCCCCCCCCACTGCCCGCACAGGTAACGCTCAGCACTGCCGCTTACGATCCACGCAGGGAGGGCCTTAATAACCCGCCCGCGTGAAATCGCCATGCGGAGCCCATCGCGGGCGGCAGTCGGCTCTCTGACCGCACCCGCCTGCTCCCGCCGAGCCCGCCCGACGTGGGAAAAATTCAGGCCCAAGGGATATGGGGATAGTGCAAGAAAATACCGTTGAAGTGACCTCATTGAATGGCAGAGTGGGTTCGAAGGGCTGATTGGCCTACTCCTGCTCCTATTTCTTATGTTCTGAAACCAAGATGGTGATTGTCTCAAACCCCCAGGGTCCATGTCTGCAAACAATAATCCAGGTTGTGGCTAACCCACTGTAGCACAACACCATGTTTAGAAAAGGGGATTGTGAGAAATCAAATGGTAAGGCAGCCACCTGGGTCTCCCTTTTAATATTTAAGTGCTGTCTGAAGGGCACAATGCAGAAATATCTCTTTGAGAGAATCCTGCAACATCTCTGCTATTCGATTTCGGCTGTTGAATTCACCTAAACTACCCTTCAGGGGTGAAGACATCTTCTTCATCAGGTCTACAATGTGTGTTTACCAGAACAAGATGATCATGCGAATTATAAACTATTCTTTTGTTTATAATCTATAAAGTGCACTATTCTCTTTAACTGTACTTTCCTTGAATGTATTTGCATGTGTGACTATGTGAGTGAATGATGTGGCATTAGATTTTGGGGTGAGCCTGTAAATGAACACTCCTCTTTACTTAAACCCACAAATTGCTTGCTGCTGGTTAATCAAATTGTCCACACACTCAGGGGTTAAAAAACATACACCTCTTCCTTTTCAAAAAACACACTGATTACAGACAGTAAGGGGACAGGGGTTTCAGTTCTCCCTCAACCCTGTCCGTAACAGAGGGTTATAGAAAGAGCTGCAACTTAAATCCAACTCATGCTGTAACTGAGCCCGCAGTGATGACAATCATGAAAATGTTTTGTGACATCTCAACTTGATAAGCATCACACAATAACTGAAGAAATATGAAAATTAAGTCAAACTAAGATAGTGACACTTCCTGTGAGATTGTGAGCTGAATTTTCCTAGCCCTATGGAGGCGGGTTTGGAGGTGGGAAGCAATGCAGGGAGGGGGAGTTGCTACTGGGAAAATAGTGGGGAGCTGAGTTGGGGCAGCTCCTATATGCAATCCTGTCTCTAGGGAAATTTCCCAGGAACCAGCTGGGAAGAGGGTCAGCTGCCCGCTCCATGGAGGCAGAAAGCCAATCAGTGCAACTAAGGCCTCACTTCAGGGGCCATCTTGTGCCAGCGCCAGTATTTTACTGACCTCAGAGCAGCCACTCCTGCCATGCATGGAGGCTGCCACCTCAACCAAGATAGCCTCCCAGCAGTAGGGTAGAGCCGGAGGCTCCATTGCCCAATGAGCATGGAAAATGAAAAGCCACAGACATGCCCTTATAGTCCTGTTGGAGGGGGTTGCCCCTTCAATCCAACAACTTGAAGGGCTTCGGGGCTCTTTAATTTATCAGAACTATGCAGCCAGCCGAATGCACCTCCAGGTTAAGGTGTCCTCATGCTCACCTGACTCCCTCGGCACCACCCGCATCTACCACTACTGGCCTGGCATTGCTGCAGGTCCTCTGACTGGGTCAGCAACATCAGGGTCCCACCTGCCATTTTTAATGGGGCAGCGAACGTAGAGGTGACCAATGAGGAAGCTGCCTGCTGGAAGATTGTGCCTAGCAGGCACATGAGGGAAATGGGTGGACTTGGGACCCCATAGGGCCCTGACGCCCACTGGAAAATCTAGCCCTGCTATCCGAGTATGCAGTTGTAGAGGGAGGGGACATTCAGGAGGAATAGTGGAGGCAAGGGGAGAGTGGGGGAGGGGGATAGTGAGGGAGAGGGAGAGTGGGGGAGGGGGATAGTGGGGGAGAGGGAGAGTGGGGGAGGGGGATAGTTGGGAAGGGGGAAGATGGGAGAGAGGGAGAGTGAGGGAGGGGGATAGTGGGGAAGGGGGAAGATGGGGGAGAGGGAGAGGGAGAGCGGGGAGGGGAATAGTGGGGGAGGGGGATCGTGGGGGAGAGGGAGAGTGGGGGAGGGGAATAGTAGGGAAGGGGGAAGATGGGGGAGAGGGAGAGTGGGGGAGGGGGATAGTGGGGAAGGGGGAAGATGGGGAAGAGGGAGAGGGAGAGTGGGGAGGGGGAGTGTGTGGGGCGGCGGAGAGTGGCAGAAGAGAATGGGGAGGGGGAGAGTGGCAGGGGGGAGTGGGGGAGGGGGAGTAAGTGGGGAGGAATCTCCATGGAAATAGGTTTGTAGGGAAGAAAAACTTGAATTTATGCTGAGCTTTTGCAGCATCAGCTCCCACAAAACAGCAATTAAATAAACGACCAGATAATTTGTTGACCAGTGATATTAGTTGTGACATGAACATTGGCCAGGATACCAGGGACAACTTTGCTGATTTTTAAGATGTGCCACAGATCTCGGTCAGCACACAGCACCTTGGGTGGGATTTTCCGGCCCTGTTGTGGTGGGAGCTGCCGTGGGAGATTTGACGGCCCAGCCAGAAGTCCATTGACTTTCGGCTGGATTGGATGATCCTGGCGGCAGGCAGAGCCGGAAAATCCCACCCTTAGTTTAATTTCTCAACTGAAGGGCGGCATCTCCAACTGTACAACAGTCTGCGTCAGCCTAGGTTATTGTGCTTAAAACCCTGGAGAGGTACTTGAAACCACAACCATCCAACTCAGATATGCCACCTGTCCTGCCAAGTGTTTTCCAGCATTTTCTGTTTTTATTTCAGATTCCGAACATCTACAGTTTTTATTATTGCCCAAATTGCCCAAATTCACAAAATAATCTCATGTTGGAATGCAATACAAGTTGCAAGACAGAATCAGGCCATTTCACCCAATTTGGCTCCTGCTTCTATCAACAGTTGGCTTTATCTGAAGTAACTTTTCATTGATACTTTGCATTGCAGTGGAAAGAGCTTACAACAGGCAGTTCTGGCACACTAACTACATTTTCTGTCAATCATTGCAAAGGCCCATGATTTGCAGACATACGGTTGGTCCATTTTCTTTCTTCCTTTCTCGCAGTTAAACTTTAAGGAAAAAAAAATTTCTGTAACGGTTTAAACCTGAAAATTTATAGAAAAAGAGCTTTCAAAATTAATTCCCTAGCTTCTTTTCAAATCTTGTGGAGAAAGCAAAGCTGAAATCTTGTCCTAAATTGTGGAAAGATTTAGGGAGAGAATCAAACATCCTACACCTTATGCAAAGCCATTCTGCAGCATCCTGAGAATCAAATGTGGATGTAATTAATAAACAAGGAATTCATTTGGATCGATACAGCACCATCCGAAACCTCAGGGTGTCTTAAAGTGCTTCAGGTTTAGTGAAGTACGTGAGAAGTTCAATCACTGTCGTAATGTAGGACACAGCAAGATCCCACAAACAACAATGTACTAATAACCAGATAATCAGCATTTGTGACATTGATTAAGGGATCGTTATTGGCCAGGACACAGGGAGAACCCAGAACTCTCCTTCAAAATAACGTCAAAGGATGTTTACATCCACCAGAGATGGCAGGCACGATCTTGGTTTAATGACTCATCCGAATGGCACGTCAGGCAGTGCAGCACTCCTTCAACTCTGCAGTGGAGTATTTACCTAGATTAATGTGCTGAATTCTCTAGTGTGTGCCTTATAATCTATGATGTTCTGACTCAGAGGCCAGGGCGCTCCCGCTCAGCCAAGACTGACAGTTCTGTTCAGCCAACAGAGCAATAACTGGAGAAAATATCAGCTACATGCTCACGCTTCTTAGACAGTCTGAAGGGATGAACAAAACAATTTAACAATGATGTTGAAATTAAGGCATTGAAGACATAGGTATGAGAAAGAAGGCTAATTGTGTCATTGTGAAATTTGTAATTTGAAGAACATTTTAATGAATTAGGAACCTCATTTTGAGTTTGTTGGAGAAGAAAACCCAGAAGAAATATTTTTCAAAATCCATTTGAAGGGATTTGATTGGTTCATATTCTAGCCAGCAATTCCTCAGGGATTCTCCCAATGATGGGTGTTCTGCAGAAACCCTAGTTAGGACACCAGTAGGAGAATTGGTGAACAAAAGAGAGTGTGATGGATTCAAAACACATGCTGCATGGCCAATGTTTAACACTGTGCAGATATTTGGTTACTAGATTTTTCTTTGATCAGTCAAAGACAGAGGAAGGAAAATACTTTTATTCAAAGTATTCTGTCATTGTCTATGACAAAGATATATGCTTAAAGTAACCTCATTTGACACTTTCATTAAATTGACAAATTTATTAGCTGAAAGGAGACGTTTAAGTACTCTGACCCTCTCTGTTAGACGGCTCTAGTGACCAACTGTCAGAGAGCAACTCTGACAAACAAGACCCAAGATCACACATAATCCTGATGCATGCTTCAGCGTGATCTCAGGCATTTGGAGTGACAGAGCACAACAGACTAGAGATGAGGATTCTGCAACTGAAACCCAGGATCTCCATAAATTTTGCCCAGGGTGTGTCCCGGGCCTGGAGAGGACGCTCCAGTTTTGCTGCAGCGTGTTAACAGAACATGGATGACAGCAGTTATGAACTATAAGCCCAATTTGATTGGTGTAGAGAATGGATGCTACAGACTGCCTTCAACGGTGGGAGGGATCATTGTGCCCCACTGGTCATCCACCGCCCACCTTATGTCGAGCAGCCCTGACTATTGCGGTGCTGATCTGCCATGATCCATCTACTTTAATCCAGCCAGGAAGAAAAATCTAGGTCATCCATCAGGATATTCAACTGAATACAGAAATTCTCCAAGGTTTCATAAGAACAAGGAGTCAGCCACATGGAATTCGAACACGTATGGCCACATGTGTCAGCCATCATTGTGGAGCGGAAACCTCTTGGTAGGATAGCTTGAAGCTGCGGCTGTGCCTTCCCCAACTCAGCTGAGTCTGTGCTGGACAAGTAAGTGGGGGTGTTGTTGATTCCCAGGTCTGTTGCTGGGGTGCAGCCTCCAGTTAAATGCGGGAGGGGGTGCCCATTCAACATCAGGAAGATCACAATAACAGATTACCTGGTCATGACCACATTGCTGTTGGTGGGAGTTCGCTGAGTGTAGATTGGCTGTCGTGCACTTAGTCCTAATGCTCCAGCTCGTCCATCAAATCTTCCTTTTTGTTTAAGTCCAGTTGAGCCCAAATGGAATGTTAAGCACTGTGTTTGGCACCAGTTTGGTTGCAGGAGTTGCCGGAAAGATGCCAGCGAGAGAGATGGGTGGAACATGACCTTGGGTTGTACACTAGGGAGAACATTGTCACCGAGGAAGCTCTCAACACCATAGAAAGCCTGCCTGCCATAGCAGAGCTGGACATCGAACCCACAGTGGAGGGGTTTAGAAAAACTATTGACTCGCTTGCAATGGGCAAAGTTCCAGATGCTGATGCTATACAGCTTGAACTCATCAACCATGGGAAACCATTATAGCATCTGCACAAACTTTTCTGTCTCTACTGGAGGGGACAGTGGCCCAGGATAAGTGTGATGCAAAGATTGTGACCTTTATTAAGATGGTAAGCTGTGTATGTGAACGAAAAATCGTTGCATTGCCTCTTCAAAGTGGACAGTCATAGTACATGTACATCACTAGTACCAAAGGTCTGTAACAGCAAACAGAGGAAAATAACCAGCTCCAACACAAATGGGCAGAGGTGAAAATCACCAATCATGGAACTAAGAAATGGGTTGAGGGATATTACAGCCAGGGAGCCAACTAAACAATATTGTCACTTCACTGAGTAAACTGAACTCTGGAATGAAAGCAGTTACTGCAGCTATTATAAAATAGTCACAAGTTGTTTATGTAGCATTTCATCCTCAGAATAGCCCCACAGCAATTTTTACAGAGGAGCTGGTTGTGATATAGGAAAGGGACCATGATGGTAATCAGGAAGAACTTGTAATTTTCACACGTGGATGGGTGTGAATTGGAATGTTTTACCAATGGGAGGCCACGAGCCAGACACTGACACAGAATAGGAAAGTGCTCCTCACATTAGTCCCATTGGGTTTTCACCTGACTCACGACAGGTCATCCTGGAGGAATGGAGTTGTGTTTGTGTTACAAAGCAGCAGTGAGAGAGGAGCAATGGTTGTCAGCTGTGTAGACTGTGATAGACTGTGTAGACTACATGCACTGTGATCACTGGCACCAGGAGCAATCTTTTCAGCAGCGAGTTAAATATTGTACACGGTGCTCTGATTGAGCTCTGTTGGATGAAAATGCAAATTATACTCCCTTGCTCTTTCCGACACATTTCACCTCACTCCTGTTATGTTTACCCGGAGGTTAGGATGGGGTTGAATAGGCTGATCAAGATAGAGACACAGCCTATTGGCAGCTCAAAGCTTCATCATAAATGAGATGTTGTAAGAACAGTAAAAAAGCCATTTGACTCGAGCTTGTCCTTTTGGAGAGTGCAGTCCCACCAACTTACTTTCATGTCATTTATCTCAATCCCTGGTTACTGCAAAGGCTATTGGCCCAATAACATCCCAGCTCTAGTACTGAAGACTTGTTCTCCAGAACGAGCCATGATCTTAACCAAGCTGTATGTAAAATTTGCTCAGGTATGTCCCATCAACAAAAAGCAGTAAATTCCCGCTCTGAAGGAGAGTCATGCAGACTCGAAACGTTAACTCTGTTTCTCTCTCCACAGATGCTGCCAGACCTGCTGAGTTTTTCCAGCATTTTTTGTTTTTATTTCAGGTTTCTAGCATCTGCGGTATTTTGCTTTCATCCCGCTCCATCAGTCTCCTCTCGATTATCAGCAAAGTGATGGAAGGGGTCAGCAACAGTGCTATCGGGTAGCACTTACTCAGCAATAACCTGCTTATTGACACTCAGTTTGGGTTCTGCCGGGGTCACTCAGCTCCTGACCTCATTACAGCCTTGGTCCAAATGTGGACAAAAGAGCTGAACTCAAGAAGTGAGATGGGACTGACTGCCCTTGACATCAAGGCCGCATTTGACCGAATGTGACATCAAGGAGCCCTAGCAAAACTGAAGTCAATGCGAATCATGGGGAAAACTCTCTGCTGGTTGGAGTCATACCTAGCACAAAGTAAGATGGTTGAGGTTGTGGTTATTGAAGGCCAATCATCTCAGCCCCAGGACATCGTTGTAGGAGTTCCTTATAAGGCGATGTCCTAGGCCCAACCATCTTTAGCTGCTTTATCAATGATCTTACCTCCAATGTAAGGTCAGAAGTGGAAATGTTTACTGATGATTGCACAATGTTCAGTACCATTTGCAACTCCTCAGATACTGAAGCATTCCGTGCCCACATGCAGCATGAGATGGACAACATTCAGACAGGTAATATTCACACCACACAAGTGCCGGGCAATGATCATCTACAACAACAGGGATTCTAATCATTGCTGCTTGACATTCAACAGCACTACCGTCATTGAATCCCCCACCATCAACATCCTGGGGGGGTTACCATTAGCCAGAAACTGAACTGGACCAGCCACATAAATATTGTTGGGAATTCTTCACCTCTTGAATCCCCAAAGCCTGTCCAGCATTGACAAGGCACAAGTCAGGAGTCTGAAGGAACATTCTGCACTAATCTGGATGAGTGCAGCTGCAACAACACTCAAGGATCTAGACATTATCTAGGACAAAGCAGCCTGCTTGATCAGCATCCGATCCACCACCTTAAACATTCACTCCCTCCACCGCCAGTGTACAGTGGCAACAGTACATACCATCTGCAAAATTAAGTGCAACACATCGCTAAGGCTCCTTCGACTGCTTCTTCCAAACTTGTGACTTCTAATACCTAGAAGGACAACGGCAGCAAATAGATGGGAATACCCACGACCTGCAAGCTCCCCTCCAACCACTCACCATCCTGGCTTGGAAATATATCGTAGTTCCTTCACTGTCACTGGGTCAAAATCCTGGAACTCCCTCCCTAACAGCACCATGGATGTACCTACACCACATGGACTGCAACAGTTCAAGAAGGCAGCTCACTGCCACCTTCTCAAGGGCAACTAGGGATGGGCAATAAATGCTGGCCCAGCCAGTGACGCCCACATCCTGTGAATGAATAAAAGAAAGGAACAGAGGGATTTATGTGCACAAATCATTGAAGGTGGCAGGGCAAGTTGAGAAAGTGGTTAAAAAGGCAAATGGAACTCTTGGCTTTATAGAGGCATAAAGTACAAAACAAGGAAGTTATGGTGAACCTTTATAAAACACTGGTTCAGCCTCAACTGGAGTATTGTGTCTGGGACAGCACTTTAGGAAGGTTGTGAAGGCTTTAAATAGTGTGCTGAATGGATCTGCAAGAATAGCTCCAGCAATGAGGGACTTCAGTTACGTGCACTGATTGGATAAGCTGGCTTTGCTCTCTTTGGAGAAGAGGAAGTTGAGAAGAGATTTGCTGGAGGTGTTCAAAATAATGAGGGGACTGGATACAGTAGATAGAGAGGACTGTTCCTATTAAGGAAACACTTTCCCAAACAGCAGATAGTTAGGATCTGGAAGACACTGTCTGGGAGTGTGGAGGAGGCAGATTTAATTGTGGCTTTCAAAACGGAATTGGATAAGTATCTGAAGAGAATAAATATGCAGGATTACAGGGAAGTGGTACGAGAGTGGAGGTAGCTCTAGAACTAGTTGTTCTGCCAGAGAGCTGGTATAGGGCCGAATGACCTCTTTCTGTGCTGTAACCATTCTACAGTTTTATAATATGCATTATTTTGCACTTATAATGGGCACAAAGAAGTTTAACACGATTGTGCACAATGTAATTGTCACCCCTGGACATGGAATTAATTAGTTTTTCGTGAAATAATGTGCACAAAAATGACCAAATCTATTGAATCAAGTGGCAGCCTGGTTACTGGTGTGAATTTTAGTGAGATGGTATCACGGAGTGTAATTTAAATCAGCAGCCTGACTGAATATTAACTGTCACCTGTTAGCTTGTTTAGAGTTTTCCTTGTTTTTTAAGCTCTCTGCTATCAAAGAATCTGCACTGTTTTCAACAGGTAAGCCAGGAACCCACCACCGACTCTCCACTAGCCTGTCAGCAGGTTTCTGGCAGATGTATGAGGCTTTGCTCCATCTGTCTAATAGTTGATGTTGCCCACTGTGAGCAGTTCGTTACTGCCTCCTTGCATCAGTTGTTTGGGTGTTCATGTAGTGGGAGGCTGTTAGTGTGAAGTACCTGTATCTGTCAGGGAGTCTCAGGGGTGAAATATAAGCTGGTTTAAGTTGGGGTGGGGGGGGGGTGGGGGGACAAGAAGAGCTAGGTAGAGGGCCAGTGATAGGTGGAGATAACAAAAAGATGTCACAGACAAAAAGTCAAAGAGGTGTTGAAGGTGGTGATATTATCTAAGGAATGTGCTAATTAAGGGTAGAAAGCAGGACAAGCAAGGTACAGATAGCCCTAGTGGAGGTGGGATGGGGTGAAGGAATCTAAAAAGGCTAGAAGGTAGAGATAAAACAATGGATGGAAATACATTTAAAAATAATGGAAATAGGTAGAAAAGAAAAATCTATATAAATTATTGGAAAAAACAAAAAGGAGGGGGAAAAAACGGAAAGGGGGTGGGGATGGAGGAGAGAGTTCATGATCTAAAATTGTTGAACTCAATATTCAGTCCGGAAGGCTGTAAAGTGCCTAGTCGGAAGATGAGGTGCTGATCCTCCAGTTTGTGTTGAGCTTCACTGGAACATTGCAGCAGGCCAAGGACAGACATGTGGGCATGAGAGCAGGGTGGTGTGTTGAAATGGCAAGTGACAGGGAGGTCTGGGTCATGCTTGCAGACAGACCGAAGGTGTTCTGCAAAGCGGTCACCGAGTCTGTGTTTGGTCTCTCCAATGTAGAGGAAACCGCATTGGGAGCAGCGAATGCAGTAGGCTAAATTGAGGGAAGTGCAAGTGAAATGCTGCTTCACTTGAAAAGAGTGTTTGGGCCCTTGGACGGTGAGGAGGGGGGAAGTGAAGGGGCAGGTGTTGCATCTTCTGCGGTTGCATGGGAAGGTGCCATGGGAGGGGGTTGAGGAGTAGGGGGTGATGGAGGAGTGGACCAGGGTGTCAGGGAGGGAATGATCCCTACGGAATGCCGCCGGGGAGGGGTGAAGGGAAGATGTGTTAGGTGGTGGCATCATGCTGGAGTTGGCGGAAATGGCAGAGGATGATCCTTTGAATGCGGAGGCTGGTGGGGTGATAAGTGAGGACAAGGGGGACCCTATCATGTTTCTGGGAGGGAGGAGACGGTGTGAGGGCGGATGCACGGGAGATGGGTCAGACGCAGTTGAGGGCCCTGTCAACGACCGTAGGTGGAAAACCTCGGTTAAGGAAGAAGGAGGACATGTCAGAGGAACTGTTTTCGAAAGTGGCATCATCAGAACAGATACGACGGAGGCGAAGGAACTGAGAGAATGGGATGGAGTCCTTACAGGAAGCGGGGTGTCAGGAGCTGTAGTCGAGGTAGCTGTGGGAGTCGGTAGGCTTGTAATGGATATTGATGGACAGTCTATCACCAGAAATTGAGACAGAAAGGTCAAGGAAGGGAAGGGAAGTGTCAGAGATGGACCATGTGAAAATGATGGAGTGGTGGAAATTGGAAGCAAAATTAATAAATTTTTCCAGGTCCCGACGAGAGCATGAAGCAGCACCGAAGTAATCATCGATGTACCGGAGAAAGAGTTGTGGGAGGGGGCCGGTGTAGGACTGGAACAAGGAATGTTCCACATACCCCATAAAGAGACAGGCATAGCTGGGGCCCATGCGGGTGCCCATAGCCACACCTTTTATTTGGAGGAAGTGAGAGGAGTTAAAGGAGAAATTGTTCAGTGTGAGAACAAGTTCAGCCAGACGGAGGAGAGTAGTGGTGGATGGGGATTGTTCGGGCCTCTGTTCGAGGAAGAAGTGGAGAGCCACCAGACCATCCCAGTCGGGGATGGAGGTGTAGAGGGATTGGACGTCCATGGTGAAGAGGAGGCAGTTGGGGCCAGGGAACTGGGAATTGTTGATGTGATTTAGGGTGTCAGAGGAATCATGGATGTAGGTGGGAAGGGACTGGACAAGGGGAGAGAGAATGGTGTCAAGATAGCGAGAAATGAGTTCCATGGGGCAGGAACAGGCTGACATGATCGGTCTGCCGGGAGAGTCCTGTTTGTGGATTTTGGGTAGGAGGTAGAAGCGGGCAATCCAAGGTTGGGCGACTATCAGTTTGGAAGCTGTGGAGGGAAGATCTCCAGAGGAGATGAGGTCAGTGACAGTCCTTGAAACAATGGCTTGATGTTCAGTGGTGGGGTCATGGTCCAGGGGGAGGTAGGAGGAAGTGTCTGTGAGTTGACCTCAACAAGAAACTTTTTCTCTTTCTCTCAAATGCAAAGGAACGCAAGCTCCAACAACTCATCGACACCAACACCCATCCAGGACCCTCCACCCCTGCCTGTCCCTCTGTCCCCATCCCATCTTCCAATCCCAGCCCCGGCCGTGTATTCATCATACCCCCTGACCTTCCCCTCTCCGACGCTGAACGTTCAGTGCTCAGCAAAGGACTTAGTTTCATACCCTTACGCCCTCATCTCAATGAATTTCGGGCTCGGCACGATGCTGAACTCTTCTTCCGCCGCCTTCGTCTCCGTGCTCACTTCTTTGGGCAGGAGTCCTCTCCCCGTTCAACGGATCCTTTTACCTACCTCCAATAATCTCCCTCCACCTGGACCCCTTCCTCTGGATTCTTACCTTCTCTTGATCTTTTCATTGAGAACTGTCGGCGTGACATTAGTCGTCTCAATTTCTCTGCTCCTCTCACGCATTCTAACCTGTCTCTCTCTGAATTTGCTGCACTCCGTTCTCTCAGGTCCAACCCTGACATTGTCATCAAACCCGCTGATAAGGGTGGTGCTGTTGTTGTCTGGCGCACTGACCTCTACCTTGCAGCGGCTGAACGTCAACTTGCAAACACTTCCTCCTACCTCCCCCTGGACCATGACCGCACCATTGAACATCAAGCCATTGTTTCCAGGACTGTCACTGACCTCATCTCCTCTGGAGATCTTCCCTCCACAGCTTCAAACCTGATAGTTGCCCAACCTCAGATGGCCCGCTTCTACCTCCTACCCAAAATCCACAAACAGGACTGTCCTGGCAGACCGATCGTGTCAGCCTGTTCCTGCCCCACAGAACTCATTTCTCACTATCTTGACTCCATTCTCTCTCCCCTTGTCCAGTCCCTTCCCACCTACATCCGTGATTCCTCTGACACCCTACATCACATCAACAATTTCAAGTTCCCTTGCCCCAACCACTTCCTCTTCACCGTGGACGTCCAATCCCTCTACACTTCCATCCCCGACCGGGATGGTCTGGTGGCTCTCCGCTTCTTCCTCGAACAGAGGCCCGAACAATCCCCATCCACCACCACTTTCCTCCGTCTGGCTGAACTTGTTCTCACACTGAACAATTTCTCCTTTAACTCCTCTCACTTCCTCCAAATAAAAGGTGTGGCTATGGGTACCCGCATGGGCCCCAGCTATGCTTGTCTCTTTATGGGGTATGTGGAACATTCCTTGTTCCAGTCCTACTCCGGCCCCCTCCCACAACTCTTTCTCCGGTACATCGATGATTACTTCGGTGCTGCTTCATGCTCTCGTCAGGACCTGGAAAAATTTATTCATTTTGCTTCCAATTTCTACCCCTCCATCATTTTCACATGGTCCATCTCTGACACTTCTCTTCCCTTCCTTGACCTCTCTGTCTCAATTTCTGGTGATAGACTGTCCACCAATATCCATTACAAGCCTACCGACTCCCACAGCTACCTCGACCACAGCTCCTCACACCCCGCTTCCTGTAAGGACTTCATCCCATTCTCTCAGTTCCTTCGCCTCCGTCGCATCTGTTCTGATGATGCCACTTTCAAAAACAGTTCTTCTGACATGTCCTCCTTCTTCCTTAACCGAGGTTTTCCACCCACGGTAGTTGACAGGGCCCTCAACCGTGTCCGGCCCATCTCCCGCACATCCGCCCTCACATCTTCTCCTCCCTCCCAGAAACATGATAGGGTCCCCCTTGTCCTCACTTATCACCCCACCAGCCTCCGCATTCAAAGGATCATCCTCTGCCATTTCCGCCAACTCCAGCATGGTGCCACCACCAAACACATCTTCCCTTCACCCCCCCCCAGCGGCATTCCGTAGGGATCGTTCCCTCCGTGACACCCTGGTCCACTCCTCTATCACCCCCTACTCCTCAACCCCCTCCCACGGCACCTTCCCACGCAACTGCAGAAGATGCAACACCTGCCCCTTCACTTCCCCTCTCCTCACCGTCCAAGGGCCCAAACACTCTTTTCAAGTGAAGCAGCATTTCACTTGCACTTCCCTCAATTTAGTCTACTGCATTCATTGCTCCCAATGCGGTTTCCTCTACATTGGAGAGACCAAACGCAGACTGGGTGACCACTTTGCAGAACACCTTCGGTCTGTCCGCAAGCATGACTCAGACCTCCCTGTCGCTTGCCATTTCAACACTCCACCCTGCTCTCATGCCCACATGTCCGTCCTTGGCTTACTGCACTGTTCCAGTGAAGCTCAATGCAAACTGGAGGAACAGCACCTCATCTTCCGACTTAGCACTTTACAGCCTTCCGGACTGAATATTGAGTTCAACAATTTTAGATCATGAACTCTCTCCTCCATCCCCACCCCCTTTCTGTTTTTTCCCCCTCCTTTTTGTTTTTTCCAATAATTTATATAGATTTTTCTTTTCCCATCTATTTCCATTATTTTTAAATGTATTTCCATCCATTGTTTTATCTCTATCTTTTAGCCTTTTTAGATTCCTTCACCCCACCCCACCCCACACCCACTAGGGCTATCTGTACCTTGCTCGTCCTGCTTTCGACCCTTAATTGGCACATTCCTTTAGATAATATCACCACCTTCAACACCTCTTTGACCTCTTGTCTATGACATCTTTTGGTTATCTCCACCTATCACTGGCCCTCTATCCAACTCTACCTGTCCCACCCCCCCTTAAACCAGCTTATATTTCACCTCTTTTCTATTTTTACTTAGTTCTGTTGAATGGTCATGAGGACTCGAAACGTCAACTGTGCTCCTCTCCGCCGATGCTGCCAGACCTGCTGAGTTTTTCCAGATATTTTTGTTTTTATTTTTGTTTTGGAATTCCAGCATCCGCAGTTCTTTGCTTTTATATCAGGGAGTCTCAGTGAGTGGGAAGGGTTAAAAGTGGAACAAGCACTGAGAAAAATCCGCAGAAGTCAAATAACCTGCCATTTATTCACTGTGCAGACACTTTAAGGTATTATAAATAAATGCGATCAAAAATGATGGCAGATTAATTGTGCCTCTGGCTGCAAACTGCAAATATATAAATAAGTAAATGATTCTTTCTGGTGCTTAAACTTTTAATGAAACAAAACAAACAGTGGAAGGAACTGGGTGTCTCAGTGCCTACACTATTGAAGAAGCAGCGTTAATAATAAGACTAGTAATATTGTCTAATTAGCTCTCCATATGCCTCAGTGCACGTCATACATTCTGTACACTCCATCCTCTTCCATTTTCGTTACCAATAATTTGGAAAAATGTTAGCTGGTGGAGGCTTAATCAGTAATAACTGATGAGCTTTTAATGTCCCATAATGTCGCACAGACACATAAATAAAGGTTCTGTCGGCTCTCTGCACTCTGCCACTTCATCAAAACAGGTTTTGCTTGTTGAAAGGAAGCAGCTAGGCAGCAGAATGGTATATAAAACATAGGCAGGCATGGTAATGAATCACAAGGACCAGATGGCACCAGCTTTGATCTCATACTAACTGGTGCCAGGGCTTTGAGAATTAGTCTTGGCCTCACTAGGAAAAGTTGGAAAAATGAACCAGTTACTGCACTTGATGAAGTTGGGAAGTGCACGTGCAGAGCTCAGGTGAGGACATGACTGGATTTAGCTGTGATGTCCCCACAGTTAAATAATGTGCTTTACAACATTATGTTCCAGTATTACACCAGGGGAGGGGACTTAATCCTTTGAGTCAGAAGGTCATGCTGAGGGGGGGCTGCACTGTTATCAGATGAAACCTTAAACTGAGGCCCCACCTGTCCTCTCAGTGAGATGTAAAACATTGCACAGCCACTGTTTAAAGGGAGTCGGTCAGTGTCCTGGCCAATACTTATCCTTCAGACAACATCACAAAAGCAGATGATCTGGTCGTTATTTCATTGCTGACTGTGGAAGCTTGCTGCTACAACTCCCACATTATAACAAACATCACACTCAAATGCAATTCGTTAGCTGAAAAGCGCTTTTGGGATGTCCTGAGGTCATGGAAGGTGCTATATAAAGGAAAGTTTCTCCTGACTGACGATTACTGACTGTTGCAATGTTCCTCTTCAAATTTAAATGGGGTCCAGCAGAAAGGACTGAGAAGTGATTGTGTTCCATTAAATATGGACCTTTTCAGAAATTTGATTATTTAAATTCCTTACTACTGTGCCCCAGGTAGACTTTGACCTTTTCTGGCACATCTTTGCATCATTTGAACCATATGTCTCACAGAAAATGTCATTCTGGTGTCTTGATGCCAAATGATGTCTCAAATGTTGAATAATTAAAGTTAAAAATATGCTGCTCAGTATTTGGGATACCTTTCAGAAGCTGGGAGTATTGCAATTGCAGCTGCCTGCAGTGGCCTCATTATGTGTGTAGTCAGACATTTCAAATGTCATGCGTTTGTCAGTGTTCATTATAGACGATCCTCTGTCTTTCAGTGTGTTTTAAAGTAGTCAGATCAGCAATAACCGCAGGCAATGGACAAACTTGTCAGTTAGCTCGATTCTGCATCATAGGCTTGAGAATCTTATAAAATCAGAGAATCTCCCAGTACTCAACAGGCCATTTGGCCCATCAAGTCAGGCCTGTATTTTTCTCTACCTGAGACACCTTATTTAATCCATCATCCTGTGAGGTGAGGTGATATTCTAACGACGTTGCATGAAGAGGGGACGATTATAGTGAAAGGTAGGTGGAATTCAGGTTTGAATTCAGCATCAATGGAAAACAAAATTAGCTAAGGTGTAAATGGACGGCCAATTTGCTAACACCCATTTTACTCCCAAGGATAAAATTACCCCCATCAGGTGTGATGTGATACACTTTGGGAAACAAGGCAGCCGTAGCGGTAATTATAATCTGAATGGAGGTTATTCGAGTTTTTTTCTGCCCTGCCCTTTTTTAAATGCTGCTCGTCTGTAAGAACTGCCAGTACTGAGTAAGGTTTCACAAGGATGCTGCCTGACCTGCTGAGTGTTTCCAGCTACTGCTGTTTGCATTTTTGGATTTCCAGCATCTGCTGTATTTATTATTTTTAGGGATTGCGTGGAGAGACAGTGAAGTGATTTAAGGGCTTGCAGGCTAAAAAGAAGTGAGAAACTAGGGGAAAATTCATACTAATCATGTTAGCGAGGAAGTGAAAAGACACAAGACCCACACAGGGAAACAACAACAACTTATATTGATGTAGCACCTCTAACATAATGAAACGTCCCAAGGTGCTTCACAAGAACATTATGGGCTGAATTTTTCGCTGAGCGGGTGGGCAAGTGCCCGACATCATCGCGCACTTGCAATATCCCGGTCAGCGGGCGTGCACGGGAATCGGCAGTGCACCCGCCGACAATTAAAAGTCCTGTTAAGGCCATTAACAGTGTAATTGATTTAAATTTTTTGCTGCCCATCCAACCTTACAGTTGGCAGGCAGGCAAAAAGGCCAAGTGGCCTTTGCATTTTTGGCGAAGCCTCATCCACAGGTGGGATGAGGTTTCGATCAGTGATTGAAAAAACAATTAAAACTTTTGACACTTGTATTTAACATGTCCTTGCTCATGTGACAGATGAGGGGACATGTTTTTTTATCATTTCAAAAATCTTTATTGTTAGTTTTCAGAAATCTTCATCTCCCTGAGGCATCTCTGTGCCTCAGGGAGCTTTTCCAGCATGCACCTGCGCTCATGCACGACGTTCGCTCTCACCTTGCCCGCCCCACACACAGGCAGTGCTGTGCGCTGCCACTGCATTTCACGCTGGGTGGGTCTTAACTGGCCCGCCAGCGTGAATTCACAGTCTGGCCCCGATTGCGGGCAACGGTCAGCTTCCCAACCGACCCCACCCACCCCCACCGAGCCCGCCCGACAAGGGAGAAACCCTCCCCTATAAAACAAAGTACGATATCAAGATACAGAAGGAGATACTAGGTCAGATAACCAATAACTTGGAAGGTTTTAAGGAATATCTTAAAGGATGAAAGCAAAGCAGAGGGGTGGAGGGGGTTAAGGAGGGAATTCCAGCGCTAAGGGTCCAGACAACTGAAGGCATGGCCGCCAAAGGTGGAGCGATTAAAATTAGGGATGCTCAAGAGACCAGAATTAGAGGAGTGCAGTGATCTCGGAGGGTTGCGGGGCTGAATGGGATTACGGATATGTGGCGGGGAGGTGCAAAAGTAGGACAGTGAGCTCAGGGGTGATGGGTGAACTGGACTCACTGCAAGTTAAGACTTGGCAGCAGAGTCTTGGACGAGCTCAAGTGAGGGCAGAATGTGGGAGAGCAGCCAGGAGTGCTTTGGAACAGTCAGGGCTAGAGCTAATGACTGAGCGCTTCAGCAACAGATGAGATGAGACAGGGGCAGAGTCAGGTGATGTTATGGAGGTAGAAACAGTCGGTCCTTGTCATGGTGCACATTTGAGGTTGGAAGCTCATTTCGAGGTCAAATGCAACACCAAGGTTGCAAACAGACTGGCTTAATCTCAGACTGGTTTAATATCAATCCCTCTGTTGCCAGGGAGAGGGATGGAATCGGTAGCTAGGGAACAGAGTTTGGAGCTGGGACCGACAACCATGGCTTCAATCTTCCTAATATTTATTGGAGGAAATTTTTGCTCATCCAGTACTGGATGTTGGATAAGCGGTCTGATAATTTAGGAAGAGTGGAGGAGTCGAGAGAGGTGGTGGTGAGGTCGAGCTGGGTGTCCTCAGTGTACATGTGAAAGCTAATGCTGTGTCTTCAGGTGATGTCACCGAGGGGCAGAATGCAGATGAGAAATAGGAGGGGCCAAGGATATACCCTGGGCAGATACCAGAGGTAATGGGGCGGGAGCAGGAAGAGAAGCCGTTGCAGCAGAATCTCTGGCCATGATTAGATAGATAAGAATGGAACAGGTGCGAGCAACCCCACCCAGCTGGACAACAGTGGAGAGGAGCTGGGGGGAGGATGGAGTGGTCAAATTGTGTTAAAGGAGGGCTAGTTCACCTTTGTCACCGTCACATAGGATCTCATTTGTGACTTTGTTAAGAGCTGTTTTGCATCTGTGGCAGGGGTGGAAACCTGATTGGAGGGATTCAAACATGGAGTTTCAGGAAAGATGGGAACGAATTTGGGAAGCGAGAACACATTCAAGGACTTTGGAGAGGAAAGGAACATAGGAAATGGGTCAGTAGCTTGCAAGGACAGTGGGGACAAGTGTTGTTATTGTGAGGAGAGGGGTAATGAGATCAGATTTAAAGGAGAGAGGGACAAATCCAGCTGGTATGGGGGTCAGGAGGGGAAGTTAGGTAATCAGCAGTTTAATGGGAATAGGATCGAGGGAGCAGGAGGTGGGTCTCAGGGACAAGATAAGCAGAGGGGACATCAGGGAGACTGGAGACAAATAGAGAAAGATGAGAAAAAATAATTTGCCTTGGAATCTGGATTGAAGTCTTGAGTTGCCGCAGAGATTAAAAACTCAGGCACAGTCTTGAACATGCCACCGTCTACTGACCTTCACAAGGTCAAGTGAACCTTGTCCCATCTCCCAGTGTACATCCCGCACAGGCCTCACTTCCATACAGCAGATACTGAAAAGCTAATCCCTCAGTAATGAAACAGCATTAGTCAACCAATGTAGGTGCACTGTCTACATTTTTTAAATGTATAGTTGGACTTTACTTACTCTTTCTTAAACAGGAACTGAAAGAGCAGACATACTGTTCTGTGCTCAGGACCCAGAGTAACAGCTAAGCAGCACCATTCACACCCAGCAATGTGTGATAACATCAATCAGCATTTGACAAGAGCCTAATCAAAAATGTCATGATCCAAAGAAAATGGCTCGAGGTCCACATTTATCCCAGTTGGGCAGTTCACGAAGGGCGGAATTTTGTGGCTCTGAAGCACAGCTTGATGCGGCTGTGAACTATGGCGTGCCCTTCGAACGTCCATTGACTTCAGCGGAACCGTAAAACCCTGCCAGCATAAAACCCCACCAGCATAAAACCCCGCCAGCATAAAACCCCACCAGCATAAAACCCCACCAGCATAAAACCCCGCCAGCATAAAACCCCACCAGCATAAAACCCCACCAGCATAAAACGCCGCCAGCATAAAACCCAGCCTTCGGGGTGTAACACATCCAAACACCAAATACACACAAAAAAGCTGCAAAAATCAATCAATGGGGTTTTTCTGGTATAAAAATTACAAATTTGTAGCTGAATTACCAATACTGAGTAGCTTTACGTAGGTCATCTCATGCATATGTAACTAAACATTGATTTGTAATGAAAGATTATTGCCCTGAAATGTTAAATCTGCTTCTCGCTCCACAGATGCTGTCTGACCTGCTGAGTATTTCCAGCATTTTCTGTTTTTAGTTTTTCCTTTTGTAAGCATCTATTTTAGCAGGTAAACACTTGTCCTAATCATATGGAAATAGAGACAACTTGCAATCTCTCACCTGCTGACTACACAATGAAACAATAATGCCTGTATTCATAACAAAACAGTATGTGTAAATGAGGTGGAAGTTTAGATAGAGCAACCTTTGTAATTAATAACAACAAAACCAAGAGGCGGTTTTCCTGCCCTCAGTTTTGCCCAACACAAGGCCAGGTCCAGCTCAGTTGTACCTTGACAGGGCCTTGCTTCCAGAGATGGAGGAAAGGAAAGGTGAATCCTCAGGGATTTGGTGTCTCAGTAATAGTCACTCATTTACAGACCTTCTGACTGTTGTCCCCAAAAACAGCAATGAAAAGGCTAGAAGCTGAGATGGCCACTGGTTCATGATGTTAAAGAAGGAGAGGAGCAGGGGAAGGACCTCCCTGCAGGGTGAAATGCTGGCCGGGGCAGGGGATTCAGGAGGCTGGCGGGCGGTTGGTGGCTGAGTGAGGAGACCGGAAGGGAGAGGCATTTTGGGATGGGGGAGGGTTTAGAGGGTGAGGTTGGGAGGGGGCCAGTGAGTGTGGCATTGGGAAAAGGAGAGGATCGCTGAGAAGGGAAGAGGGAGTATGACATTGGAGGGTTGGAGGAGGGGAACATTTAGAAGCTGAGTGGTACATTGGGAGAAGGAGGGGTAAGGGAGGGGAAATTTGGGAGGGGGAGGAGGTAGGGTGTCGGGAAAGGGAAGGGAAAGGTTGCAGGCTTCACTCGCAGGGGAGCACTGGGAAGTTCAGGGGAGAAGAGGCCCAGGTTTCCATGTGGGACCAAGAGGATCACTGACTCATACAAATAGAAATTGTCACAATTTGTGTGACTCATAAAACGGCATTGGGGTTCAAATCTGATCGTACCCCAACCTCTGAATATTGGTGAGGCAACTTCCATCCCACCCCAAGCAGAATCGGATGGGTTAGAATGCTGGAGGGCACAGAATTCAAAGTAGGACACCCATCTCTCACTTTAACCCCTCCAGTCACACCTTTCACACCTGCTAGGCAGTTCAGTCTCCGGGGTCACTACTCCCTCTGCTCTGCACTCAGGAAATGAACTGGGGAGAATTCAGTCCTGAAAACTCTCACATGTCGTCTTATCCAATATCAGTTTCAATATTGAACAATATCCAGGCTTAACAAGTCTTAGAATTCTCAGAGTTTAGCATCAATTCTGCCCACTTATCTGTGGAAACCATAAAGCGGTGACCTTGACGAGAGTGGAGCAGGTAAGTTACGTGCTGTACTGGGAGCAGTCTTATTAAACTGTGCTCTTACAGCTATTTTGCAACATTTACATCAATGAGAAGTAGTTTTAGATCTGAATCAATACAAACCCGGGAGAATAACAGCTTCAGGTGAACAATCTGACCCCACTGTGTAAGGAAGGAAGGCACTGAGATCACCTCCAGGATCCAGGTCCACATTTGTTGCAATTAAGAATACAGCTATTGCAAAGTGGCATTTCAATCTTCAGCGTTTAATTTCTCAGGAGTAATTTGCTACTTTAATGCCTCTGGTATTTGGTGGATGGTATAAACTTACCCCATGGGGAGGCCTCATCAACGCACAAACAGCAACTTAGCATCTTTAATGTAGTAAAATGTCCCAAACTGACAATGAACCAAAGATACAGATATTAAAATAGGGATGAAAAGCTCGGTCAAACAGGTGGGTTTTAAGCAGACTCTAAAGGAGGAAAGAGAGGGAGAGAGAAGGAGAGGTTTAGGGAGGGAATTTCAGAACCTATAGCCTCATCAGCTGAAGACACAGCCATCAGTGATGGAGCAATTAAAATCAGGGATGCTCAAGAGGTCAGAATTGGATGAGAGCAGGGATCTTGGAGAGTTGTATCAACATTTCAAATGTCTGAGCTTTTGATATATGATCCTGCTGGTTGTAATTCTTCACCAGAAGCTTAGAATTAGATGAGAAGGACCTGAAGATGGTTGGACCACTGTTTCACACTAGCTGTGTGTTACAATGTGCAGGGATCAGTGTCAAACTGATAACCGGCAGTAGAACAAGCCCCTGAGTGAGACTTGAATCTGCCTATGTGTATCTGCACCAATCTTGAATAAGAATCCTGTTTCTCATCTGCATTTACATCAGTCAAGTTTTCGATTCAGTCGAGTTAGAGGGGAAGGGTAACATAGTGGTTATGTTACTGGACTAGCAATCCAGCAACATGAATTCATATCCCACAATGGCAGAAAACGTGAATTTAAGTGAATGTGAAATTTCTGGATTATCATAAGATCCCTTTTGGTTTATTAATGTCCTTTAGGAAAGGAAACCCGCAGTACTTACCTGGTGGAGCCTATAGCTAACTCCAGACCCACAGCAATGTTGTATTTGATACTTAACTGGCCATTGAAATTATATAATGATTACAGCACAGATGGAGGCAATTTGGCCTGTTGCGTCTGTCCTAGTGCTCAGTAAGAACAATTTAGCTAGTCGTCTTCCTATTGCTCTGCAATTTTTTTTCCTTTCAGGTAATTGTCTAATTCTGTTTTGAAAGTCATGATTGAATCTGCTTCTATCACCTTATCAGGCAGTACATTCCAGAACAAAAATAAAAATACCTGGAAAAACTCAGCAAGTCTGGCAGCATCTGTGGAGAGGAACACAGTTAACATTTCAAGTCCGTATGACTCTTCAACAGAACTAAGTAAAAATAGTAAAGAGATGAAATATAAGCTGGTTTAAGTGGGGTGGAGGGGGGTGGGGGGGTGGGGGGGTGGGACAGGTAGAGCTGGGTAGAGGGCCAGTGATAGGTGGAGATAACCAAAAGATGTCATGGACAAAAAGAAAAAGAGGTGTTGAAGGTGGTGATATTATCTAAGGAATGTGCTAATTAAGGGTAGAAAGCAGGACAAGCAAGGTACAGATAGCCCTAGTAGGGGTGGGGTGGGATGGGGTGAAGGAATCTAAAAAGGCTAAAAGGTAGAGATAAAACAATGGATGGAAATACATTTAAAAATAATGGAAATAGGTGGGAAAAGAAAAATCTATATAAATTATTGGAAAAAACAAAAAAGGAGGGGGAAAAAATGGAAAGGGGGTGAGGATGGAGGAGCGAGTTCATGATCTAAAATTGTTGAACGCAACATTCAGTCCAGAAGGCTGTAAAGTGCCGGAAGATGAGGTTCTGATCCTCCAGTTTGCGTTGAGCTTCACTGGAACAATGCAGCAGGCCAAGGACAGACATGTGGGCATGAGAGCAGGGTGGAGAGTCGAAATGGCAAGCGACAGGGAGGTCTGGGTCATGCTTGCAGACAGACCGAAGGTGTTCTGCAAAGCGGTCACCCAGTCTGCGTTTGGTCTCTCCAATGTAGAGGAAACCGCATTGGGAGCAGCGAATGCAGTAGACTAAGTTGAGGGAAGTGCAAGTGGAATGCTGCTTCACTTGAAATGAGTGTTTGGGCCCTTGGACGGTGAGGAGAGGGGAAGTAAAGGGGCAGGTACATTCCAGATCCTGCGGCACTATGTGGCACTATATCAAATGCCTTTCCATATACATCACATCAACCATGTTACCCTCATCAATCTTCTTTGTTACCTCATCAAAAACTCAAGCACGCAAGATAGTTAAAACACCATTTGCCTTTAACAAATCTGTACTGATTTTCCCTAATTAATCCACATTTGTCAACGTAACTGTTAATTTGGTCCTGGATTATCATTTCTATGAACTTTTCTGTAACTGAGATTAAACTGATGGGCCTGTAGTTGCTGGGTTTATCCTTAGACAATTTTTTGAATAAGGGTATAACATTTGTAATTCTACAGTCATCTGGCATCACCACAATATCTAAGCAGGATTGGAAATTGATGGCAGTTTCCATCTTTAATTCTCTTAGCATCCTGGGATGGAGACTTTCATACAGCCAGCCCTTCTAATACCTCCTCTTTATCAATTTTCAGTTCATCCAGTGCCTCAACTACCTCCTCTTTCACTGTGACTTTGTCAGGATCTTCTTCCTTAGGGTAAGGACAGATGCAAAGTACTCAAGAATGACTCAACAAGTCGGTCAGATTGTATTGAAGAAGGCAGTTCACTACCACCATCTCAATTAAGGATGGGCAACAAATGCTGACCATGCCAGTGATGCCCAATTCCCATGAATGAATAAAAAGAATAGATATTCTAGACTGCATTCAGGATAAACCACATACACATTTGTTTTCCTTCTCTTAGAATATTCTAAAATGTATTTGGAGATGGAACTAATAAATAAACTGTGAGTTGAACAAGGAATAATCAGTGCTGGGGGACATTATCTACTTAGCAACATGGAGATTGATTGCTAGTTCTAGCAAAAGAATAAATGAATTCTCTTCGAAAGTTTCTTGAGGAATAGAGTGCAGAGAAAATTGTGGCCTGTGGTGATCAGATACAATATCACTGCTAATGATGTTAGCTGAACTGAGTGGAGCAGTACAGACCTTGCTGTAGTCTGATGCTGGGCCACTTTTCAGCTTCTCCTCCTCTACATTATTAACTTCTTATTCTCTGACGTTGTTGGGGTCCCCAAGCTCCCTTGAATCAGCTGTTGAGAAGTCTGCAGGAACAGCTTGAATCGCTGTAATCTCTGATTCGCTCGTCCTTTGCTGAGGGAGTGATGTTTCCCTGGGCTTGGCATCCAGGCCGTGGGGAAGAGCATGGCAGTGGAGAGGGGATACAGAGAGCGTATGATGCCTGTGTGTGGCAGTGGAGCTTCAGTGTTTAAAGCGCAGTGCCACCCGGGCATCTGAGCATTTGTAGCATAAATAAGAAATAAACATGCTTCAGCCTGTTGGGAAATTAATACAAGAAGGAAACATCACAATCTGCTGATAACATCAGTAAAATTGCCTCCAGTTATTCCCGCACAGCCCACAGTAAATTAACAAATACATACTGACATCAGGAAGCCAGCTGGGATTTTATTCAGAAACAAAAGGAACACAAGAAAAATGTCGGAAGATTCGTATCAGATTCCGTATGACAAGATTGTGGTGCAATCCTCTTTTCCTTAAATATTGCCCCATTTTCCTAGAAGGAGAGAGGGCGGATAGCCAGCTCCTGCCTCTACCAATCGGTTAGGCGGATAAGATCGCTATTGAGTATTCTACAACAACAATATGCATTTATACGGTGCCTTTAACATAGTAAAAAGCTCGTGGTGCTTCATAAGAGTGCTTTCAAGCAAAATCTGACGCGATTATGTAAGAAGAAATTAAGATGACCAAAAGCTTACGCAAAGGTGTAGGATTTTAAGGAGTGCCTTAAAAGAGTAGAGAGACTGCTAGAGGAGTTTAGGGAGGGAATTCCGAGGTTCCCAGGCAGATGAAGACACCACATAAAATTGGAGATATGCAAAAGGCCAGAATTGAAGGATGCAGAAATCTCGGCAGGTTGTAGGGGTGTTGGAGATTACAGAGATAGAGAAGAGCAAGGCCAGGGCGGGAGTATAAAAAAAGCATAAAAATTTTGACTTTGATGTGTTGCTAGACTAGGAGTCAGTGCAGTTCATGGAGCATAGTGGTAATGGGTTAACAGGACTTGACACCAGTTAGGATACAGGCTGCAGAGTTTGGATGAGTTCAAATTGAAGGAGAGCGGAGCATTGCGATATTTAATGTCTCAGTTCATTGTTCTCAGTGTGCTGGAGCTAGCAATGGAGGCTGTGTTAATGTCTCTGCTCTATGGTTTGCTCAGATATACTTCTGTTAATATTATGACAGGTGGCTGAAGTTCACTAAATTAGTTCTGTGAAGGTTCTGTTGTACAAATTACTTTTGTTAAACTATTCTGTTCCTTGAAAAAACCTATCTGAAAACTCTACTCTGAACCCAAACCCATTTTTGACAACAAATAATAAATAAAGACTGACATATATTTCAAAAGCAAAATACTGCAAATGCTGGAAATAAAGAAACATAGAAAATAGGAGCAGGAGTAGGCCATTCGGCCCTTCTAGCCTGCTCCACCATTCAATATGATCATGGCTGATCATCCAACTCAATAGTCTGCTCCTGCTTTCTCCCCATATCCTTTGGTCCCTTTTGCCCCAAGAGCTATATCCAACTCCTTCTTGAAAAAACATGCAATGTTTTGGCCTCAACTACTTTCTGTGGTAGCGAATTCCACAATAAAAACAGAAAATGCTGGAAAATACTTAGCAGGCCTGGCAGCATTTGTGGACAGAGAAATGAGGCGGAGTCATGGAGCCTCCAGGGACCTTCCCAAGTGGCAGAGGTCCCATCCCCACGTCTGACAGATCCTATTTTCCCTGGGGATGGGGGTACAGGGAGGGGGGTTCGTGGGGGGAGCAGGGGTGGGACTTGACCCCAACTTGTGGGAATCCCAAACTCAACAAGGCCATTTGAGCTCAGTGCTGACCCCATTTCTGTTGGAGAAAGGGCCTTGTCCCTACAGTATGGGAGTGACGAATCTTTAGAGAGGTGGTAAATGCTCTTGAAGGGCGGTTAAGGTCTGTAGAACTGTCAAGCTGCCCAGTCATTTAAATGGCCAGCCCTTTAAAAAATTGAAAACAAAAAAATGTCTGACTGTGGGCAGGATTTTCCAGCCTCACCTGCCGCCGGGATTGTCCGGTTCCACTGAAAGTCAATCGACTTTTGGCTGGGCCTCAGAATCTCCCACAGCGGGTCCCATCAGGACGAGGCCAGAAAATCCCGGCCTGAGTCTCTGAAAGTTGAAAAGAATCTGTTCCAGCAGTTTTAACAAATGTTTGTTGACATAACCCCAACTGCTATCATTATACCATTATTAATTATTGGCTGCCTTCCACAACCTACCATTATTACAGTGGGGGGGCTGTCAGTTCACAGTTTGATTGACAGCCCCAATAGGTTATTGAAGGATTAGCTGTCTTTGAGATGGGGTTATGAGTACAAATGTTTGTTTTTATAAGGAAGTAAGTATTTGAGAGGAGTTAAATGTATTGATTGGGTGGGGGGGGGTGGGGTGCTTTCATGAATGTGGGTATTTTTAATATACAGTGAAATGTGTAATAGATATTTATAACTTTATTTTATTTCATTTCAACATGGCTCCTGATCTCTGCCCATGGTGGATGCACGGAGGGTTTAAGGGCAAAGGGTGGTGGGTGTGGATCATGGGTTGGCATAGAGGGTATGAGGGACCATTTGAGGATGGGTGGGACATGAGTTGGCATGTATGGGTATGGGATGTGGGTAGGGGGAGTCTGAGAGGTGAGGGTTAGAGGCCTTATATTTAAGAAAACAACTGGGGCAAAGTCCCAGTGAACCAAGGTGTGCCTTTTAAACAATCCGCCTTGGCGCTCGGCAGCCCCTGTGGCCATCTCTGATCTGTGCCTGGGGGTGGCGGGCCTGATTCTATCCTGCAGCCGCTCCCCTGAATAAAGATCCTGCCATTTAGGACACTTTTTCCCGAGGCGGGTGCGATGAGCCGGGAAATTTCCCAACTCCCACTACCCGACCCGAGAGCCAAAATCCAGGCCACAGAGTTAACATTTCAGATCAATGATGTTTCATCAGAATTGGGCAAGGTAATTAATCATAGTCCACGTGGGACCACAGACATCTCTCTGACAGAGACAAGTGGTTATGTAGCTATCAAGTTTGGGGCAGGGCGAGGAGGCAGGTCTCCATGAACTACTACAGGCAGATTGGGGACTGGACCCATGCTATTGGCATCATTCTGCATCACACTCTAGCCATCTAGTCAATGGAGCTGACCAACCCCCTCAGAATGGGGAAAAGTTAGAAATATTAAGGGTTTTAAGCAAGTTAAAAGGTGGGAGGGGGAAAAGAATGATATATTCTTGGTGACGGAGGGTATGGTATAACAGAGGTACACGTGGTCCATTCATACGCCTAACTGGAGTCTTACCTAACACAAAGGAAGATGGTTGTGGTTGTTGGAGGCCAATCATCTCAGCCCCAGGACATCATATTCCTGGAGGTTTCATCACATGACCTCTCACCAGCAACCATCCTGCCCCCACTGTCCTAACATTGGTCAGCCAACATGTCCATCCATGCAGTTACCCACTTTCTCCTGACCAATCAGAAAGCAAACAGATTCTTCATTATCTGATTGGATAATTCTTGGCTCTCAGTCAAACAGTCCAGTATTTTTATAATATGACCAAACATACGGACATACAAAATAGATGAAGTAGGTCATTCAATCCCTCCAGCCTGCTCTGCCATTCAATAATATCATGGATGATCTGTTTGTGTTTCGAGTTAGACATTCCTATAGACCTCCAATAACCTTTGATTCCCTTGCCTAACAAGAATCTATCTACTTCTGCCTTAAATATATTCAGTGATCCCTTCTCCACCGCCTTCGGAGGTAAAGTCACACAACACTCTGAGAGAAAAAAATTCTCCTCATCTCTGTCCTATAAGGGCGACTCCTAATTTTAAAATAATGCCCCCTAGTTCTGGACTCACCCACAAGAGGAAACATTCTTTGCACATCCACCATCGTTCAGGATCTTATATACTTCAATCAAGTCACCCCCTCACTCTTCTAAAGTCCAGCGGAAACAAACCCAGCCTGTCCAACCTTTCCTTAAAAGACAACCCACTTATTCCAGGTATCAATCCAGTAAAACCTCTTCTGAACTACCTCCAATTCATAAACAAAAATGTCCAATGCAAATGTTTTAAAGACACAACTTTTTTATCCCCTTCAATGATTTTTCTCCCAGGTTTGCTTGCAGCAGTGTCCAGGAGATGAATCTTTGATTGCTGGAGATTCCACATTCTCTCTGAATTTCTTTTTGTTGTGTGCAGCTGTCGTGTCAACAAGACATGAAAAGAAATCAAAACTGTTTACAGCAAAACTTTATCTCTTTTTGTTATTTTAAAATGGACTTCTGCTGAACCAAAAGATGGCTGCTACAGGTCACATGGCTCACATGATTGACCATCTCTTCTGGAAGCTTCCAACAATGATAACAAGGACAAAGAGTTCCACTCTCATCCTTGTAGATTCCCACACCCCAATGTAAGGCCACATTATAATCACAAAACTAGAAGTCTAACAGACAAATTGTTTCCCCAGCCAGGGAGATTAGAAAAACGGAGACATTGAAACTTGTTATACCTGAAAAGGTGTTAACAGCCTCCATTTCACTCCTAAGGGAAACAATGAATTTTTGCCAGAAGTACAAAAACTGCTTGTGAAGCTGTAATTAACTCATTGATGGGCCACATCACATGAACCCATGCTTTTAGCCTCTTGGACAGTTTTGTTATTACATTTCTAGCCTTACATATCAGTCTGCTGATTACTTCCAACCTGAGAAGTACAATGGTAGAGCTCCCACTGATCAAGCAGCCAGGCACCATCTTTCAACTCTTTGGAGCCCATTTTATTTGAAAAAGCATCCTCGTTTGCTTTTAAGGATTTTCATGCTGCTGTCTCCAACCAGGAGCTCATCTGAACTGAACTCCACCATGAAGGAAACACCTTCTGGACTTTGAATTTCTGAACTCTGGAAATGACATGAACTAATATTCGTTTCAGTGGTTCTTTTACTGTTGTTATTCATAGTTGTAAAAACTCCTTCTTTTCTATCCCCCTTGCTCTGTGTGTGTGTGTGTGTATGGGAGAGAGAGAGAGATTGCGAAGATCACCCCTCCCGCAGAGGGAATGTGAAATAAACTAATCTTCTGAGATAATCATAAAGAGAGTTTGCTGCGTGTTACTTATAAAATTGGATCACACAAATTGAGGATTTGGGGAGACACTCCACAGCCTACTTTAAAAATAATTCAAAAACACCTCTGCTTACGGACAGATGGTGAGCGGTTAAAAACGTTCAGTTTACCTCTCTCTCCTGTCCATAACAGCAACCTATTTATTTAAGTGCACGGGGCCCTTGAAATGTTTTGTACTTAGCATTGTGTGCGGCTCTTGTCTGAAGCTGCATGTGCATTCCAGATATAAGCTCATCTCATCCACTGTCCCCTCCTGCCACTGGAAACTGCTTCTCCTTATTTATTCTATCAAAGTCCTTTGTAAACACCCCTCTTAAATCTCCCCTTAACCTTCTCTGCTCCAAGGAGAACAACACAAGCTTCTCCAGTCTCACCACATAACTGAAGTCACTCATCTGTGGGAACATTCTAGTAAATGTTTCTGCACCGTCTCTAAAGCCTTAACATCCTTCCGAAAGTGTTTGTTAGCATAATATCAGGTCAGTGTATGGACATGACACTGAGTGCAGCCTATCGATCACCTGACCAGAGATGACTAGTTACAGAACTGGCACCTGCCCAACAATGTGGAAAATTACCCAGGTATGTCCTGTCTACAAAAAGCTGGACAAATCCAATCGGGCCAATTACTGCCCCACCAGTCTACTTTCGATCACCAGAAAAGTGATGGAAGGGATCGTTTACAATGGGTGGAGTCATACTTAGCACAAAGGAAGAAGGTTGTAGTTGTTGAAGGTCAATTACATCAGACCCAGGACATCACTGCAGGAGTTCCTCAGGGTAGTGTCCTCGGCCCAACCACCTTCAGCTGCTGCATCAATGACCTTCCTTCCATCATAAGGTCAGAAGTGGGGATGTTCACTGATGATTGCACAATGTTCAGCACCATTTGCGACTCCTCAGATACAGAGGTAGTCTCTGCCTGCATACAGCAAGACTGGGCAACACTCAGGCTGGGGCTGATGATTGGTAAGTAACATTTGTGCCACACAAGTGCCAGCCAATAGCCATCTGCAATGAGAGAGAATCTAACCATCTCCCCATGACATTCAATGGCATTGCCATCGCTGAATTGCCCACTATCAACATCCTGGAGGTTACCATTAAGCAGAAACTGAACTGGACTAGCCATATAAATACTGTGCTACAAGAGCAGGTCAGAGGCTCCACCCACCACTGACACACAGTAGCAGCAGTGTGTACCATCTACAAGATGCACTGCAGCAGCTCACCAAGGCTGCTTAGACAGCACCTTCCAAACCCACGACTGCTACCATCCATAAGGACAAGGACAGCAGATGCATGGGAACACCACACCTGGAAGTTCCCCTCAAAGTCACACACCATCCTAACTTGGAAATATATCGGCTGCTCCTTTACTGTCGCTGGGTCAAAATCATGGAACTCCCTCCCTAACAGCACTGTGAGTGTACGTACACCACATGGACTGCAGCGGTTCAAGAAGGCAGCTCACCACCAACTTCTCAAGGGCAACTAGGAATGGGCAATAAATGCTGGCCCAGCCAGCGAAACCCACATCCTGAAAACAAATAAAGGAAAATGATACAACCCTGGAGTGGGGGATCTTTGTGTAATCTGTTGGTGGTCTTGTGAGAGTGAAATTTTTCTTTGGTTGTCAGTCCACAGCAATCCTGTTTGTGAGTTTTAATTGCATTGGGTCTTGTCAAAAAAAGAGCATAGAATCACCATTTGGTGACCAATACACTGTTTAAATTAGAAACCAATCAATTGCTGTGTTCAGTCAGAGTTCCACACCCAGGTACACCTGACAGTTGGTAGTAACTTGAATCCATTTGCTTTTCCTCAGCCAATATAAGATCAATTCGAGTGGGAAACATTTCAAACATCAACATTTTGCCCAAGGCTGCAGCCTGACAAATGTGATGTGGACACATTTAGTTCACAGTCAGGCTGCAGCTCTGGGGGTGCTAAGTATTGCCTGCGGTGGTGTCACAGCCTGAATATAACTTTATTATGTGTGTTAAAGGAGCTGTTCCCCTGCTGCTTGTGTTGTCACCACACTTCCAAATACTCAGCAAAACTACCAGATGTCAGCTTTTAACAGAGAGAGAGAAAAAAAAAGAGAGAGAGAGAGAGGGAGAGAGGGAGAAAGTAAAGCTCCCTATACGCTGTTCCGTTCAAACACTCCCAGGATAGGTACAGCACGGGGTTAGATACAGAGTAAAGCTCCCTCTACACTGTCCCCATCAAACATTCCCAGGACAGGTACAGCACGGGGTTAGATACAGAGTAAAGCTCCCTCTACACTGTCCCCATCAAACATTCCCAGGACAGGTACAGCACGGGGTTAGATACAGAGTAAATCTCCCTCTACACTGTCCACATCAAACACTCCCAGGACAGGTACAGCTTGGGGTTAGGTACAGAGTAAAGCTCCCTCTACACTGTCCCCATCAAACACTCCCAGGACAGGTACAGCACGGGGTTAGATACAGAGTAAATCTCCCTCTACCCTGTCCCCATCAAACACTCCCAGGACAGGTACAGCATGGGATTAGATACAGAGTAAAGCTCCCTCCACACCGTCCCCATCAAATACTCCCAGGACAGGTACAGCACGGGTTAGATACAGGCTAAAGCTCCCTCTACACTGTCCCCATCAAAGACTCCCAGAACGGGTACAGCACAGGATTAGATACAGAGTAAAGCTCCCTCCACACCGTCCCCATCAAATACTCCCAGGACAGGTACAGCACGGGTTAGATACAGGCTAAAGCTCCCTCTACATTGTCTCCATCAAACACTTCCAGGACAGGTATGGCATGGGGTTAGATACAGAGTAAAGCTCCCTCTACACCGTCCCTATCAAACACTCCCAGGACAGGTACAGCATGAGGTTAGATACAGAGTAAAGCTCCCTCTACACCGTCCCTATCAAACACTCCCAGAACAGGTACAGCACAGGATTAGATACAGAGTAAAGCTCCCTCTACATCGTCCCCATCAAAAACTCCCAGGGCAGGTACAGCACGGGGTTAAATACAAAGTAAAGCTCCCTCTACATCGTCCCCATCAAAAACTCCCAGGGCAGGTACAGCACGGGGTTAAATACAAAGTAAATCTCCCTCTACAATGTCCCCATCAAACACTCCCAGGGCAGGTACAGCACGGGGTTAGATACAGAGTAAATCTCCCTCTACACTATCCCCATCAAACACTCCCAGGACAGGTACAGCACGGGGTTAGATACAGAGTAAATCTCCCTCTACACTGTCCCCATCAAACACTCCCAAGACAGGTACAGCACGGGGTTAGATACAGAGTAAAGCTCCCTCTACACCGTCCCCATCAAACACTCCCAGGACAGGTACAGCACAGGGTTAGATTCAGAGTAAAGCTCCCTCTACATTGTATGCTTCAGAATGTGTTTTTATATTTTGTGCTTTAATTTTGATGACCTGTGTGCTCAATATGAAACAGGAGAGAAAATGTGATATTTGTACAAGCTGTGCCAGTGATCATGGAGCCAGGATCTGTTTATCTGACAGCTCGGAAAGTATCCAAGGAAAGAACGATATGACATCAGCTGTCAATGTGGTTTCAAGCTCACTTTTGGTTAATGTGCATATACTTCCAGATTATTTTTCACAGTGTGTGTCAGGTGGGGTCCCTATCTTAACAGGATCACTGGAGGAAAGTACAGTCTCCTGGGTCACCCACAGGGCATTTTCAAGCATTAGGGCTGGTGTGCGAACGGTATAGGTTTAGGATAACTAACTGTGCACTATGGAGTTGCACATGAAGGGATGAGACCTAGATGAAAACCTATCAGGGGAAAAAGAAGTTTGGAAAGAAATACCTTGCAATCTCTCGTTTTGGCTGCTACAGGATTTATCTTTACAGTGCTTAGATAGTATAATGGAAATGAAATCACGTTAAAGATCGCACACACGACAGCTGTGGCTGACAGAAGCAGCAGCAGAAATCACTGGGGCCTAAATTCTTAGCTTCCCACAGCAGGCATGAGCAGCTGTGAACAGCCACCAGCTGCTCGGAGAGAGAGGCTGAAAGGTCAAATGAAATTCAGCCTTGGGTCTCTTCATAATAACTCAGGTGAGCTCTGGGTATGTGTTGGGGCCTGATGGGGTGCCTCACCTCGGGCTGTGTTCCACAGGTAAATCTGAGAGCGTGGGAAGATGATCGGAAGTGGTTGAGGGTGAGGAACGGGAAAGAAGTCATGGGGCTATTTTTGAGAAGTCTCTGGCAGGCCATTTGAGTGATGCTGGGTTGGACAGTTCGAGATCTGGAATTATTCAGATGCAGTTTGAGAATCGCAAGCTCCAGCTAATGTAAATAATGCACAAATGACAGAGTGGGCATGAGTGCGGGAGTTTTGTTTCGATATTGCAATGAATCCTGTGTCCAAACCAATCTCGCAGTGACTTACACACTTTGCAGACTGGTTGTGAGCCTCTTCCCTCTAACCCAGTCATCAGTGCACCCAGTTACACCCAGAAAGCAACAAAGTTCTTTTTGAGAGCTGAGTCTCTGCATTCTACACGATCTCTCACTGCACTGGCCTGACCAGGTAACAAGCACAAACTTCAGGCACTGAGCAAAAAATATTGGAATAAACTGTACACCGTGTTTTTTGTTATTCTTGGATATTTCGCCATAGTCTTAACTCTGTCACGTTTCGGAATTTTATTTGACAGTAAGTATTTTGGAAATGAGTTACATTAATGATTGTATTTTAAGACAAACAGATCCAGAAAGGCTGAAACTGCTCAGTTATATTATGATGGCGACAGAGTGAGCTCAGCAAGGATATACTCTGCTGGGAATATGCTCCGGGGAGAGGCACTGGGTGGTGTGCTTGACTGGCTGACTACAAAATCCCTGAACAGTGAAGGAGCCCGGAGCACTGCAATCCCACTTGCTTAGAAACACAGGGAAGGAAAAATGAGAATAGAAAATTAGGGAAAGAAAAGACCCATTGTAGAAATTATGGGTTTATTTAGTGTGTAATGTACCTTTAAGAATAATACTTATTAGGAAAGATCACATAATCTGTTGTAGCTAATAGGAGAGTAGCAAGGGCTACCTAAGCAGTGTAGAGATAGTGTTGGAGCTGAAAGCACATGTGTAGCTGCTGCTGAGTATATTGTAAATAAACTTAATGTTTCCACTTAAGAAGTGTCTGCAGTTCAACTCTATCACTAATAGTACAACTCAGCCACCCTATAACAAGCTGGCGACTGGGATAAAACAGGATTGAACAGAAGAAATCAAGTTATGAAATCAGCACTGAACTCACCCAGTGATTGGAAGTAGCAAGCTCCGTTAGAATTGAAGAAGTTATCCTCTCTCAAAATGCCACAATTTGGGAGAATTGATCCTGTTGAATCAGCCACAGATGATTGGTCTCATTATATAGAAACGCCTCATGTTCTTTTTTCAAGAAAATGAGATCACGGAGGAAGAGAAGAGGTGAGCGATCCTCTTGAGTGCTTGTGGGAGCAAAACCTATGGTTTGATTCAAAGTTTGATGGCACGCAGTGCCCCAGATTTGAAGAATTTCGATGAATTGGTGGACTTCGTGAAGGGTCGTTTTCAGCCCAAGCCCTCAGTCATGGTGCAGAGGTTCAGGTTTAATTCACGAAATAGAGCCCCGGGTGAGACAATTGCCTTCTATGTGGCAAATTTGAAGCAGCTTATGGAACATTGTGAGTTCGGTACAACCCTGAACGACATGCTCAGAGATCATTTAGTGCGTGGTGTGAAAGAGGACGCTATTCAGAAAAGATTATTGTCCAAAGTGAGTCTGGATTTCACGAAGGCGCTAGAGATAGTGCTGGCCATGGAAAGACCTGTAAGGGATTCACAAGCAATACGGGGTGCGCAAAACGGTGCCGTCCTCCACACTGAATGGGAAACCTCAAGCGAAAGTGGCGCAAAAAAGCGAGACTCTGCCAAGAAGCGGGAAACAGGCTGACTGCAAAATCCCTGAACAGTGAAGGAGCCCGAAGCACTGCAATCCCACTTGCTTAGAAACACAGAGAAGGAAAAGTGAGAGTAGAAAATTGGGGAAAGAAAAGACCCATTGTCGAAGAATAAAGAAAAATCTCTTAGCAGCGAAATTGAAGAATAATTTTATTAGAGATGGAAATAATCAGTCTTATAGCAATTGGCAGTTTAAAAAAATTGAATGCTACTATTGTCACAGAAATGGACATATGATGAGGCAGTGCAAGGAAAGATTCTAGCAGGCTTGTAAACACAAGAAGAAGCCCAATGAAATCTACAATGTAGGAGAGCCTGAAGCAACAAATTCAGACATTTACTCATTGTTTAATCTGGAAGTTGGAAAGACAGAACTAATATTTGTCACAGTGAAAGTAAATGGCAAACCTGTTAAAATGGACGTAGTCACAGGAGCTTCCACTACAGTAACTGGGGAACATACCTTCAGATATTTGAATAATGGTGAACATCAATTAAGTTTAGAACAAACAGCTGCCAAGTTAAAAACATACAACGGTGAAGGCATTCAAGTAAAAGGTATAAGCAGAGTAACTGTCCATTATGGAAGCCAATCGGCAAAGCTACCAGTGTTGGTATTGAGGGGCAGAGGACCAAGCATTCTAGGGCAAAATTGGCCAAGGGAAATAAACCATAATTGGCCACCGAGATTCCAAAAGGAAGCTGGAAGCATTCCTGTTTTGAAAAAGGAGTGTGTAAGGACTCAACAAACTGTAGAAACGCAAGCTGTCTTAAGCCAAAACCTAGAAGAACAGCAGAGGAAACTCGAAGAGAACCTACTTGATGACAAGAGTTTGAGACGAGGTGAGCAACCTTCACAGGGAAAAAGAAAACCTGTTGAAAGACATTCACATTCTACAAGATTTCCTCAAGTCAGTTTGTGCCTCTGGGAAAGTGTGAAGAGAAACAGAAAGAATTCAGAACTTCTTTGAACAAATTGAAGAATGAGTTAGCAGAGAAGACATAACAATGTTCAATTTTCCAGGAGGAAGCAAACAAGAGATGGAAGAGCTGAAGAATCAGCTAAATGAAGCCAAAGAGGCTTTGGAAGCAAAAGTTGCAAAATTTTCCTAGAAGCAGACAGATAATGAAATTTTGGGAGGCTCAGTCACTGAGCTCAGGCAAGTTGAGCTTGTATCTGAGAGAAGTCTGGCCAATAGTGAAGTTCAAAAGAAGGCCGGGATTAAAGTCTGTGCTGGAAAGAAGAGGCGCATAGAAAGAAGATACAGGAACACTAATAGGGCCTTAATTCTGGCAGTATACAAATACACTTTCGTACATAGGCCTGGCAATCAAATCGCAAACACCGATGCCCTTAGTCGTTGCCTTTACAAGAAAATGATGATCATGTCCCAGTTTCACAGGAGCTTATTTTACTGTTAAATTTCTTAGATTCCACGCCAATATGTGCTTGACAGATCAGAGACTGGTTGGGACCCGTCCTATCTCAAGTAGGAGAACAAGTGCTACAGGGTTGGTCACAGGAGCCTGTATCTGACGAAATGAAACTGTACTTCAACAGAAGACATGAAATAACCAGTCAGGATGACATCTTATTGTGGCGTGCACAAGTGATAGTTCCTCCAAAGGGAAGGGAGACTCTTTTCATTGAATTACACAGAGCTCATCCAGGAATTTCCCAAATGAAGACCATAGCATGTAGCTATTTATGGTGGCCAGGGATGGATGGCAAAATAGAGAGTTTAGTAAAGCATTGTGTGCAATGTCAGCAACTGCAAAAGTTGCCAGTGACAGCTCCGTTACACCCATGGGAGTGCCCAGGTAGACCCTGGATGCAGTTACACATTGACAATGCTGGACCTTTCCTGGGAACAATGTTTCTGCTCATTGTTGATGCCCATTCAAAATGGTTGGACATATAAGAGGTGAAGTCACCAACATCAGGCGCTACAATTGAGAAACTATGTCAGGGTTTTGCCATTCACGGACTACCAGAAGTAGTTGTTTGTGATAACAGCACGGCATTTACGAGTTTTAGTAATGGCACTGAGTGTGGATCTCATATGAACACACCATATGAGCACACTCGACCTCTCCCTCCAGCAGCACCGACTCACTCTATCTCTAAGCTGTCCTTGCCCCCGGATTCATTTTATTCTTCGTCTCATCCGTCGCCTCAACAAGAAACTTTGTCTCTTTCTTTCAGGTGCAAAGGAACACAAGCTCCAACAACTCAACGACACCAACGCCCATCCAGGACCCTCCACCCCTGCCTGTCCCTCTGTCCCCATCCCATCTTCCAATCCCAGCCCCGGCTGTGTATTCACCATATCCCCTGACCTTCCCCTCTCTGATGCTGAACGTTCAGTATTCAGCAAAGGACTCAGTTTCATACCCTTACACCCTCACCTCAATCAATTTCGGGCTCGGCACGATGCTGAACTCTTCTTCCGCCGCCTTCGTCTCCGTGCTCAGTTCTTTGGGCAAGAGTCCTCTCCCCATTCAACGGATCCTTTTACCCACCTCCAATATTTGCCCTCCACCTGGACCCCTCCCTCTGGATTCTTACCTGCCCTTGATCTTTTCATTGAGAACTGTCGGCGCGACATTAGTCGTCTCAATTTCTCTGCTCCTCTCACCCACTCTAACCTGTCTGCTTCTGAACTTGCTGCACTCTGTTCTCTCAGGTCCAACCCTGAATTTGTCATCAAACCTGCTGACAAAGGTGGTGCTGTTGTTGTCTGGCGCACTGATCTCTACCTCGCAGAGGCTGAGCGTCAACTCGCAGACACTTCCTCCTACCTCCCCCTGGACCATGACCCCACCATTGAACATCAAGCCATTGTTTCCAGCACTGTCACTGACCTCATCTCCTCTGGAGATCTTCCTTCCACAGCTTCCAACCTGATAGTCGCCCAACCTCGGACGGCCCGCTAATACCTCCTACCCAAAATCCACAAACAGGACTGTCCCGGCAGACCGATCGTGTCAGCCTGTTCCTGTCCCACGGAACTCATTTCTTGCTATCTTGACTCCATTCTCTCTCCCCTTGTCCAGTCCCTTCCCACCTACATCTGTGATTCCTCTGATGCCCTACATCATGTCAACAATTTCCAGTTCCCTGGCCCCAACCTCCTCCTCTTCACCATGGACATCCGATTCCTCTACACCTCCATCCCCCACCGGGATGGTCTGAGGGTTCTCTGCTTCTTCCTCGAACAGAGGCCCGAACAATCCCCATCCACCACCACTCTCCTCCGTCTGGCTGAACTTGTTCTCTCACTGAACAATTTCTCCTTAAACTCGCCTCACTTCGTCCAAATAAAAGGTATGGCTATGGGTACCCACATGGGCCCCAGTTATGCCTGTCTCTTTATGGGGTATGTGGAACATTCCTTGTTCCAGTCCTACTCAGGGCCCCTCCCACAACTCTTTCTCTGGTACATCGATGATTGCTTTGGTGCCAATTCATGCTCTCGCCTGGACCTGGAAAAATTTATTAATTTTGCTTCCAATTTCCACCTCTCCATCATTTTCACATGGACCATCAATGACACTTCCCTTCCCTTCCTTGACCTCTCTGTCTCAATTTCTGGTGATAGACGTCCACCAATATTCATTACAAGCCTACCGACTCCCACAGCTACCTCGACTACAGCTCCTCACACCCCGCTTCCTGTACGGACTCCATCCCATTCTCTCAGTTCCTTCACCACCATCGCATCTGTTCAGATGATGCCACTTTCCAAAACAGTTCCTCTGACATGTCTTCCTTCTTCCTTAACCGAAGTTTTCCACCCACGGTGGTTGACAGGGCCCTCAACCGTGTCCGGCCCATCTCCCGCACATCCGCCCTCACACCTTCTCCTCCCTCCCAGAACCATGATAGAGTTCCCCTTGTCCTCACTTATCACCCCACCAGCCTCTGCATTCAAAGGATCATCCTCCATCATTTCCGCCAACTCCAGCATGATACCACCACCAAACACATCTTTCCTTCACCCTCCCTGGTGGCATTCTGCAGGGATCGTTCCCTCCGGGACATCCTGGTCCACTCCTCCATCATCTCCTACACCTCAACCCTCTCCCACGGCACCTTCCCATGCAACCGCAGAATGTGCAACACCTGCCCCTTCACTTCCCCCCTCCTCACCATCCAAGGGCACAAACACTCTTTTCAAGTGAAGCAGCTTTTCACTTGCACTTCCCTTAATTTAGTCTACTGCATTCGCTGCCCACAACGCGGTTTCCTCTACATTGGAGAGACCAAACGCAGACTGGGTGACCGCTTTGTGGAACACCTTCAGTCTGTCCGCAAGCATGACCCAGACCTCCCTGTCGCTTGCCATTTCAACACACCACCCTGCTCTCATGCCCACATGTCCGTCCTTGGCCTGCTGCAATGTTCCAGTGAAGCTCAACGCAAACTGGAGGAACAGCACCTCATCTTCCGACTAGGCACTTTACAGCCTTCCGGACTTAACATTGAGTTCAACAATTTCAGATCATGAACTATCTCCTCCATCCCCACCCCCTTTCCGATCCCTCTTTTTCCAATAATTTATCATTTTTAAAATATATTTTTCTTTTCCCACCGATTTCCATTATTTTTACATTTCTTTCCATCCATTGTTTTATCTCTACCTTTTAGCCTATTTCGATCCCTTCCCCCCTACCCTACACCCACTAGGGCTATCTGTCACTTGCTTATCCTGCGTTCTACCCTTAATGTCACCATTAGCACATCCTTTAGCTAATATCACCACCGTCAACACCCCTTTGTCCTTTTGTCTGTGACATCTTTGGCAATCTCTTCTTTGCCTCCACCTATCACTGGTCTTCTATCCAGCTCTACCTGTCCCACCCCCGTCAACCAGCTTATATTTCACCTCATTTTTATATTTCCTTCGTTCTGATGAAGTGTCATACGGACTCGAAACGTTAACTGTGTTCCTCTCCATAGATGCTGTCAGACCTGCTGAGTTTTTCCAGCTATTTTTGTTTTTGTTTCGGCATTTACGAGTGTTGAGTTTCAACCATTTATCAGCCTCAGTGGTATCACTGATGTAAAAACTGCATCGTGCCACCCTTCCTCAAATGGACTGGCCAACAGGGCGGTTCAAACGTTCAAGACAGGAATGAAAAAGCTAACTAGTGATTCCTTGGCAACCAAGCTAGCACGCTTTCCTTTTCATTACAGGACTAGCCCTCACACAACAACAGGTGTCACACCTGTGGAGTTATTGTTGAAACGCCATCTCAGGAAGAGATTGAGCTTAATAATGCCGGATTTAGAGGGGAAGGTGGAAAGGAATCAGGGAAGTCAGAAAACTAGACACAACTGGCATAGTCGTGAGAGGAAATTTACCGTGTGAGAGCCAGTATACGTGAAAAACTTCTGGGAAGGACCAAAGCGGTTACCGGGTAAAATAAGTGCGGTGACTAGACCCCTATCTTACCATGTGGAGGTGGAAGGCCAGATCATTTGTAAACATGTGGACCATTTAAGGAAGAGAGAGGCAAATCATCAAGAGATGTTCCAACAGTGACCATGACCGGGTCTGCGTTTCCTGTTACTCAACCCAGGACAGGCATGTCTGATGTTCCTATATGACTTGAGTATACAGATCTACAAGTGCCCACCGAAGCACCTGATGTTCAGGCAACTCCGGAAAAGGTGATTCCTGAGGAAGAATCTGAAGTTGTGGAGCTGAGACACTCCACACGTACCAGAAAACCATCTGAAAGACTGAACTTGTAAATTCCTTACCCAGTGTAAATATTATGTTGTCTTGAAAAATATGTACTTGTAAATATAATATGTATAGCTGAGTTAAAGGGGGAGGAATGTAGTAATTATGGTTTTATTTAGTGTTTACTGTACCTTTAAGAATACTGCTTGTTCAGAAAGATCACATGATCTGTAGTAACCAATAGGAGAGTAGCGCAGGCTACCTCAGCAGACAGTGTAGAGATAGAGTTGGAGTTGAAAGCACACATATAGTTGCTGCTGAGTATATTGTAAATAAACTTAGTTTTTCCACTTCAGAAGTGTCTGCAATTCAACTCTATAACTAACAGTACAACTTGGCCACCTTACAACACCCATGCTAACAAAATTCAGTCTATTCTCAGCAGCAAACACTACAGATTGAACACTGAAAATTCAGAGTGTTGCCATGGACTAGAATCGAGGACTCAATGAGATAAACAGCACTGAAAACCTTCAAAAAATGGGCTCACCACTGATTCAGTGGCAAATGTTGCCCTTCTCCTTGAACCCTTGTAGTTGATTAGACATTTAAACAGTTTGGTGATTGAGGTCCCTGAGTCTGGTAACTATCAGTGACCTGCAATTGAAGGTTTTTCAGCTGTCTAATACAAAGGAAATAAAACTGAAGATTATATAATGACATTGGTGTGTAATTTCACCTAACATCATCCTGAGGTGTTTATCTCAGTGTACTGCAGTACTGAAGCCTAAATAAGTGCACAATTACCTTGTTACTGCATATGAGGGAACCCCAGAGGATGTAAAATAATAAACCTCTGACAATGAGATTCAGTGGCTGCAGTCTCTTGCTGAATATTAATTATAAGTTTTTATATGTGTGTCTGACGACCCTGCCAAAGGCAGCGTGCAGCTGAGCTGTACACTCCCAGTCATCTCAGGATCAATCTCTGGTTTGTGCTCAATCGGCTGATTAAATCCATTGTGGTAGAGGGGGCTTTCAATAGGTCAGACAGCTTCTGGGCTAGTGAAGGGAAAAATAGGAACAGAAGCCATTCAGCTCCTCAAGCCTATTCCGTCACTCAATTACATCATGGCTGATCTTTCTCTTTATTCCATTTGCCTGCCTTGCTTCTGTAACTCTGATTACTCTTGTCTAACAGCGTTGTCTCACAGAGTAGTCAAATAATAGCCTGACATACTGATACTAACAGAATCATTCCTTACAGACAAGGTCCCAGACTCCTTCATCACCATCTCTGGGTATGTCTGTCCCACCGGCAAGCCAGACCCAGCAGAGATGGTGGCACAGGGGTATACAGTCAGGAGGGTGTTACCTTGGGAGTCCACAACATTGACTCTGAACCCAATGAAGTCTCATGGCATCAGGTCAAACATAGGCAAGGAAACCTCCTGCTGATTACCACCTATCACCTCCTGCCAACCCCCCACCAGCCCCTTAACTGATGAATCACTGCTGCTCCTTGAACACCACTTGGAGGAAGCACCGAGGGTAGCAAGGGCACAGAATGTACTCTGGTTGGGTGACTTCAATGTCCAACACCAAGAGTAGCTCAGTAGCATCACTACCAAGGGTGAATCTTGCACTAGGGAACATAATTACAGAATGAGGAGTCAGCTATGTAAGATGGAGATAAAGAGGAATTTCTTGTCTCAGAGAGTCGTGAATCTTTGGAATTCTCTGCCCAAGAGAACAATAGAGGTACAGTCATTGAAAATATTAAAGGGTGAGATGGACAGATTCTTGAACTCTGAGGGAGTCAGGGGTGTGGGAACAGGGAGGAAAGTGAAGTTGAGGCCAAGGTCATATCAGCCATGATCTTACTAAATGGTGGAGCCCGCTAGAGGGACCAAATGGCCGACACCTGCTCCTTTTTCTTATGTTCTAATGTTCTACTGACCAAACTGGCTGAATCCTGAAGGGCACGTTTGCCAGAATGGGCCTGCAGAAAGTGGTGAGAAAACCAACAAGAGGGAAAAACCTACTTGACCACATTCTCACCAATCTACCTGTTGTAGATGCATTTTTCCAGAACAGTATTGGTAGGAATGACCACTATACAAACATATATATTAGGGCAGGAGTAGGCCATTTGGCCCCTTGAGCCTGCTCCGCCATTCAATAAGATCATGGCTGATCTGATCTTGGCCACAACCTCACATTGCACCTACCCCCAATAACTTTTGACTCTCTTGTTAGTCAAGAATCTATCTACCTCTGCCTTAAAAATATTCAATGATCCTGCCTCCACCAGTCTTTGGAGAAGAGAGTTCCAAAGACTCATGACCTTCTGAGATAAAAAAAAATATTCTTATCTCTGTCTTAAATAGGAGACCCCTTATTTTTAAACTGTGTTCCCTAGTTCTAGTCTCTCCCACAAGGGGAAACATCTTTTCAGCATCCACCCTGATAAGTCCCCCCAGGATCTTATGTTTTAATGAGATCATCTCTCATTCTTCTAAACTCCAATAGATTTTGGCCCAGCCTGTCCAACCTTTCCTCATAAGAGAACCCCTCCATCCCAGGAATCAGTCGCGTGAACCTTCTCTGAACTTCTCCTAACGCATTTATATCCTCTCTTAAATAAGGAGACCAAAGCTGTAGACAGTACTTCAGATGCAGTCTCACCAACTGTAGAACTGTAGCAAAATGTCCCTACTTTTATGTTCCATTCCCCTGGCAATAAACGACAACATTCTATTTGCCTTCTTAATCACTTGCTCTACCTGAATACTAGCTTTTTTGTGATTCACATACCGGGACACCCAGATCCCTCTGTACCTTGGAGTTGTGCAATCTCCCTCTATTTGAATAATATTCTGCTTTTCTCTTCTTCCTGCCAAAGTGAACAAGTTCACATTTTCCCACATTATACTCCATCTGCCAAATGTTTGCCCGCTCGCTTATCCTACTCTTTCACCTATCTTCATATCATACATTCGGTCCTTTCATCCAAGTCATTTATATAAATTGTAAATAGTTGAAATCACAGCCTCAAATTAAAACCAATGCTGTGGCACTCCACTCGTCATATGTTGCCAACCTGAAATGACCCATTTATGCTGACTCTCTGCTTCCTGTTAGCCAACCAATCCTCTATCGGTGCTAATATGTTACCCCCTACTCCATGAGCTGTTACTTTGCGCAGTAACCTTTGATGTGGCACCTTGTCAAATGTCTTCCGGAACTCTAAGTACAGCACATCCACAGGTTCCCCTTTATCTATGTTGCTTGTTACTTTCTGAAAGAACTCCAATAAATTAGACAAACACAATTTCTCTTTCACAAAACCATATTGGCTCTGGCTGATTGCATTGAGATTTTCTAAGTGCCCTGCTAGAATCTCCTTAATTATACATTCCAGCAATTCGCCTATGACAGATGTTAAGCTAACTGGCCTGTAGTTTCCTGCTTTCTGTCACCCTCCTTTCTTGAATAGAGGAGCCACATTCGCTATTTTTCAATTTGATGGGATCTTTCTTAGGGAAACTATGGAATTTTCGAAAATTAAAACCAATGCATCTACTATCTCAGCAGCTACATTTTTTTAATACCCTAGGATGAAGTCCATCAGGATCTGGGGACTTGTCAGCTTTTAGTTCTAATAATTTTCTCAGTATCCTTTCCCTGGTGACTGTAATTGTTTTAAGTTCCTCCTTCCCTTTCACCTCCTGATGCGCACTTATTTCTGGGATGTTATTTGTATCCTCTACAGTGAAGACAAATGCAAAATATCTGTTCAACTCATTGGCTATTTCCTTATTTTCCATTATGAATTCCCCAGACACAGTCTCTAGAGGATGAAAGCTCACTTTACTTACTAGTTTCCTTTTTAAATGCCTGCAGAAATTCTTAGTATATGTTTTTATATTTCTAGCTGGCTTTCTCTCATACTCAAATTTCTCCCTCATTATTAATTGTTTAGTCATTCTTTGCTGTTCTTTGTATTCTGTTCAATCTTCTGACCAGCCACTCACCTTTGTGGAATTATACATTTTTTCTTTCAATTTGATATTACCTTTAACCTCCTTAGTTAGCCAAGGATGTTACATCCTTCCCATAAAGTCTTTAGTCTGGATTTTCAACCTCAAGGTGGGCAGGGGGAGTCGGGAAAATTCCCGGCTCAGCTCGCCCGCCTCGGGAGAAAGTGTTCGCAAAGGCGGGATCTTCTTGCTGGGGGCCAGGTTCAGGCAGGAGTTGGGCCAGTCAACCCCAGGAAGAGGTGTGGAGGCAGCCACAGGGGCTGCTGCTGCATTCAGAGGCAGGCTGTCGAAAAGGTACGCCTCAGTGCTGTGGGACTTTGTCCCAGTTAAAATAAAAACACAAAGGCCCTCCAGCCCTCACCCCACACAGCCCCTTCACCCTCCAAACACTCCCCATGCCCCATTCACCTAATGCACCCCCCCACCCACCCCTATGTCCTCTAATGCCCCCTATGCCAAGCTCTGTCCTTCTACCCACCCCCTCAGGTCCCTCATGCCCCCATGTCCCTCTATATACCCCTGATGCCTCCGATGCCAAGCTATGGTACTTCCATACTCATCGACCCACTGTACACTTTCCAGAGCCAATGAACCCCATATTGTATAGTGGGATGTATAAAAAAAAGCCTTTGAAAAAGCTTGACTGAGAGCCCAAGCAGCTATTTGAATAGAGAACACCTGTCCCCCATTGAAACATTGATTGACAGCTCAGACTCTCTGATCTCTGCGGTCAATTTCACAATGTTTGTTGACATGGTTAAGTGGTTTCAAGGGTTTGTGGTTTTTGAAACTTGAAAGAGCCTGGATGATTAACACTTTTATTAGCTTGTAGTCTAGACTTTTTTTTAAAGCATAGGGGAAAGTTATCAATGGTTTGCTTTTGTTCCAAAGTTTTTTTTACATGTGCAACTATACACTATGGGGTTAATTGGGTATAGAAAATCTACAGTGGATCAATGGGCATGGAAATGTCATAGTTTGCCATAGAGGGCATAAGAAGCCTGAGGGGGTGGATGGAAGGGCAGAGTTTGGTAAAGGGGCATGAGGGGACATAGGGGCATGCACATTAGGGTTCATGTCTCCTCTGAGAGGCTATGAACCACAACTTTTAAAAACATGGCCCAACTCTGAAAATTGCGGAGGACATGCCTATCCCTGCAATGGAGTCAACCAGGTCAGGAGTGCCAGATGCAGGGTTTTGACAGGAACCAGCCTGCACCCGAACTGCCCGGAAACAGGGTCAGGAATCACAGAATCGGGAATCTCTGCCATTTTTAAAAGGCTCCTGCGTTGACCCGACACTGTGAAAATCCGGGCCTTTCTTTCTCACCACACAGTTCAAAGGTTGGTGAACAGCAGGTCTGATGCAGTCAGTTTTTTAGTCAGTCAGCCAACAAGCATCCCAGACAATGGACAGCAACAGGTCCCAGCTAAGTTAAGAAAAAAGAAAGGAGGAGAGAAGCAAGCTCCAAGTTAGGAAAGGTTTATGGGGAGAAGACTTTAAGTAAAGAGGGACATTGAAGCAAAGGTACCCCTTTGGAACAGTGGTGTTCTGCTTGGCATGGCTGAAGATCTGAAATTGTGCTTGTAAGTTGATGCTTGAGTGTACTTAGGAATACAGGGAAACTGAATCTTGGGAGGTGAGATTGAAACTCTATGAGGTTGGCCGTTGTTGAAGCCATCTGATTTGGAGCTACTTTTGGAGAGAATTCCAAAGTGAGATCTTCGAAAGTGAAGATTGGCAACCCTCATGAGAGATACAGAATCTCAGTGAGATTGGTTGACTCACAGTGTGACTAAGGTCTGGGTGGGTTGTTGAGAAATCCATGGAGTCTGTTTTGGTTGCATCTGTCATTTAGTGTGTAGTGTGGTGTGTTCAACCACAGTCCGCCTGTTAATTCATATGTATCTCATAATTGTCCTGAATGCTAGAGTATAAGATCAATATTGTAACTTGTTCTATCTTTCTGACCTTGCATAGATTAAAACCTGTGAAATGTTGTGGCTTTATTCACTGAGCAAGTGTCTGAAATCTCAAACTTTGTTACATTAGTCAAAGCATTACTGGTCCCTAACCAGATCTCACCAACAGCTTGGAGATCAGGCCAACGCCACTATGTCACTCTAACCCCATCCGAACCTTCAGGAAGGAGAGGAACAAACTGTAATGGTCTGGTCATGGGGGCACTCACTGACAGAGGATCATCACCAGTGAATACAGGGTTTAGTTGTCAATTGCTGTCTCAGGACGTCCTCAATGTGATTGTACAGATTCACTGAATCCGCCTATGCCGTTTTTATTTAAATTGCATATACATTTAATGAGCCAAAGTTAACAGATTCTATAATTCCCATGTGCCGGGGATTGGGGAGGGATTCACAGGGGGGACAAAATGTAACATGTTACAGCTGTTATATTCAACTAAGCAATACTGACATCCATGTGAGCATGACGCTCCAGTGGTTTATGAAGATCAAGCTAAAATAAACCTTCAATGGAATTGAGCTACTGGTTATAAAGAAAAGATTGTATCACATAAATCCTGAGGGAGTGTGTAATATACTGCAGTTGAAAGGAAAATACACTTTCACTATTTTTGCTCTTCATGTTTTATCTTAATACACATTGTTTCACCAACAGATCTCTCCCTTGTTTTCTGCTACCATTTTATAACTGGATGTAAGGAGGCACTCTCTGTCTGCAAGAGATTTGTGTCAGGTCCAAATGAGACTTGCACTCTCTCCCCAAACAAGTTTTGGGATAACCATGTTGCTACAAACATACAGGTGACGCAACATATTACACTGCCTGCCTTCCTGAGCACTGCATCTTTATAAAGAGTGCAGCTTCCTGGGTACTGCTTTCAGCTTATAAACTGCTTGATGTAAGTGGGCCCAGGTCATGCAATGAATCTTGGTAAGTGACCATAGGGAAGGGATTTGAATAAGAGAAATGCCCAAAACAGGCATGAGGTCTGCAGATGGCTGCTGTGTGTGAGGCCTGGCCTTATTTTATGTCGCTAGTGAGCTGGACAGTAAGTGGGTGCCCCAGGTCAGCTTGCTGAGCCTGGGAAGGTGGGCATTCCACCTTCTCCCAGGCTGAGCTAAGGCAGCTCAGACCTAAGGCAGTGAACTAACTTGGGTGTTGGCTGCAGAGGGGGGGGGGGGGGGCAGTGGTCTCAGACAGGCCGGCAGTGAGCCAGAGATTTATTTAGGGACCTCCTCCTGGGCCGTTTTATCAGCAGAAAACAGCAGTCCATTTAAGGCTCACAGATTCAGCAATTCTCCCCTGGTACAACGAGATGCAGTGCACATTGGAACTCCATTCTTAACAGCACTGTGGATGTACCTACACCACAAGGACTACAGAGAGCAAGGCAGAAGCTCACCACCGCCTTCTGAAGGGCAATTAGAAATGGGCAATAAATGCTGGCCTAGTCAGCAACGCCCACATCCCATGGAAGAATTTAACAACACACACTTCACCATCTAATTTGTACCTGGAAATTGCAATTGAACCCTAATTTCCATGTTTGCACAAACTCGCACTCTACACAGGTAGTCAGGCTGCTCACCCATTTATAGTCCGCCTGAAAATGACAGAAGCCTTGTGTGCCAATGGCATGGCCTTGGCATCTCCCCAATCCCCCATGAATTTTAACAGCCAGGTGCCAATTTTGTAGGCAGCTGGCATTTGAAAATCACATCTGGAGTCCTCGGTATCTATCTGTCCAACACAGCACTGGGCAGGGAAAATCATAGAATCACAGAATGATTACAGCACTCACCCTTTTACCATCCTTTTATTATTCATATGCTTGTAGAAGACCTTTGAATTCCCTTTTATATTAACTGCCAGTCTCTTCTCATATTCTCTCTTTGCTTCTGTAATGAATATCTAGTTCATGGTTCATGTTAATAGTTTAGAGTAATATTTAGTTCTGGGAAGATTAAAGCTTAACTGTAGAAAATGCAATAAATGGGATAAAGCAGCTTGGAGTCTATTACACTTAAAAGGTTGCGGCCATGTTGACTTAAGGGGCTAACAGCTGAAAAGTAAGAGCCAAGAGTAAATTGCAACTGTACGAGGCATTGGTGAGACCGCACCTGGAGTACTGTGCACAGTTTTGGTCCCCTTACTTGAGGAAGGATGTAGTTGCACTGGAGGCGGTTCAGAGGAGGTTCACTAGATTGATTCCAGAGATGCGGGGCTTGTCTTATGAGGAGAGATTGAGCAGTTTAGGCCTATACTCACTAGGGTTTAGAAGGATGAGAGGAGATCTAATTGAGGTATATAAGATGCTAAAGGGGACAGACAAAGTAAATGTGGAACAGATGTTTCCCCTTGTGGGGCATTCTAGAACAAGAGGCCATAGTTTTAGGCTAAGGGGTGGTAGATTTAAATCAGAGATGAGGAGGAATTACTTTTCTCAAGGGTCGTGAATCTGTGGAATTCACTACCTCAGAGTGCAGTGGATGCCGGGACGCTGAGTAAATTTAAGGAGGTGATAGGCATATTTTTAATTAGTAATGGGTTGAAAAGTTATGGGGAGAGGGCGGGAAATTGGAGTTGAGGCCGAAATGAGATCAGCCGTGATCGTATTGAATGGCGGGGCAGGCTCGAGGGGCTGAATTGCCTACTCCTGTTCCTAGTTCTTATGTTCTTATGAAACAACAGGTCAGCTTACTTAGCTGGAGAATTTATAAAGGAGGAATAATTGACATGGAGGTCAGTTTGAGGACAGGCCGGAGCAGGCATGTCACCATGGAGAATGGTGGAGCTCAAGAAGGTTCTCTGGTTTCAATTTATCCAGGGATGAGGAATTTCAGTTACGTAGATAGAGTGGAAAAGTTAGGGCTGTTTTCCTTGGAGAAGTGAAAGCTGAGAGGAGATTTGAAAGAGGTAATCAAAATCATGAGGGGTATGAACAGAGTTGATAGGGGGAAACTGTTCCACTCATGAAAGAATCAAGACCAAGAGGGCACAGATTTAAAGTCAAAAAGCAAAAATGATACGAGAAATAACTTTTTCACACAGCAAGTGGGTAAAGTTCCGAATGCTCTGTCTGCGAGTATGGTGGAGGCAGGTTCAATCAAGGCATTCAAAAGAGAATTAGACTGTTACTGACAAGGAAGGATGTGCAAGGTTATGAGGAGAAGGTGGGAGAATGGCACAAAGTGAATTTCTCATTCAGAGAACCAATCAGGTGTGATGGCCTGAATAGCCTCTTTATGCGCTGTAAAAGTCTGTGATTCTGTGATGTATGAATTTGCTGGCAGTGAGTATTCTTCAGCAGGGGAAAGAGGATACTGAAAGGGTGCTGCTGTTAGCAGGCTCCATGCAGTTAGGGCTCGAAGAAACTCTGGGAACCATTCAGTGCAGTTAGGGCTCAGAGAAGTCCTGGGTCACTGAGAGGGTGCTGGTTCCATGCTGGAAGTAGTTAGGGCTCAGGAGAAGCCCTTGGAGTCATTTATAGTTCAATGCAGCTGAGAGACCAAAGTTCGGACAAACTCAGGAGCAGTGCCAGCTTAGTGAAGCTAGCGGTCCGTGAAAGAGTTGGAATTGTGCTGGTAATTAGAGCCAGGAATGCAGCTTTGTGAATCCCATGGAATGCAGTCTCAGGAGAAGAGATTAAACCATAGGGAAGTGAGCAATTGTTGAGGCAGGCCAAGTTGGGGCAGCTTTTGAGGGAATTCAGAGGCTAGAAATTTGAGAGTGAAGGTTGAAAACCCTCATAAGGGAGGCACAGAGTTTTAATGAAATATTGTGACTCACAGTTTTCACTGGTGACTGGGTAGGTTGCTGAGAAATCTGGGGAATCTGCCTTGGACGCATCAGCCATTTAGTGTGCAGTGTGGTGTATTCAACCACAGTATGCCTGTTAATTCATATTTAACTCATGTTAATTCTGAATGTTAGTGTGTAAGATAGATATTGTAGATTGTTTTACTTTTCTGACTTTGTATAGTAAAGATTATTTCATTTTTTAAAACATTGGAATCTTGTGCCTTTATTCTCTTAGTACCAACTGGGATTTCACACTTTGCCTACTTTAGACAAAAAGTACTGGTCCTTAACCAGATGGTAATGCTTCCCAGTTCTTTTTTCCCCTCTGAACTTTCTCTTCAGCCTGGGTCTCAATTGTATTATCCACCTGACATCTGTCATATGCATGCTTTTTTCAGATGTATCTTACTCTCTATCATTGTCGTCATCCAGGGAGCTCTGGACTTGTTTGTACAGCCTTTCCCCCTCATGGGCTTGTACCCAGGCTAGTGCCTCTTTGAAGGCCGCTCATTGTTCAGTTACAGTTTTACCTGCCAATCTTTCATTCCAATTTATCTGGGCCAGATCTGTTCTCACCCCTCAGAAGTTGGCCCTCTCCAATTAATTATTTTTACTCTGGATTGCTCCTTGTCCTTTAGGGGGAAACTATCAACTCTCCTTGTTGGTGGCTCATGGCCAAGTTGGTGAGAGATTGTGAGAAAGTCTAAGACTTGAAAGGGAAACGGGCTATCGAATTCTAATTACAAGAAGACTGCAAATGTGTTAGGATTGATTTATAATCTCCAAAGTAATTATATCAATGCAGAGATCTCTTGAAATATATGGAGTCTCATTTGGATTTCTGCGCCACACCATCACTGCTTTTAATAAATAATTCCGATGCCGGGTGTAGGCCCGAGGGCCATAAAGTGGTCATTAGCAAGGGTGCAAAAAGTGAAACAGAAAAAAGTAGTAATTATGGGGCGTGAACAAGTGAAGAATGAGTAGAGGAAGATAAATAACAACAACTTATGTTTATATAACACCATGAAGGTAACAAAATATCCCAACACACTTCACAGAGCCATTATAAAACAAAACATAATACTGAGCCACATAAGGCTTATTTCGGTCAGATGACCATGAACTTGGACAAAGTGGTACGTTTTAAGGAGTGTCTTAAAGGGGAGAAAGATAGAGAGGTGGACAGACTCAGGGTGGGAAACCCAGAGCTCGGGGCCCAGGCAGCTGAAGGCATGGCCGCCAATGGTGGGGCGATTAAAATTGGGGATACACAAGAGACCAGAATTAGATGAACACAGAGTTCTGAGAGGCTTGTGGGGCTGGAGCAGATTACAGAGTTAGAGGGGGGGGGGAGGGGGAGGATGGGTGCGGTGGGGTGATGAGGCCATGGAAGGATTTGAAAACAAACTTGAGAGTTTTAAAATCAAGATGTTTGCTTGACTGGCAGCCAATGTAGATCGGCGAGCACAGGGGTGATAGGGGAACAGTGCTTGGTGTGGGAGTTAAGACATCTGTAACAGCTTTTTTGCATGACCTCAAGTTTAGGGAGAGTAGAATGTGGGAGATCAGTCAGGAGTGCATTTGAATAGTCAAATCTAGAGGTAACCAACTCACGAATGAGGGTTTCAGCAGCAGATGAGCTGAGATAGGGGCAAGGTCAGGTGGTATTATGCAGGTGGAAATAGGCAGTCTTAGTGATAAAAACAAAAAAGGGTCGTGAGGACTCGAAACGTTGACTCTTTTCTTCTCCGCCGATGCTGCCAGACCTGCTGAGTTTTTCCAGGTAATTCTGTTTTTGTCTTAGTGATGGCGTGAATATGAGGTTAGAAGCTCATCTTGGGATCAAATGTGACATCAAGGTTTTGAGCAGAGTGGCTTAATTTCAGGCTGTTGCCAAGAAGAGGGGTGGAGTTGGTCATTAGAGAACGGACTTTGGAACAATGACAAAAAAATGGCCACTATTATATCATTTATATAGTGAGTTTATTCATAGAATTATAGAATAGTTACAGCACAGAATGAGGCCATTTCCCCTGTGCTGGCTCTCTGAAGGAGCAACTCACCTCGTGCCACTCCCCCACCTTCTCCTCTTAACCCTGTACGTTCTTCCTTTTCAGAGAATAATCTAATTCCTTCTTGAATGTCTCGATTGAACCTGCCTCCAATCGTGGCAGTACATTCCGGATCCTATCCACTCGCTATGTGAAAAGGTTTCTCCTCACGTCTCCATTGCTTCTTTTGTCATTCACCTTATATTGGTGCCTTCTGGTTCTCAACCCTTCCACCAATGGGAACTGTTTCTCTCCATCCACTTTGTCTAAACCCCCCATAATTTTGAATACCCCTAACAAATTTCCCTTATCTGTGCCAATGCTTGTCCCTCAATCAACATCACTGAAACAGATTATCTGGTTATTACATTGCTGTTTATGGAGTTTGCTGTCACACAAATTGCCTGTCATGTTTCTTACATTGCAACAGTGACAGCACTTTTAAAACATTTCATTGACTGTAAAGCGATTTTAGATGTCATAAGGTGATTAAAGGTGCTATAGAAATGCAAGTCTTTCTTTCTTCTCTCACATCCCAGAGTGTTCTTTGCCCAGAAGCAGTCAAATTCCATGCTTGGTTCCCAGAATACAGATGCTGCTTAAATATTAATGCGACTATCAACTCTCCGCTAACAATATAAACAAAGTTTAAGAAGTTCCCAGTGGATGCATTTTGGCCACAACCTTTTGCTAAGTGCACTTTTCCGGCATTCTATTAAGATAAAGCTGACATAAGCTGAACAGAAACAGCTTCGCATCAGTGCAAACTATGCTGTATGATAATTGTAGGGCAACAAGCTTCAAATGCTGCCTCCATTTACTATTCATATTCCGCTAGACAAAGCTGAACAGACATCTTACACCAAGATTGTGCAAATAAATAAAAGAGGAAAGGCTGGAAACACTGTAGGTCTGTGAGGATCTCAGGGAGAAAACTATTCTTTGATGTGCCAAAAAGGCAGAGGTGAGATATGGAGTACTTCTTTTATGAGGTGTGTTGTTTTGATCTGGAATGCACTGTCTAAAGGGTGGTGAAAATAGATTAAATAACAACTTCCAAAGGCAACTGGAAAAGGACTTAATGGGGTGAAAATCTCGAAGAGCCAGCAGAGGCATGATGGGCCAAATGGCCTCCTTGTGAGCTTAATCATTTTGGAATTCTAAGACAGGGTAACCTTTTAGGTGGTAACACTGGGAAGGGGGACAACGATCTTTGGTGTAGCACAAGGAGGCTGAAAATCAATCAGCTGTTCATCTCACTGTTAAAATTCTTTTATGTCAAAAACAAAAACTGGGCTGGTTTAAAACAGCTACTAACAAAGTCTATTTTCACGCTGTTCTGTCCAGATATAAGCCTGAAACAATACCCAGGGCGGAATTTTCCATGCCTGCTGGCGTGGGGCATCAGGGCAGGCGTGAGCAAACAATATGGTGGGAAGGCCAAAAATCGTATTCACAATGTCGTGAAACATGTTTGCAACTGTCCGCTCTGCACATCGGGATCTTCACTCTAATACATCTGCATATTGTTATAAGCCCAGCTCGCTAGAATCACAGACCCCCACCCTGTGCTGGATCATTCGGGCACGTTGGCATGATTGCACACCAACGTGTTTCACAACTGAACATAAGCGATGTGCACCTGGCCAGCTGCATTTCGCTCAGGGCTTCAAAGTTCTTGCCCACCTGGCTTCAGGCAGCACTCGCGGTATCAGCGCCAGGCTTCACAGGCAGCACCACATCACTTAGGGAGGCTCACGGGCAGGTCTCCACCTACCAGACCAGCCATAAGGCAGAGGGGCGGCTTTGTACAGCTGCTTGGGGAAGGGGCAGAAGTGGCCTCAGGCAATGGTCGCTGAAGGTAAGCATGCAGGTGCAGCAGGCGGTAAAGAGGGCAAATGGTATGTTGGCCATGTTAGCGAGAGGATTCAAGTACAGGAACAGGGATGTCTTGCTGCAATTATACAGGGTCTTGGTGAGACCACACCTGGAATATTGTGTGCAGTTTTGGTCTCCATATCTGAGGAAGGATGTTCTTGCTATAGAGGGAGTGCAGCAAAGGTTTACCAGACTGATTCCTGGGATGGCGGGACAGACATATGAGGAGAGATTGAGTCAGTTAGGATTATATTCGCTGGAGTTCAGAAGAATGAGGGGGGATCTCATAGAAACCAATAAAATTCTAACAGGACTAGACAGGGTAGATGCAGGAAGGATGTTCCCGATGGTGGGGGAGTCCAGAACCAGGGGTCACAGTCTGAGGAAATGGGGAAGACCATTTAGGACTGAGATGAGGAGAAATTTCTTCACCCAGAGAGCAGTGAGCCTGTGGAATTCTTTACCACAGAAAGTAGTTGAGACCAAAACATTGTATGTTTTCAAGAAGGAGTTAGATATAGCTCTTGGGGCGAAAGTGATCAGAGGATATGGGGAGAAAGCGGGAGCAGGCTATTGAGTTGCATGATCAGCCATGACCATAATGAATGGCAGAGCAGGCTCGAAGGGCCGAATGGCCTACTCCTGCTCTTATTTTTTTATGTTTCTATGCACCTATGTAAGAGATTTCAGGGCAAGGGCTGTACAGGGGAAGGGGGGTATCCTAGGGTGTGTGTGGAGGGGCATATGTTTAGCTGTGCAAGTGGCCTCAAGAGGTTGAGGGCTGAGGAGGCAGCCTCCAGAGGAGGTGAAGCCAGATGGAGATGTGAGGGTGTGTGTGAGAGAATGAGTGGTGATGTCCCTTGAGCAGGCAGTGAGTGAGATGCCAGTGAATACTGCATTATGATGGCCTTGCGAGTGTAAGTTTAGAGTGATGAGATGATTGCCTTACCTTGGCAGCTTGTATCAGATCATAGCAGAAAAAAGCAAAAAACTGCGGATGCTGGAAATCCAAAACAAAAACAAAAGTACCTGGAAAAACTCAGCAGGTCTGGCAGCATCTGAGGAGAGGAACACAGTAAACGTTTTGAGTCCGAATGACCCTGGTCATACGGACTCGAAACGTTAACTCTGTTCCTCTCCGCAGATGCTGCCAGACCTGCTGAGTTTTTCCAGGTACTTATGTTTTTGTTTTGCATCAGATCATTCATCCTCTTTCTGCACTCGATGGTGAACTTCTTCTGTGCTGCAATGTCACTGGCCACCACAGCCAGCACCTCCCAGAGTGAGTGGTGACACTGATGGGCCTCCTGCAGCCAGGGCAGGGGTAGAGGACATCGCAGCAGGCTCCAACGGAGGCCAGAAGTCATCCCAGGGATACGTCACAGATTGGGGGTGGGGGGATGCTGCAGGCTTCTTGCCTTTCGGGGCCATGTCTTCTGTGCAGCAGTCCTGAGCTGGAAGCATTGAGAGGTGTGCATGCGGCTGCACTTTAAATATGGCACCTAACTCGAGGAAGTGGTGAGGTGATGGTGTGGCGGGTGAATGAGAGTCCAGTTGCCATCGAAATGGTGTGTTTCCTAGGAGTGCATGATTAATGGGGCGGGTTTGGGACAATACAGCGTAAAAAGCTGACATTGTGGCTGGTGGGTAAAACGTTCCTTTTCCCGCCTACTCCCACACTTAGTGCAAATCTGGGACAATTCCTCCCCCAGTGATTTCTGTTTCCAGAAGATCTTGCAGAGATGTTTTGAATGTTAGCGGGAATGCGATCCTGTTGATGCCAACAGCGCCACAGCCATGCTTTGAGAACCATTAATTGGCTGGAGACAGGACTCCCACCTCTCACTCAGAAGGAAGTCCTGCCTCAGAGAGCTGCTATTCATCTGATTGGCTTTGTGCTCCCAGCAGCACCGCTGGAAAAGGTGCCCACTGGTGGGAATGCAGGCAGTCCCCAGGTTCTAAGTATCGGAGCCGACAGGACCAGGTTGGTGTGGGGTCTCACAGCTGGGACGTGAAGGGAGAAAGGTGGGGTGAGGGTCCTGATGCCAAGGTCAGGTAGAGAGGGAGCACCCAGTTGGTGATGGGAGCAGATCTAGGAGGCGATGGGGGGGCAGCATCTGATGTTGGAAGAGGGGCAGTGATGGATGCATCTGTCACTTCCCTTTCCCATCTGAGGCCTGAGCCAGGCTTCGTCACCACGGTGCCCCCCAAACACATCCCACTGGCTGAAAAACTGCAGCCAAGCGAGAAGCGGCCCTTAAACAGCTAATTATTAGCTACTTAAGGGTCTCAGTTGGGGCAGCCTTGCACAACCCCCCTGTAAAATTGCAGACAGGTCCGGGGTGGGCAGAGGGAAGGCCACCCAGGGAATTTTATAAACTCTCATCATCTAATCCAAGGGGGCTGCAAAATTCTGCCACCTTTTTCTAGTTTACATTTCCAGTCATTGCAACATGTTTCTTTTCATTTTTCGTACAATGAGTCTATATTTGGGAAGACAGATTGTCATGGCTAACTAGAAGCTTTGCTGGAGGCTGGAGGCTTATGGTGCAGATCCTCACCAAAGTCAGAGAAAACAACATAAATCAGGAAAGAGTGAAACTTACATTTGTAAAACATCTTTCACAAATTCAGGTATCTCAAAGGACTTTATGGGCAATTAATAATTTTTGAGATGGGCAATGTTGTTTTCCAATTAGCACAACAAAGTACAGGAATAAAGGAATTGTTGGGTGAAAAAGATCCAGATCCATCTAGTTTGGCTTCTATCATCCTGGTATTCACATGATACAATGGTAATGGGAATGTTGGCTTATTAAAGCAATCAATCTCTAGCATTGTCTACAACAGGCCCAGACAGCAAGTGGGAGAGACCTCCAGTGATGGAAAGACTTGGGAACCATAGGTCCAAAGTCTCTTGTTCTACAAGTATTCATGATATGTCGTGTGTCAAATTCCTCATCCACTGTAACCCAGGATCTTATTTGCTGAAAGGAATCTATCTAATTTGCAATTTAACTCTATCTATTTTTGCATTTACCTAATTACCTGATGCCGAGCTTGGGATTTAAAGCTGATTAATTGCCTGAGAACAGGTTTCACTGTTTAACTCTTGAGACAGTTTGAGTTAAAATAGGGAATCTGATGTCAACATAGTGAGAATACATGAAAGGGAGAAGTGTGTACGGGATGTGAGGAGGAACATGAGAGCAAAGTTCAGTTGCCAAGGTAATATCGATGAATCGGAGAGACCGATGAGAAAGTTTGGATGAACAGAAAGATTGAAGTTAGCAGTGAGCTATGAGAGAGAAACAACAATTATCATACACCTCAGAGTTCAGTCAAGTGATGAGACTTCCCTTTTGTGATCTGGTTTACTCCATTGTTGACTGGACTTAGAAATTCAACATTGTCCAGCACCATTTGCGACACCTCAGATTATGAAGTAGTCTATGTCCAAATGCAGCAAGACCTGGACAATATCTAGGCTTGGGCTGACAAGTGGCAAGTAACATTCGCACCACACAAGTGGCAGGCAATGACCGTCTCCAACAAGAGAGAGTCCAGCCATCGCCCCTTGATGTTCAATGGCCACTGAGTCCCCCATTATCAACATCCTGGGGGTTACCATTGACCAGAAGCTGAACTGGACTAGCCATATAAATACTGTGGCTACAGGAGCAGGTCAGAGGCTAGGAATCCTGCGGCGAGTATCCCACCTCCTGACTCCCCAAAGTCTATCCACCATCTACAAGGCACAAGTCAGGAGTGTACTCTTGCTGCCTTTCCTCCCTCTCAATTGCCTCCATTAACCTTGATCGCTTGCCCCCAGCCCACAACCAGGACCTATCGCGAGGTCACTGACAGGCAGAGACTGGTGAGCTGCTTGGGGAGGTCCAGCTGGGCAGCAATTTGACAGGGTGATGGTCCACCAGCTGGTAAGTGGGGGCAACACCTCCTCGGCCATTTCTGGGAACCCCGACTCAAATTTAGGTGCATCAGGTAATTAATTTCCTGGCGTAGGTGCTCCCGTCCTTTTAAGGAATGTCACCCATCTCCAAGAACTGCAGGTCAATCAAGGGGCCTGGGGCTTCAGCCTCAGCAGCACCACTGGGGGCAGTGGCCATGCTAGGACTGCACCCTGCCCAGAGCCACATCACAGACACTGTTCTGAAACCGAGATAATTGGGGTGGGGGTTGCCACGGCAGCCAGGTAGGCCTTGGTGAGGGGAGGGAGATGGGGTGGCCTGTGAAAGCAGTTGGTTTGTTTCCACAGGTATGGCCCAGCCCTCGGTGGACAATGAGATACCCGATTAGTTAACTCAGTAAATTGTGAGGGTCTGTGGATTGTGCTTCAAAGATTTAGATGCCCAAGAATCTTCATCACAATCCTGCAATTGCTTCATGATGAAATGATTGCAACTGTCTTGAGTGGGAGATCTGAAACAGATGCCTTCAAAATCCAGACTGGGGTCAAGCAAGGCTGTGTGATAGCACCCCCCATACTACATACAATCTACCTGACAGTGGCTGTTCACCTCATCAAATACCAACTGCTCTCTGGTGTCAGTATTAAACACCATCCAGATTGAAAACTCTTTCACCTCAGCCACCTCCCTGCCAAAACTAAACTCAGCATCATGGCCTGCAGTCTGTGGATGAATTAGTGTTATTGTCCACTCTGCACCAGATTGGCAAAACACTCTCCATCTCTTCAATTTTGCAAACAAGAAACTTGGCCTGTCCCTGAATATTATCAAAACAAAACTCACACATCAATCCACACCTGGTCAGCCAAATATTCCACCTCCCGTATATGTTGAAGGAGAGGCCCGGGAACATGTTGAGCACTCCCCATACCTTGGCAGCCACTCCTCTCAAAAGGCCCCCATTGACGAGGAGATCCAAAACCGACCAGCTGCTCCAGCTCAGCCATCTACAAACCGCAGCAGCGAGTGTTTGACAGCAAAGACCCCCACAAGTCAACAAAAGCCGGAGTGTACAGAGCCATTGTCATCACCACAATCCCATACCGCAGTGAGACCTGGACTGTGAACCAGCGACACACACACTGCTAGAGAAACTCCATCAGCAATGCCTTTGCCACATCCTCTGGATTCAGTGGGAGGATCATTGAATAAAACGCTAGTGTCCTTCTTGAAGCCAGCTCCACAAGCGTTCAGGCAAAACTCCTGCAAAATCAACTTTGATGGACTGGACACTGTCTGGATGGCCAAAAACCACCACCACCACCAGGTCCTGTTTTCCCAACTCTCAAATGGCCAGCCTTCCGGGGAGGACAAAGAAAATGCTTCAAAGATGCTTCTGAAACTCTCTTTGATGTGTGGCAGCGTTGACATTAATGCCTGGGAGGAACTTGCTTTCAAACGTTCAAAATGACAACAGCTTGTTCATCAAGCTGCACCATACTTTGTGTCACAACATCTTAATGATGAGGGAGCAGAGAGGGAAAGAAAAGGAAGCAAATCCTGCACTCCAGATCCCATTACTCCGTGGGATATCCTGCCCCATGTACCCAAAGATCTGTGGGTCGAGAATCAGCCTCTTCAGTCACATGAAGACCCATGGCAGAAACCTGTGACCCCAAGTAGGCATCATCGTTGACTGGAGGGACAGCCAACAACACTGCCGACCCAATTAGTAAGTCACCATCCCCAGCCCAAACCTGCAAGGAGGCTGCCAGAATATACCCGGGTTCTTTCCCCACATGGGGCAACTCTTTTCAAGTACAATCACAGTTCTTGGTTTCCGGGAGTGGGACATGAACCCACAACCCTCTGATTCAAAGGCGAGGGTGCTATGAACTGAGCCACAGCTGACACCTCAAAATGCAAATGTCCCCTCTAGCTTGTCAAACTCTTTCGAGTTATCAACAGTCACAGATTGCAACTCTTTCGAGTACAATCACAGTTCTTGGTTTTTCCGGGAGTGGGACATGAACCCACAACCCTCTGATTCAAAGGCGAGGGTGCTGCAAAGTGCTCACCGGGAAAGTGGTCCTTAATTAGCCACTTAGGGGCCTCAATTGGCCTTTAGGTGGGATGTATGTATGACAGCTATCCTCCCACTGATAAAATGTGATGGAGGGAAGGCGGCAAATGTGTTACCCTTCCTGCCCTCCTACCCAATTTTTCAGCCTCTCCCAGCCCGCTCCGAAACCCAGTAAAATCTGAGCCCAGTGTCTGAGGCTGGTCAGTCTTGTGATGCCCAATATCAACTGTGCCTCAGGGCTGCCCATCCCAGCACAAGGGTTGTTTCTAGACCCTGGTGTTTATGTCTTATGCCAGTCTTTTCAGACTGGAAACATCCTAGGAAATGCGGTTTTGTATGAGGCAATGTTATGTCCAGTAAAAGCATGTCACATTCATAACTTTAAATATGGACTCCATGTTTGTATAGAAGTTTCTGGAACTCTCTTTTATTTAAAATAGACACTGATGAACTGTTAAGATGGTCACCAAGAGTCAGGTGACCTTTGCAACTTCAACACAGACTATCTGAAGGTTCTGGAAAGTTCCTAATTGCATCACCCTGGATGAGGGCCTCCCCTAGGAAGGACACAACAAGATTAATACCATCTGGGGAATTGCTGTTGATTGGGCATTTACCCAAAAGACAAGTCCAGTTGGAACCCTGACAATGAGGGCTGGGTAGAAACCAATTCACCCTGAGCAAGTGCGAAGAATACATCCATTATCTCCCTTGTGTAGCAATGCCTTTCAGCTAAGCCATTCTGGGTGACTAATACCAGTATTGCTCATGTGATTGAACCAGGCTGGAAATAACGAGTTTTTATCTGAAGACCAGGAAGACTTGGGTAGTTAGCAAAAGAACACGGAAAGAGACAACAGCTGCAGCAAAAAGCTGAGTCATCTTTGCCTTTAAGAACCAGGAGACTATACATCTTAAAAGATCATCCCAGTCTGATTCCAAAGTTCCAGTTTCATATGTAAAGAAATTGAACCTACTGATACGAAAATCACAAGCGCCTAACTTCATGACCTGCTGAACCTTCATCTCTTCGAGGGAATCCTGCAATAATCCTAATATCCAACTCCAGCTATGTGAACTCACCTGAACCACAATTCAAGAGTGGAAAAGGCTCCTTTCTTTACTGGGCTTGCAATGATTGTTCTTCTACAAACATGTGAACTACGAACTATTGTTTTGTTTACAACTTGTAAAAGTGCCCTATTCTCTTTAACTATATTTTATCTTGAGTGTGTGTGTGTTTGTGTTGTCTGTATGTGTTTGTGTGACAGAGAGTGTGTGTATGTGTATGTGTGAGAGAGTGTGTGTGTGAGAGTGTGTGTGTGTGTGTGTGTGAGAGAGTGTGTGTGTGCATTTGTGTGTGTGTGAGTGTGTGTGTGAGAATGTGTGTGAGTGTGTGTATGTATTTGCATGTGTGTGAGTATGTGTGTGTGTATGTGAAAGAGAGAGAGTGTGTATGTGTATGTGTATGTGTTCGTGTGTGTGTGAGTGTGTGAGAGTGTATATGTGTATGTGTTTGTGTATGTGTTTGTGTGCGTGTGTGAGAGTGAGTATGTGTGTGTGAGAGTTGTGCGTGTGTGTGTGTGAGAGAGAGAGAGTGAGTGTGTGTGTGTGAGAGAGTCTGAGTGTGTGCGTGAGAGAGAGTGTGTGTTTGTGTGTGTCTGTGAGTGTGAGTGTGTGTGAGAGAGAACGTGTGTGTGTATGAATGTGTGTATGTGTTTGTGCGTGTGTGACAGGGACCGTGTGTGTGTGTGTGTGTGTGTGTGTGTGAGGGTCTGTGTAAAAGTGTGTGTGAGAGTATGTGTGTGTGTGTGAGTGTGAGTGTGTGAGTGCTGAATTATTGACACAGTGTTTAGACTTTCAGGTTGAATGCATGAATAAATGATCCTCTATTTAAATCCACGAAAATCCACACACGCACATGGGACGCAAATGCACACGCACATACATGCATGTGCACGCACACCTTCCTTTCCAAATACCACACTGGCACACTGATTATAGACATGAAAGGAATGGGTACAAGGGTTTCAGTTATCTCTCCTCCCCTGTCCATAACAGGCAGAAAGCAGTGAATTCTCCTGGGGATTCACATAAATCCTCAGAAGAAATACACAGATCCTTTACTGATCACAGAGTTGATTGTTAGCAGCGCTCCTTGCCAGAAATGGAAGCAGTGCAAGACTTAATAAATAGTAGTCATTGTTGGCTATCCCTGGGCAGTACCAATACCATTTCGGATTTAAAAAAAACCTTTTACATCAGGCTATGGAAGAGTGACACCAAAATGACTCCATGATTCTCTTCCACGTTTCTATTTCCACAATGTTTGTTGGAGGTGAATTTTCAGGTTGAAGCCCCAGTATTCTTTGATTGGACAGGCCCACAGGAGAGTTTACCTAAATGACAATAAAACAATGGAAAAGGATGCTCTATTTTTTGATTATTCCACAAATGGAACAAGCATGGGTTTGGCACTTGTTGGAACATCAAAGTGGGCCTGGGAATTGTTATTAAACAACAGCCATTCATCAATATGCTTAAGCTGTAAAACAGGCCAGAAGAGTTGGTAGTTCATCAGGTGACAGAAAGGAAGCTCCATGACAAAGTGCTCGTGCTGCCATCAGCTTATTCACATCAGGTAAAAGTTTCTTCAAACAATGTTTGCATGTCCTGGACCACTTACCATAATCGGCCATATGAGCCCTATTACTTTTAACTCTCTTTTTTCACTCCTGTTTCCTCTTTCTGTCATTCTACCATGCAACCTTTCATTTTCTGTCTACTTTGCCCTCCCAACTTCTATCTAACCCACCCCTGTCCCTCTGTGGGCTCTCCTGCTGCCATTTCAGGTTTTAATTTTGCCCGGAGAAGCCTCCGTTACTTCCTGTGCCTCTCTTAAAATTCTCCAAAAAGCCCATTGAGGTAACTGATACAGCTTCTTTACAGTTATAAACTTAGAGCAGAATTTTACTGCCCCATTGCTGGGGTGGTGGGGGGGGTGGCGGGACTGGAAAATGCGGCGAGACAGTCAAAAATCCATTGACTTCGGTGGGACTGAAGAGTCCTGCCAGCAGGAGGGGCATTAAATTCTGTCCCTAAACTCTCCCAGCCTCCTTTTTTGCCAACCTTCCCATCCACGTATGCCAACCTCCATTTTATCTTGTTCACCCTCAGCAGCAGTGTCCCCTTAGTCAGAGGATTGCCAAGCACCACCATCACACCCACTCCCTCATTTTCCTCCTGAAAATACATTCCTTTGTGAATAAGGCCCTCACCATCCACCATCTTGTTCTGATGATTACACTGACATCCTGGCCTTGACTCAATCTCATGCATGGTTACGTCATGCCCTTTACTTAAGCTTCCTTGCTTTGCTTTATCACCTGCCCTGTTCAAATTGCTCTTATCACCAGATCATACCTTGTGCCATTCCGTTCTGCCCTCCTTGTATACCTTCCTGCCAATAATCAATGCCACCCCCTCTACCTTGCCATCTCCCCGTGTCCTCGGGAAACCCATGGTCCCAATCACAGCCAAAGCCAGCCCAAGGCCTTCCATCCTAACCACTTCCTGGTATTCTCACTGCTCAAATCCACCTCCCACTGCAAAACACATTTCCTTCTGAAAATACACTTCCCCAAGCTAACTGAACTTTTAGATTGCAGCTCCTTCTGCCTTCAATTTGGGACAATATTTCTGCAGCTGCCCATCAGCTCAACCACATCCCTTTGTCCACCTTTGCTACCTTTGAACCAAGTAAAATCTTTACTCCCTCATATCTCAGTCAATCGTGTTATGGCTTCTATCCTCACCCTCTCAAATCTAAAGTATAGGCCTGCATGGATTTGTCACATAGCCCTCATAGATGTCCATAGGCAACAAGATGTGGACTATATCCAGGCTTGGGCTGATAAGCAAATAACATTTGTACCACACAAGTGCCAGGCAATGACCATCTCCAACAAGAGAGAATCTAACCATCCCCCCTTAACATTCAATGGCATTACCATTGCTGAATCTACTGCTGTCAACATCCTGGGGTTACCATTGACCAGAAACTGAAATGGGCTATCCATATAAATACTGTGGCTATAAGAGCAGGTCAGAGGCTGGGAATTCTGTGGAGAATAACTCACCCTCTGATTCCTTAGAGCCTGTCCACCATCTACATGGCATAAGTCAGGAGGGTGATGGAATACTCTCCACTTGCCTGGATGAGTGCAGCTCCAAAAACACTCAAGAAGGTTGACACCATCCAAGACAAAGCAGCCTGCTTGATTGACACCCCATCCACCACCTTAAACATTCACCCTTCCATCACTGACACACAGTGGCAACAGTACCATCTATAAGATGCACTGCAGGAACTCACCAAGGCCTTTTCGACAGCACCTTCCAAACCCACAACCTCAACAACCTAGAATGTCAATGGCAGCACACACATGGGAACACGACTACCTGCAAATTGTCCTCCAAGCCTCTCACCATCCTGACTTCACAGAATTGATACAGTGCAGAAGGAGGCCATTCGAGCTATCATGTCTGCACTGTCTCTATGCATGAGCAATTCATTTAGTGCCTTTCTCCTGCCTTCTCCCTGTAACCCTGCACATTCTTCCTTTTCAGATAACAGCCTAATCTCTTTTGAATACTTCAGTGTTGAAAAGTTTTTCCTCATGTCGCTTTTGCTTCTTTTGCCAATTATGTCAAATCTGTGCCCTCTTGTTCTTGATCCTTTCACTGGTGGAAATAGTTTCTCCCTATCTACTCTGTCCAGACCCTCAGACTTGGAAATATATCACCGTTCTTTCACTGTCGCTGGGTCAAAATCCTGGAACTCCCTCCCTAACAGCACTGTGGGTGTACCTACACCACATGGACTGCAGCGGCTCAAGAAGGCAGCTCACCACCACCTTCTCAAGGGCAGCTAGGGATGGGCAATAAATGCTGGCCTTGTCAGAAATGTTCAAACCACTTGAAAAGGTAATTTTAAAAAAGATTTAGCAGACTACATTAACTGCAATCAGGCCTCACCCACCTCTGGCAAAACCACTGACCATCGCAATATCATTTGATACTCAGGCTCCAATATCACTAATGCACAATCCTCATCTTCTTTTAGCTTTTCATGGCCTCACCTCTTTCTATTTCTTTGACATCCTCCAGCCCGAGAATTTCCCAACATTACATTGCTCTGATTCTTTCCTTTAGACGGAGGGTAGTGATGGACATCAAGGGAACATAGTAAGGATGGTTGAATGGGCGGACACATGGCAGATGGAATTTGAAGCAGAGAACTGCTCATTTTGGCAGGGCAGGTTGAGAAAGTGGTTAAAAAGTGAAGGACGTGACCCCTAAGCTGTCATGTCCTAAGCTGTAAGAATATAAAACAGCTAAACCTCAAAATCACACACAGGTGAACTGTACAGACACTAAGAGGTTAACTATAACATACAGAGTGGTGAGCTAACCAAAACTCTAGTTCATCAAGAGACTGAGAGAACTGTTATCAACGAAAATGGCACAGGGAAACTGGCATTACGTAGCCCAATTAGTTCCTGCCAGGAATGAAAGGAACATTGACAAACTTGGAGCCAGGTATCCCTCACCACGGGAGGGGGTCACATTGTTTTCTATTGTATAAAAAGTAGAAAAATTGACTATGTCTATACAATCCTGTCTATACCATGGCATGAAATAAACCAAAGTAAAGAGAGACTCAGTGGAATGGTAACAGGATCTGTGCCTGTGACAGTGTGATATGAATCATTATAAAAGCGGTTGACATCAGACAGCAGACACAACAGTCAGGAGAAGGACGGACGGAGACTGGTCATCTCCTGATCCAGGCCTACAATCAACACCAGGGGTAATGACCAGCTGTGTAGTGGATTGTAAGTTTCAGCCAATCGTAGAGGGGTTTGTGGTATGAGGTATTTTGTAAATTTCAGTCTACCTTGTATCAGGCTTTGCACTGTGAGGTATTGTTGTTAATTCCGGTCAAATCATAGAGGGGTGTGATACCCGGTAAAGGATTAACCTAACAAGAACAGTCAGAAAACAGCTAATGCAGAGAGATGGGCATAACCAGGGATAGCTGATCTCATTCCTGAATGATAATAAGCTTTTACTGGAGACTGTTTAACCACAAGATGTGGTGTTTGCTGTGATATTGTAGATTAACAACATTACAGTAGAATTGATCACATTTGGAGCCACAGGTATCCTCAACTTGAGGTGGGGCCCATTGTGGCCTGTTGTCAAGAACACAAGAGATGAGTTAATCAACCAGCAGGAAGGTCCCGAGAGATGGGTTAATCAACAGTACAATACCGCTGATAAGCCGAATTCCAGCGACTGTGGTCATGCACAAAGAAAGAAGGATAAAAGGAAGACTGAAGGCCGGGTGAGGCAGGAGAACCTGGGACAAACACTCCAGAAGCAGACCTGAAGTTGGACTTTGTGAGCAAGTACCCCACCAGCAGGCTTGATCAACCTGAGGACAGATGGGTAATATCACACACATGCGAGTATTTAGTTAATGTAATTGGGATATTTAGTGATTAAGCTACTTTTAGTAAATTAAAGCATTGTGATTGTTTAAGTGAAAACTTGTGCGTCCTGGTTGTTACTCGATACCACTGACAAGCATGTAGGATGTGCTAGAACACGGGTCAACAGGGGTTTGTACTGGGAGGAGTTTTGTGAGTTCAATAAAAAAACGAATCCGAGGTTGAGCCAAACCCTGTGTTGCATACATTTTGTTCTCGTAATTCCTGGAGTCCAAGAACTATTGTAAGGGGGGATGGGAACAGAATCTCTTACAAAAGGCAGACAGGACCCTGGGTTTTATAAATAGAAGCATAGAGTAAAAACAACCTTTATAAAACACTATTTCGGCCTTAACTAGGGTATTGTGTCCAATTCTGGACACCGCAATTTGGGAAGGATGTGAAAGCATTAGGAAGGAATAACTTACAAGAATGGTTCCAGGGATGAGCAACTTCGGTTACGTCAACAGATTAGAGAAGCTGGGGCTTTTCTCTTTAGGGAAGAGAAGATTGAGAGGCGATTTGACAGAGGTTTTCAAAATCATTAGGGGTCTAGACAGAGTGGAGAGAGAGAAACTGTTCCCATTGGTGGAAGGATCAAGGACCAGAAGTCAAAGATTTAACGTGATTGGCAAACGAAGCAAGGGTGACATGAGGAAAAACTGTATTACACGGTGGGTGGTCATGTTCTGGAGCACACTGCCTCAGAGTGTGGTGGAGGCAAATTCAATCATGGCTTTCAAAAGGGCTTGGATATGCATCTGAAGAGGAAGGAAATGCAGGGCTACTGGGAAAGGGGCTGTAAGTGGGACAAGCTAAACTGCTCCTGTAGATGGCTGGCACAGACTCGATAGGCTGAATGGCCTCTTTCTGCCCTGTCATCATTCTATGATTCTAGAGTGTTAAAACAGAATGCAAGTTACAAGTGAGCAAATTTAACAGATTGCAACAATGTAAGCATGCCTCCCATCTTTGACTTCACATAATGAGCTCATCCAAACTCTGCTCGTACCATTTCCATTCACTCAGCATCTCTGTGCTCACTGACCCACATTGGCTCCCAATTTTAAATTTTAAAATTCTCATCCTTGTTTTCAAACCTCTCTATGGCGTTGCCCCTCCCTATCTCTGTACTCTTCTCCAGTCTCACCACCCTCCAAGGTCTCTGTGCTCCTCTAATTCTGGCCTCTTGAGCATCCCTCATTTTAATTGCTCCACCATTGGTGGCCGCGCATTCAGTTGCCTGGGCTCCAAGCTCTGGAATTCTCTCCTAAGCCTCTCCACCTCCATAACTCACTTTCCTCCTTTAAGATACTCCTTAAAGCCTACAGCTTTGACCAAGGTTTTGATCATCCAACCTAATATTTCTTAGGTGGTTTGGTGCCAGATTTTGATTGATAACACTCTTGTGAAGCACCTTTGGACATTTTACATTAAAGGTGCTATATAAATGGAAGTAGTTATTGTTGTTCTTGAGTAGGGTAGGATCCATGATGGGCAGCATTTTGTTTTATATCTTCTAATATTCTTATTCACATTAGGAAAGTCTGGCATGACTTTTAAAGCTTATTGTCTCATCCTGGTAGCCCATTTACAAAAATTGGATATTCATGGTTAAAATCTTATGGCCAGTTTTAGGAAGGATGCGCATGAAGAGAATGCAGAAGGGATTCACTGAGGTAATATCATAATTGAGGCTTTATTGTGGAAAGAGATTGGAGAAGTTCAGGTTCTTTTCATTTGAAGAGGTTAAGAAGAAATCTGGCAAAGCATTCAAATTAATGAGAGTTTTTGATAAAGGAAGTTGGGACAACCTTGATGAGTGGGTAATTAGGGGGTATACGCTCTCTCACTCACTGTTCCAGAACTGCTTTATCCAATTCAGGGTTACGGGGAGTCGGAGCCTATCCCAACAGGCAATGGGCACTAGGCAGGGTACATCCAGGATGGGACGCCAGTCCATCACAGGGCACACACTCACATGCACAAGCACAGACACACACGCTAAGGGGCAATTTAACCAAAGTCAATCGATCTAACCAGCACATCTTAGGATGGTGGGAGGAAACCCAAACACCTGATGGAAACCCACACATACTCAGCGAGAATGTGCAAACTCCACACAGAGAGACACCTGAGGTCAGAATCAAACCTGGAGCTGTGAGGCAACAGCGCTAACCTCTGCGCCACTGTACTGTAGAGGGCATACATTTAAGTTTAAAAGGAGAAGTTAAAGGTTTCTTTATTATGCAGATGGTTATAAGAACATGAAATCTCTATCAGAACACAGAGAAAATGCAGAGGAATGGCTGCCATTGAGAGTGCAGTGAAGGTTCACCAGACTGATTCCTGAGATGGCAGGATTGTCTTATGAGGAGAGATTGGGCTGGCTAGGCCTGTATTCGTTGGAGTTTAGAAGAATGAGGGGGGATCTCATTGAAACATATAAAATTCTGACAGGGATGGACAGACTGGATGCAGCAATGATGTTTCCTCTGGTTGGGGGAGTCTAGAACAAGGGGTCACAGTCTCAGGATACGGGGTGGGCCATTTAGGACTGAGATGAGGAGAAACATCTTCACTCAGAGGGCGGTGAACCTGTGGAATTCTCTACCACAGAGGCTGTGGAGGCCAAGTCACTGAATATATTTAAGAAGGAATTAGATAGATTTCTGGACTCTAAAGGCATCAAGGGCTATGGGGAGAGAGTGGGAGTACGGCGTTGAGATCGAGGATCAGCCATGATCATAATGAATGGTGGAGCAGGCTCGAAGGGCCAAATGACCCACTCCTGCTCCTATTTTCTATGTTTCTATTTTTATCCTCATTCAAAAAGTCAGCATTGGCATGATGGGCTGAATGGCCATTGCAAAATTCAATTTGTATTGGGCTTGTTACAAGCCCAAGATAAAAACTTTTTAATTCTGTAACTGGGGCCCTTGGCCTCAAACCCCCTTTTGGTTAATGCATTTGGACCACCAGATAAAATAAAAAAGACTGAGATTCAGACAGGTTTCCTGTTTAGAGAGGATATAGCTATCGGGAATGGTTTAACAAACTGGAACTTTTTCTCTAGAAAAGAGAAAGCAGAGAGGTAGCCTTGAATTTCTTCAAAATTATGAAGGGGTTCAGTCGGGTAGTAGGTGTTTCCACTTGCGAGGGAATCCACAGCTAGGGGCCATGTATATGAAATAGTCACTAATAAATCCGATAGGTTATTCAAGGGAAACTCCCTTCCCCAGAGTGGTGAGAATGTGGAATTCACGACCACAGAGAATGATTGAAGTGAATGGGATACATGCAATTAAGGGAAAGCTAGACAGCTACATGAGAGATAAAGGAACACAAGGTTGTACTGATAGGGTGAGAGGAGGCTCATAGACAACGGCACAGACTAGCTGGACTGAATGGCCTGCTTCTGTGCCGTACTCTCTGCGTTATTCCCCTTGGGCAGGTTGGCCATCCCCCATGCTGGAAATGACAGAGTATTGCAGAGTTTCACTTGATCACTTTTGGGGAGCAGGGACAAACCTTTAAATAGCTGTCCCAAAGGAGAGAAAATAAACAAAGTCCAGATGCTGGGGAATGTGATCTATGGAAAAGCTGGCCTGATACACTCAGTAACCTTTGTGAGTTTCAGGCTTTCTTATGCTTCACTCCACACATGATTAGGAAAGAAAATGAGAATCAAATCATTGGAGCTGAGGTTCTAATCACTCATTCTCTGCAGCATTAACACGGGTCTAAAAGCAGAAAGCTGCCTCGATCTCTGTACAATAGGTAATCACTCTTCCAGGTTTCTGCTCCTCAGTCAGTAAGGCTTTGGTCTTTCACCAGCTCTCTGCATGTCAGCTTCAACCACTTTAATCTCTAATTAACTGCACACAGTGCAGCCCCATCCCATCACACCTACCGATAACCCCCTCCAATACTTACCCCCACCCCATCACACCCACCTATAACCTCCTCTCCAATACTTACCTCCACACCCCCACCCCATCACACCCACCTATAACCTCCTCTCCAATACTTACCCCCACACCCCCACCCCATCACACCTACCGATAACCCCCTACAATACTTACCCCCACCCCATCACACCCACCTATGACCTCCTCTCCAATACTTACCTCCACACCCCCACCCCATCACACCCACCTATAACCTCCTCTCCAATACTTACCCCCACACCCCCACCCCATCACACCCACCTATAACCTCCTCTCCAATACCCAACCCCACACCCCCACCCCATCACATCCACCCTTGCCCCCTCTCCAATACTTACCCTCACCCCATTACACCCACCTCATCAGAGTCACCCATGCTCTCTCTCCAATTCCCACCCCTATACGCTCCTCACACCCACCCATACTCTCTCTCCAATACTTATCCCCACACCTCCACCCTCCATCACACCCACACAAACCTTTTCCCTGATACCCACCCCTAAACACCCCCACCCTCCATCACACCTATCTAATCCCCTCCCAACATCCACCCACCACCCGCGCCCCCCACACCCAAACATACTCTCTCCCTGATACCAGGGCACCTAACTGACAGGCTGCAGGGCATGTGAAGTGGGGTCCCCAATGCTCAGCAGAGATTAGCCCCTGGGCCACATTGAAATACTGTGGTGAGCTGCTGGTGCCTCTAGAACTCACCTGTTTGCTGTGATCCAACTTGGGCTGCCTGCCTCAGCAACAGATGCTGCCAGCTAAGTACATGGGGGGGTGTGGAGGAGAGAGAGGGAGGGCAGCAAGCAACGCAATAGGAGAAAATCCCTGTTCCTTTTTGCTCCACATCAAAATAAGCACAAAAATACATTTCTGGTGACAGCCTATGCAATCCCTTTAAGAGCCACAGGTTAGACTGCATGCAGGCTTGGTGACCCAGTGCCTGCTTCCTCTCTGCATTACCAAATTTCCTGAAAGGGTCTGCAAGCTGCTCCTTCATTTAGGTATTTGAGGAGCCAAATCCCTGCAGGCAAGGACCACAGATGTTTGGAAGCCATCTGTACCATTAGCCATGTTTCACCCCAAAGTTGGTCCTCCCAAAATTTCTCTATCCAGCTCGTCTGGAAAGCTGGTACAATGAGGACCAATTTCCCACCTGCTGTGACTGTGTTCTTTTCTAGAGCAATCCAAAACTTATCCCTCTGCCCTGTTCTCTCCTGCTTTTCCCTTAAAAGATGCAGCAAACTCTGCCTGATTCATTCCTGTGGTCAAACATTCCTTATGGCATCAATCCTCTTGAATAAAGGGATCTCTCTTTTAACCTCTCTCCTCACTCTCTTGGTTCCACTTTTAATTTGATGGCATCTCATTCCTGACTTCTCAAAAATATCTGACCAACAGTCTGCAGTCCAAAGCTACATGCAATCCTTGCTGTTTTATGTAAGCTCATCATTATATCTTAGCCTCTATATTCTAAGCCTCTTGTGATAAAACCTATGTTTGTTTTCTCACAGCTTTATTCAATTGGGATGCTGCCTTTAACAACGTTTGAATTTGTCCCCATCCAAATCCCTCTGCTCTTCACACAAGTTTATTTCTATTTACAGTATAATTAACTATCCTTTAACAAAATCTATCACCTCACAGTTACTGACATTGAATTCCATCTGCCATTGTTTTGCCCCTACCGCACCTTCTCGATGTCTCTATCATGTGGTTTCTAAAGAATTAACTCAACCTCCTATTTCTATTACCATCCGTAAATTTTGACATTATTCAACCTTGCCCAATATCTACGTCACTAATTTTT